>NW_001889874.1:1175610-1374732 GCF_000143565.1 Laccaria bicolor S238N-H82 | reverse complement strand
TCCCCCTTTCCTCCCTCCCCCTTCCTTGTCCCTCCCAAAAATATAAATACACCCCCACCTTGTCCCTCCCCTACCCCCTCCCTTTAAGATAAACTGTGTAGTGTGTGTAGTAGTACATTTCAAATACATCCCCACCTTGTCCCTCCCCCCTCCCTTTAAGATAAACTGTGTAATGTGTGTAGTAATACATTTCAAATACATTACAACTCAATCTATGACTTCTACATGTGAATTTTATAAGGAAATATGAGTGCCAAGTCATCAGGATAAGGTGGGAGTTGAAAAAAACTTACTCTGCTTGATTCCAGTCCTATTCCAGTGGAATTCCAGTGGAATGCTGTGGATTCCTCTGGAATTCCTCTGGAATCCTCCGGAATTCCTGTGGAATTCCACTGGAATGACTCTATTCCTGCAGGATTCCCCTGGAATTCCACTGGAATGACCCCATTCCTGCAGGATTCCTGCAGGAATAGGTGGGGCACTGTAAAGTACTGCCACTCCCTCCCCCCTCCATCACTCTCCCCCACTCCCTCCCCCCTCCCTTTAACACTCAATGTATTAGAATAGATTTATGTAGTTCTATCAAATACACTGTGATTCTCCCTATTCAAGTCTTAATATCATAAAGAATTCTTAGAAGTTATGAGCATAAGGTCTGAGTTGATTAAGTCACATGACATCTAGCTAAGCTTGGAATTTTCCATAATATACTCTAGGCTCCAAAATATGTGTTTTAGGCCATTCCTGTCCATTCCTGTGGATTCCAGTGGATTCCTGTGCCATTCCTGTGGATTCCAGTGGATTCCTGTGCCATTCCTGCGGATTCCAGTGGAATGGCTCCATTCCTGCAGGAATCAGTGGGGCATGATGAAGTACTGCTAACTGAGAACAGCAGACCGAAATCTGCCCACCCAATTATTTTTTTTACTTGCGCAAGTTTTTTTTTTGTGTGGTGATTTAATTACCACTTCAAACATGTTTGGTCTTGAATATTTTGGGATGACACCCAACCGCTAACTGGACTGCAGTTACGGTTAGGATCGGTTAGGTAATTTTTGCGGTCCTGATCAGTTACAGTTCGGTCCAGTCTCGGTTATTTTCCGGTTAACTAACCTAACTTCCAAACACTAGTGCTGCAGCCTCGTGGTGCACTGCGGCGATGCGGTCTTCCCAATCCACCTTTGCCAAGGCCTCCATCATCTCTGTACTCATCATGTGTCAAGCTCCTGATCCACCCTCCATCTTCTTTGGTGCCTTTTTCTTTCCAAATAATTGTGCTCGTAGTCGCCCGTTTTCTGCATCCATCAACTTCCGGGATGCATAATCTGCTTCCATCTGGGCCTTCACCTTTTCTGAAAACTCTTGCAACCTCTGGTTTTGTCTGATGTAGGCCTCATGGGAGGCATTATGTCGAAGTGGCGAAGGGAAGGTGAGGAGCGTATAGGCCACTTGTGGATGATCAGCCTCGGATCCCTCTTCATCATGGCTGTTAGTTTCATGGAGCAGTGCAGGGAGGGTTGTAGGTACAGGCTGTGCTGGCTGCATTGTCGTGTTTAATGCAGGTGTGAATGTGGACTCCTCAATGACTGAAGGATCAAACGGCCAGATCCCAGTTTTACGAAATGCAGACTGAATTGTTGATGACGTGAATGCTCGGGTTCGGGCTTGGGCATATACATTCAAAACATTGTACTTCGTTATCGCAACATTCTCCTTGCTAGCCCGGTTGACTTCTAATTTCCAGCTTGAAGCGAGAGGACCAAAGACACCCACATCACAAGGTTGAAGTTGATGTGTGGTGTGTGACAGAAGGCATAACAAAACAATTTGATGTTTTTCACAAAAGTCGACAAAGGGATAACTGCAATGAGAATTGTGACCATCAAGAATCAACATACGCCACCCATCTGATGTGTTATGCTTTGCACTGGCGGGATGAAAGTCGTACATTAGCCACTTCAGGCCGAGATCCATATCTGTCCAACCATTTGGTGAGATTGAAATACTGCTTCTGAATCAGCTAATTATTCTTAGGAGAGATGGTACAATTCTCACCTTGCATGGCAAGGGTTGTTCTCTGCCCAGGCAAGGTTCCGTCGCTTGGCCTTGAAGATAACTGATGGCAGTAAAGCCTCCCCATCTGCTGACACAGCTTCAGTGACCGTGACAAGCTCCCTATCCCCATTTTCAAGTTGGTGCACAGATTTCTGGTCCTGATCAACAAGAGCCCATGTCCGCTTTCCAACCCCAAGTTGAACACCCTTCTTATCCATATTGTAAAGGTTGTTTGGTGTGATTTTGTATCAGGTAATTAGGTCATGGAGGATTTCAAAGAATTCGGTGACTTGAGTCTTGTTCAGGGCCCGCGGACAACAACATTCAAGGCCAGTTGTCCATCGCACGACAAGATCCAGGTGCCGTTTCCTGAAAGCATAGACCCACCTCGATGAAATAGGACCACTAATGATCACCAAGGCATATTCCGCAACCGAACTGGGTGATAGCGGCACGCCTCACAAACCAAGGGACTTGACCCATTCTTTCAAGACAAGTTCTTGAGACGGCATGAGTTTCTGTTGATGAGAATGGGATGCTTCTTGTGTTTTATGACCATTGTATCGTGCTGTGAGTGTTTAAGAGGGGACATTGTAGGTGAGTGCTGCTTTTCAAAGTCCTAATTTTGGCTGACCATTGGGTTTCAACCCAGATGCAAGGACTGTTTTTAACGTGAGTTGTAAACACTCTTCATCAGGGCTATGACTTGATGATAAGTGTGAGGCAGATGACATGGTATTGGGAAGAGGGGTTTAGACTGTGCTGTGTCAGGAGAGGATGTTGTGTTACGTTGGTCAATGGTCACACACACAGCAATTTCAGATCATCCTTCACTCCTCATGCAATGGAAAATGGAATGGTAGTATCATGTCCTCATCTACATATGATCCTTTCTTCTCAAAGCTATAAAATTTGACCTATTCTGACAGCAAGAGCCTGACTACTTTAAACTTGAGACTCCATCTGGCATTTCTTATCTTTGGATGATGCAGTCTCCTCGACACCTTCCATAGCTGAAATACAAACTTTGTCAAAATATGATTTAACAGTTGCTTCAAGGAAGGCATGAGAACAAGGTGTGAGCACCTTGTGTGGATTGTAAGCTTTTGTTTGAGCTGTGTTATGAACCTCCTCAAGTGGTGGAGGAAGGCCAGCATCATTCAAACTACAATAGATTATCATCAGGACACCCGAAAGAAAATTTAGAATATGTAGGAATGATTTACCTCATGATTAAATCCTCAGCAGCCAAAGATTCAAGTGAGTGCACATAATGTGCAGGCATATGGAGGCTTGTGAGATCGTTGGCATGCTGCATCTTGGTTGAATACTCTAGTATCAGAGCACAAATTATCAAGATGACATCAAGGTAACAGGAGGGGTCACGCTCACCAAGTTACAATTGTTTCAGGAGGTGGGAGGTTCATGTTTGTCCAATGTTGGACTTTATAGCTGTTCTGGTATCACCTTGTGACAGTGTCCTGTACGGCTCTCAAAAAAATCTGAAAAATTACATGACATGCATTGAATTGAACTAAATTGATTTACTGAATATTTCAAGGGAGTTTATGCCAATTGTGTTGCTACAATACAATGGAACTTGAGGATGATGCAGGTTTGCACCGGAACTTCTAATTGAGTCTTGCACACCAGTTTTTACCTTACCTCAAATAATCTAAGTAAAAATGTACCACAAAGGTTGGAGGCTCCTATGTCGCTTTCTGTTTGCGAAAAAAATTGAGGCAAATGGAGGGAAAGTGAATGAGTTATGAGGTGCAAAGGACGAGATGTTATGACATCACATGTTGATTCGGAACTTTGGACGGAGTAAGGTGCTTGTCCACCCATTCATTCATTTTGTAGGTGTCCTCTCGCCCCATAACTCTGTACACTAAATCTTAATATGCTGGACATTCACTATGTCAAATTATGAGGCATGTGGTGAAGCAGTTGTGGTACAAAATGAGTATTGACCTGGTACTACAAATGACCTGTTAGGGGTCACACGACAGTATAAAAGGAGATAAAGGTTTATGATATCTTTCCCATATCTCTGCCATCAACATTTATAATAACCCTGATCTATAAATTGGAAAAGATATCGAAGAAGATATTTTAAATTTCTTTCCTGATATATCTGGCCAAGGAAAGGTGTAAATTTTATTAATTTCTACACAATGTTTTCACACTTTATCCGCCATTTACATAAGCCAATGCCTGCAGTGCTAGCTGGTTTTTGCAGTCAAGCATCTCCTGGAGGCTGCTAAACCCATGGTATGCAAACCTGGCATTTTCTTGAGTGCCATCCTTCATCCGTCTGAGTATATTTCTAATGTTTCATTCTTGCCAATCTCTTGACATGGCTGACAGGCTGCACCTGATCCATCAGATGACCCATGGCAGCTGTGTGTGAAGAGTTTCATCATGCCATCTTTGGGGACAAGGTCCCATGGAAGGATGATGGTATCATGTAGAGGGAAGGGATATGCGGTATATGGTGATTTTCCATCTGGAAAAATTATTGTGTACCCCTCACATCATTCCGCTGACATTTTTGATTGCTTCAGAATGTCCTCATTACTCGAAGAAAAAAGCATCAACATTGATTCTTGCATCTTCATCTGGTCTGTTGGGGTATCCTGCAAGCTTCAGAGAATCAAGACCAGCAGGAACATTGTTTATATTTGATATGCACAGTAAGTACCCCCCACCACCTGCACCATCACCCACCAAATTGACGTGACAACACCATCGACCACCCACTAGCAGTTGACAGTTAGCAGCCTCACCTCACAACCCACACTCACCCTCAGCAGCCACTTCACTGGGCCAGACAACACTGATGGGGAACAACAAACCACAGATGACAATGAATGACAATGATAACGAACAACAATGCCAGACAACAAATGACAACCACGATGAATGATGGCAATAACAACAATGCCACACCAGCACCCACCATCCTCCTCTCACACCTCACCATTACGCCCCTCCCTCACTGCAAGCCACTCCCTCCCCCCTCCCCCACTGTTCACCACTCCCTCTCCCCACGATTACTACCCACCACACTCCATCACTACCCACCACTCCCTCCCCCTCCTCTCCCCTCCCTCACTGCTCACCCCTCCCTCCCCCTCCCTCACTGCTCACCCCTCCCTCACTGTTCACCACTCCCTCCCCTCTCCTTCACTGTTCATCACTCCCTCTCCCCTCCCTCCCCTCCCTCTCCCCTCTCCCTACTGCTCACCACTCCCACCCCCATATCTGTAATATAGAATGTAGTAAAATAAATTTATGTAATCAAATATAGTTGAATCTTCTTTGTCTCTTGTTTTCTGAGAGTTGGTTCTGAGGAGACCTTGAAATCTAAGTGGCTTAAGGAATTCTGAGGCTTACTTTATCAAACATACTCTAGTTTGGCTGAAATGCTGCCAAACTTTTCTGTGGTATGATTCCATGCCCATGTTGTGGTATAATTCCATGCCCATGGTATGGTATAATTTCACACCCATGGTATGGCATGATTTCACCTCTGTGGTATGATGTTAGCTAAACAAGCTGTGTATTATTTTTTATATCTGCTCACATGTACATCATGGTCTTTGGTCTTTGTCTGTGATTGAGTTGGTTTATATAATCTTTCTCCTAGCTGGTGTAGAACGTGGTCTTTTAGAAAATGTGACCTTTCTGCCATCTTTCCTGAAGAGTGTGAGTACATGTGATGGGAAAATTTGGCATGTGATTTTTGAAACAAACAAGGCTGCTATGGAAGACCCACTACTAATGTAGTGGGAATCTAATACACAGAAATGTGTAGATACCGAAATTGGCTACTGCTGTCTGAAGTCAGCCTTGTATGAAGTACTCTGAGTGCAGTGCAAGCCTTACCCATGGGACTCACAGACAGTTATAGACTTCTTCACCATCCCTGATTGATTGTATGAAAGACAGAATCTCAATTAAAATTACAATAGCTACATTTATTAATTATGATCCCTTGAAGCTTGTGTTTAGAAGTCTTGGCCTGCTTGTGTTCAAATGTTCAAAGCAAAAATCCCCACAATGCCAGCCAACAAACCCCATGTGTTGAGTGGTAGACATGTGAAATTCAAAAATCAAGTCTTTTTTTTTTATGATTCCATGCNTATGGAATGACCCCATACTTCATGAATGGCATATTTTAAACATCTTCTATTCAAAGAATGCTTTCTTGTCTTGGGTAGTAATTTGGCTATAGTCTATGCCTTTGCAATGGATAAAGTTTTGCAAGATTCTTGTTTTCTTCCAGAGGCAATGCCATCATAATCGATACAATATTGATTTATTCAAGATTTATTTGTGATGAATATTGTATTAATCAAATGGCCTAGCAAGACATACACTTTCAAGTGGCTTGTGATGGATTATCCATAATGTAAATGGCCAGAACCTGGGATAAAGCCCAACCAAGCTAGTTTTCAAGCTAATTTCCAAAGGATCAAGCTCACTCTATAGCCTCCAATTGTAGCTTGAAATTTCAGAAGAAATGTGAAGAGCCAGTCCACAAAAAATGGAGCCCAATGGACCAGAATTGCAGCCAGCAGAAATATTTTTCATATTTTGTAAAAAGGACCCCAGAGACCCTGTGACACCTTTGGAATGATGGTATGGTGTATGGTATGGTATGAGGTGGAATGGTATGGTATGGTATGATGGAATTGGTATGAGGGTCACACCACTCTGGAATGGGGTACCATCAAGGTTCCCTAATTCAAAGAATTGGATAACCTCGTAGGTACCCAAAAATGGGTGACTGAAGTGCTGTTTTTGGCAATATGAGGCACTTTCCAAAGCCTCTACAGATCTAAGCACTCAGTATTTTCAACTGATTCTTTGATAGGCTCATTCAGGTTAACCAGAGGTATGTTTTGGCTACCTTTCTAGTTAGCACATATTTTTTTTTTCAGATGCTGAAAACGGCCTCCAGAATAAAAACCTTCTCAAGGCCCCAACTTTCACTGAAATTAGTTCATACCAAGGGAAGTGTAATACAACTACATAATGTAAAAGAATACACAAATACATTTAAGTTACAATAGACTCTCAGAAAGAACAATAAAATGACCCAACCTTCATTCTTTTTGCACTCCTCTGTATATTAGTAAGGTGTAACTTGTATGTTAAAATATGCTTAGTTTAAGTTAAGTATTATCTATTTCACTGGGCTCATCAGTCAAGTGTGTGCCAGGGCATCCCAGTGCACCTCAGGATGCCCTAAGGTTACCTGTGATGCCCTGTCATGTGCTGCAACGGTCTGAGAAAAAGCTAACATGTGAGCTTTTTCCCAGGACAAAAGTGGTTTTTGTGATGATCAACCGCTATTCAGATCTGTAAAATTAAAAGATTCTTACAATTCTGCATTCATTTTCTTGTCATGAAAACCTGAAAATACCTCTACTAAACTGGTATTGATTCTAACTTTTCACAATTTTTCATTTCCAGGGTATCAAAACAGAGTAACCAGTCAAATTCAAGAATGTGGTAGAGAAGGACATACTAATAATGTTTGTTATATGCCATATCATGAATTAAAAAAGGCATACAAGGGAGTGGTAAATGCAAGGGGGTGCCAGGATCTAAAATAAGGACCGGACATCAAAATTATTTTTAGTGGAACTTGGGCTGATCCAAACACCCAACGTAATCAGGCACACATCCATTTTAGGAAATATGATGTCATCCACATGCCATTTTTCCCCCTTTTCCATCAACCAATGCTCAGCAGGCTGTGAAAACCCATTTTTTGAGCTCCCTGTCAAGCTTGAAATGATACTATGACAAAGTTGACCATAAAATTCACTATTGAAATTGAATTATTGAGCTGCCCGCTACATTGAATTAAAGTAAGTCACTGTAGGGGCCTGCTGTTTTCAGGCAGCAATGTTGTAGAGAAAGGTATTTCACAACACTGGCACAGTGTGATCTCAATTCCTAGTTTTTAGCTTCTTTATATGCAGATAGACCCAATATATTCAATCTCATGCATTTCTGGCAGTTATCTGAGCACTGTTCAATCACCCTCTCATCATTTTGCACTGAAATTTTGGTATGCCAAAAAAAAAATTAGTGGCCTAATGGCCAAACCAACCAACTGGCCCCTGGTCTGGGATTTAAATCCCAGTACCCCCTTGGGTAAATGAAGGCAGGGTGATGAAACACAATCATTATGAAAAACACTGGCTCCAGTTTGTACCATGGACAAAGTTCTTGAGCTGAAGTAAAGTTGAAGGGCAACCAATTACAGCAGTTGTTCTTGGCCAGAACAAACCAGATTTATTTTGGTCTGGCACCCATAGGAGATATGTATTGTCTTGCAGCATGACCCAATTACCATCAAGATGACAAAGTTCTAACAAAGACATGTCATAAGAAGAACAAAAAGAGGTATCATGAGAGTCAGGCATATCAATAGTGTTTCCATCCTCAGAATGTGTCAGACGAATTGTTAATGGAACAGGAATGTTTGAAGTAACCCAATCATCATGGATGGCCTTTGAGAGGATCCATGACACTCTGACCTGTCTGAGCATCCCACACTCTGACTGTCTTGTCACCAGATCCAGAGACAATGTGCCTGCCATCAGGAGAAAATGCAACTGAAGTAACCCAATCATCATGGCCTTTGAGAGGATCCATGACACTCTGACCTGTCTGAGCATCCCACACTCTGACTGTCTTGTCACCAGATCCAGAGACAATGTGCCTGCCATCAGGAGAAAATGCAACTGAAGTAACCCAATCATCATGGCCTTTGAGAGGATCCATGACACTCTGACCTGTCTGAGCATCCCACACTCTGACTGTCTTGTCATCAGATCCAGAGACAATGTGCCTGCCATCAGGAGAAAATGCAACTGAACTAACCCAATCATCATGGCCTTTGAGAGGATCCATGACACTCTGACCTGTCTGAGCATCCCACACTCTGACTGTCTTGTCACCAGATCCAGAGACAATGTGCCTGCCATCAGGAGAAAATGCAACTGAACTAACCCAATCATCATGGCCTTTGAGAGGATCCATGACACTCTGACCTGTCTGAGCATCCCACACTCTGACTGTCTTGTCACCAGATCCAGAGACAATGTGCCTGCCATCAGGAGAAAATGCAACTGAAGTAACCCAACCATCATGGCCTTTGAGAGGATCCATGACACTCTGACCTGTCTGAGCATCCCACACTCTGACTGTCTTGTCATCAGATCCAGAGACAATGTGCCTGCCATCAGGAGAAAATGCAACTGAAGTAACCCAACCATCATGGCCTTTGAGAGGATCCATGACACTCTGACCTGTCTGAGCATCCCACACTCTGACTGTCTTGTCATCAGATCCAGAGACAATGTGCCTGCCATCAGGAGAAAATGCAACTGAAGTAACTGAACCATCATGGCCTTTGAGAGGATCCATGACACTCTGACCTGTCTGAGCATCCCACACTCTGACTGTCTTGTCACGAGATCCAGAGACAATGTGCCTGCCATCAGGAGAAAATGCAACTGAAGCAACTGCACTACTGTGACCTGTGAGTATAAGAAAACACCTCCCTGACCAATGTTCCATTTGACCCATCTTCACAGTCAATGTCCTTTGAAATTGCTTCATAAAATGCATAGAGACTTTTGAAATTTGTGGAGCCAATGGTAGTGCTGACAAATATATATGTGGTGCTGCAAGAGATATTGGTTCCAGAAATTCCATTACAAATCTATTTGCATCAATTGCAAAGTCTGATAAGCTTGGCTTCAGAACCTGTATTTGTATTAGGATAATGGTAAATTTTATATATGCATGACTCACTCTAATCCAACTTGCAGCTACCAACAGTAGTTGAGCAGCATGGTTCATAGTTCCCATCAGACTCATAACCTCAAGCCAGTGTAAAAGATGGACCATCAGAAATTCCTCCACTGCAGCTTGTATTTGCAGTTGTAACATTTTATCACCATTCTTCTGCAAATAGCTAGCCCAAAAGTAGCTTGTGTGATTTAAAGCTGTAGATTTCACACTGTCAAGATGGTCATCCAGCTCTGGAATGTCTTTGTTTAAAATGTAGGATGTTTTCAGATCAAAGAAGTTAAATTTTAGCTTTCTGTTCATAAACTTCAAGCAATAACCAGAAAAACGAAGACTGTGCAGCTGACTGTCAATCCAAAAATCTTTGGATCTCTTTGGGTCTAGCAAAAAATCTGTAACTGACTGGTGGCAAACATGCACATAGTTTGCATCACTGATGGATAGAATTGGACTAAGTTGGTTGATTATTGAATTCAGAAATGTATCTTTCACTCCCAGAAGCTCTCTTATATCTCGGATGCGAAGTGGATTCTTTGCAATGACAATCGAACCCAGAACCAATCTTAAACTGTCTTTTTCTGATTCTCTGAGCCCTTGCATAGCAACAGAAATGACTTGATGATACAAGCTGTCAACAGCATCAATTCCTTCCCCAGAGCCAGCAAAAATTATATTTAGCCTTTCTTCAGGATCACCACCCTTATGCAGAACAAAATCTGTTGCAGATTTAGCCCAAATAAACAGCCCAGCAGCTTTTCTGACAAGACATGATACTTGGGCTGGACCTGGCCACTTTGGAGGCAACCCAGGTACCTTAGAAAATCTTGCAACAAAATATTTTTCAAGGTCATCAGAAGTTTGAGCAGAGATCTCATCTCCAGTATGTATATCACAATAAACACTGACAGGGCTTAGTGAATTCTGAATATCACCATAACGACGACTTGTGATGAGGAGCTTCAAAGATTTAGGGAGGCAAGACCAGGCTGTCAATGAAGGCAAGAGTTCCTCATATGAATCACACTCATCAAGGGCATCAACAACAATGAGAAGAGGCTCCACAGAAGTTGTAAAAACCTCCCATAGTGGCTTAGAAATAAGCTGCTCAAATTGCATAGAAACATCAAGATCTCTAACATTAGCTTTCTGAGTTTCCAGTGCCTGAGCTATAGACTTTCTGAGTTTATTGGACCCCAGAGCAAGGTCCAAAGCAATACGTCTCCATAAGTTGTCTGGATCCCGAAGCTCAGCCTCATCACGATGGAAAAAAAATTGCCCAGAGAAATAGTGAGAGTCAGCTACCACAGTTGAAGCAATTGTTGTCTTTCCAGAGCCAGGACTGCCAGAAAGCCAGAAAATATTAGGCTTTTCCAGATCATCAAGCCATGTTTTGATAAATGTGAGCACATCCTTCCGGGTTCCTGGCATGCATCTCTCTCTTACTTTACCATGTGATGGAGCTTTGAGCACAAGGACTTGCAGCCATTTTTCTACCTGGATTGTTTATTAATCATATAGACTAGTCACAGATTTACCCAGTTGATATAACTTACATTTCTTTCATCTGCTTTCTTGGCTTCAAGTTCCCCATTGTCATTGATATTGATCTATAGTATGCCAATAGTTAATTATAGAACTTAAAGGAGCAAATTACTTACAATATTTGCAGCATTAATAACTGTATCACTCATGTGAACATGACGTGCCTGAGGAAGTACATTTACTTGAGGTACTGGATGAAAACAATCAAAAGTCATGAAAAAATAGCATCAGAAAGCAAATTTATACATACCACCTCCCAGAGTCATCAGCCTTTTACCAACATTCCTTCCCCCTGTATCTTTGTTGGGCTCAGTCAATATAGGATCTTTCCAAGCATCCATCCTAGGATCTGCACAAGTTAAGAAATAATATATCAAGTGATATATTCAACTTGACTTACTTGCTTTTTGAGAATTTCCCCCAATGTCAACCCTGAGACTGTCCTGAAAATTGGACTGGATAATCAAATAAATGACATGATAAAGAATGGTGAATGTATGTGAAACATGCTCACAAGTGCATTTAGTTTAACCTGCAAACCTGCAATATGTTCTTGATCTTCTTTGAAATTGGGAACTGTCTTCCTTGTGTTTTGTTGTTGGATCTTCATCACATCTTCTTTCAAGCAGTCCAAAATGCTAGAGCATGACTTTAATCCAAGCAGTATCCACAACAACACCATTAAAACCACACACCCTTTCACATCCTCAAAATTGGGTTGCAAAGTCAACAGAACCTGACTCTCATTGTATTGATAGGCAGCCTGAACAATCTCCCCAACCTTCTCAATGAGACTCTCAGAAAAAGCAGCCCAATTTTTCTTGTTGGTCTTGAATTTCTAATGCGGTCACATAAATAGACATGATGGAATCATTGAAGTAAGTACAGACACCTTAGTGATTTCAATGATGGCTAATGCCTGAACGACAGCCGCCTTCAGATGTGGAAAGGTGTTGTCAGATGCGGCGACGACCTCAAGTGCAGAAAGGCCGCCTGTGCTGATTGCTTGCAGAGGGTCGTTTCCCACGGGATTCAACAACCCAGTAATGCTCATTTTGTTGGTTTTGTTGGTACCGATAGTCGCGTTTGCGTTCATGATGATGGTGGTTGATAACAGAGAATGTGAGAGCGTCAATTGCCACGCCGCCAACACGCCGCTGCGCTGTGTTGTGGTCATGTGACTACGACTCAAAATGTTAGCATTCTAGCTCTATCTCACTATCGAAGGCCAGTTTCTCCCCCAAAGCACGGATCTGCACAATGCAATCCTCCGTGTACCCGAATTACGCCTAGCAGACCCTTTTCGCTATCGAGGTGGTGGCTCTTGTTCTATTACCCCTACCTGTAGGAGCTTGGAGCCACTGAGCTGGGTCGGCGATTAACCTTCCACTGCACAATAAGTAAGGCCTATGGTGGCGGAAAGGCAAGACAATCCACGCAAGCCTGCTGTAGTGTACGTTCCCACCCCACCCTCTTCCTTGGTCGTTACTGAGAAGCCGCTCCGCTCCACAACGCAAACGAGCCCCAGCTGCGGCTGTCTCCTTTGACCCAACCCTCACGCCGCAGTCCCTGCCCTATAACGACGAACACCCTCCGGGAGTTGCACTTCGATCGTATGCTCCTTTTCTTCCGATAGCGCATGTTCGACAATTCACCGTTCCACCACCAGCCCTGGTTTCGTCAAGCTGAGGAGTTGCACATCGCTTCGAGCGCCACCTGTTTACCGATGGGGAACTGCACGTTGAAGTTGCATGTTCCTGGAGGTCGTTGGGCAGAAATGGGAAAGTGGGATCTCGTTGGCCAGTGGTCACGCCTGTCCACGATCATCCGCTGCATCAGTACACAGGGGTGTGAGGCGGGCTGGGTGACATGGTTTGGAGGTCGCATAGTTGGTCAACATGACCATTGTTAACGAAGAGCATAGGAGGCTGATTTCCATAGCTGATACCCCGAAATGTCTGTACATCAGAAAAAGCATCAGATAAGAGCAACGAAAATTGGGGATGATCCGTACCTGTATTGATCTCTAGAAGGTATGGACGCTGGGTAGCGGCTAGATAAAGTGTGGATGAGTGTAGGAACGGACTTGGAATAGCAAAACACGCCTTACATCGTTCATCGATTCATGAAGACTATCAGGAAAACTAACAAATGTGCGTTTGGCTTGGTGAAAATTGCATTGTTGGCGGAAGAAGAGAAGGATGCAGCAAAAAAAGGGGGGAAGGTAGTTGGCAACCCAAAGGAGAGTCGTATGCTAGCCATCCCCGCATTAATTTTCAGGTCAAATCGACTCTGTGGACTGTGGAGTGACGATGAGAATAATGGCAGATGAGGAAAGAGTACGTACCCATAGCAAACCGTTCTAAGAAGGTGGCTCATCGACGCCTTATCCTAGGAACGGCTCGAAGGACCAAGCGATTTAGAGGTAGAGGTAGTAGCTGGTAGTAGAGGTAGTATATTCCGGAGCGGTCCCAATGAGGAACAACCGGTTCCCGATACACGGTCGAGATGATGGTTACAACCAACGAAGTCGTCCGTAATGTTTGGTCTTGACCATGCCGATCACGCCCATTGATTTCAACTACAGTCCACCACCACATGCCTTCACATCTCCGATGGTTCAAACAAATACTGCCCTCTCTCCTTCCTGGTTACGGGGATTCCGCGAAACCGTTACTGGGGTTTCTCCAAATGGACGATGAGGGTTTGCCGGTAAGTCTGTTCAAAGTTTCTAGTAGCCGTGCAGCTGATGATATGTTTAGGATGAGCTTGCACAGATATATGGAAAAGTCTGTTGAAAACGACAGTGGAAGTGCTCCAAGGTAAATCTCCGATCTTTTGGATCAGGGATTATCATCTTTCCTATAATCGTAGAATAATGAGGGCATAGCTGCCTTTGGGCGTCGCACCTGACCGAAATCCTTAGAAACCCTGGGCTTGACTTTACGGTGAAGCCCGCGCCATCTGGTATTGAGAAACCAATATCCTCTTTGAGTTCCGGTACACCCATCCACGACAACTTCAAACCAGGCAAATGTACCTACCAATGGCAAACACAAATCAAGCACCATTCAAAAATCGTGGAGAACAATGCGCATTTTGTTCCCTATTGCACAACTTGGCGATGCTGGAGAACACCTTATTAAGTTGCTGGTGGATAATCAGAGGGAGCTTGTGGATCCTTTGAGCGAGGGTAGTGCTCGTCCTGTTTGGGCTCACTGTCTGTGGCGTAGACTCGATGCGGGACTTCAGGGGTTGTGGAGAGGTTGGGAGAAAGTGGGACTGGGCGAATGAGGAAAAGGAAACCATTTGGAAGACTTGCGTTGAAAATTGGAAGAGGGCCCGAGGTCATTAGGAAGGAGGTGTCGTCTTGCTTGCCGTTCACGTATGTCTCGTCCGTTCTGAGAAAGAGAAAGAATACTGACTTTCGCCTACAGGGATGCCAATCAATGGGGCCTCAGAACCGAAGACGATGCTCAATGGGGAGAACTCCTCGAACAGGTGATCAGCAAGGCATACGACTACGGCCTGGATTCCCAGACTGTCCTCGATAATATCACAACTTTCATCTCAGCCAATCAAACGCCTACCAGTGGAACCTCCTCGACGCGCGGCAGAATTACTCACTTCCCCATCTGGACATTGTGGAAGCGCGCGAGATCCCAGAGCTTTTCGTCGAGTTCGTCAACGACACTATGCGGTCGAGCTACCTTCCTGAACCGAGGAACAAGCCCTTGCCGTTGTGGCTTGTTTACATGGACTGCCAGTTTGAAGGTACTTTACACCTATAACCTCTCGAAGAAACGATCGACTAACAACTCCTCGACCAGTCTGTGTCAGCTTGACTCTCGGCATGCATGCGTCAAGTCGAACAGAATTGCCAGAGGAAACACATCAACGACGCTTCCCCGCCGAGCGACCGCCGTGTTGCATGCGTAGGGTTCTGTCATATCTTTCAACCGAAACGCCGAGATTTCATCATCATGGTTATGACCGATGACGATGGGCAAATGGGCGCGCACACACAGCCCAAAGTCGTCTTCCTGCCTATGATCTCCTTACTCAATTTCGATTCTCTCCTTCTTTTGGTGGCCTACGAAGGCTTTGTGTAGGCGAAGTCAATCTCAGTAGGAAGCCCGCGTGGAGAAAGGAAGCCCCATCCCATTACGACGTGTGGGTCTTCTCTCTTCCTTGTTCACTCCGAATCTTCACTGAAACTCAACGTATGTACAGGTATCTCCAAGCACGGCGATTTCGGGCCACCACGAACGCCTTTCGCAAATCGTGCCTCCCGTCCCTTCACGAAAAGCTCGCTCGCGGGATTGGAAATGACAAATATGGCGACGAACCCTGCAGTCGATTCTAGGGATGCCAATTTTGAATCAACATTCCAAGTGCCTGCCCAATTTTGTAACGCGAATGACGGAAACGTCCACGTGATGAGAACAAAAATTCGAACAGTAATTGTGGCCACTCAAGCCACCATGTCAGCGACTCAGGACAGCGCAGTTCTTTATGCTATATACTCTGTACTCAGCTTTTGCTTGGTACGTACTCAACATGTCTAAATCGATAGTAGCTAACCATGCCGTGTTTACCAGAGCAACCGTGTGAGGTTCACCCGTCCTAGGCTGCCTACCAATCAATCTCGCGAAAGCAAAGAAGACATGAGGAGACAGTTGGAGCGGGAGCTGAGAGGCCTATGGGTTGGGCCAATGCCTGTTCAAGAATTCATGGATGATTTTTTACCCTCAAGTGACATAAACCCAATGCCTGAAGTGCCAACAGACCTCATTCGAAGCTTGCCATTGACGGGAGACAGGACGATGCCGACCAAAATGGTGAGCAACATTTCTTTGAGTTGCAAGACACAATCTTATTGAATGGATCAGGCGGCGATCATCCAACACGCAGGACTGTTCCCCGGTCTGAAGGTCGTTGACACATCGGATCACCACGACAACAACGCGGACGACCACGAGAAACTTAGGCCTGACATGTCTGTGTATCTCAGCAAGGTCACCACTTCCAAAAACGTTGCTCAATTTGAGGCCGAAGAGTTAATGTTTGAACTCAAGCCTCCTTCAACACCGGCGCATCCATTCGAAGATCCCAAACCTACCGCGAATGCAGAACAGTTGGCAGAACACCCTTTCGAAACGAATACGGACGCCGGAATCTTTTGTCGAGGGCAGATCGTGTCATATTTTACAGAGTGGTTCAGTCGCCAGCATCGCACGCATGGGTTTTTGGTCTACGTTGCGAACGACGGGATGCGATTTATCAGGGCCGACCGTTCCGGGGCGATTGTTTCCCGGTCATTTGACTGGCGACAGGAACCTGAAATTTTCGCAGAATTTCTCTGGCGATTCGCTCACCTCACACCTGAGCAACGTGGACGCGACACAACCGTGCGTCCTGCCACAACACGCGAAAAAGGTCTCGCCCATCTTAATCTACGGCCTTGGGAGTCCAAGAAGGAACGGCCCATCATCGTTCTCCGGGTACCTGAAGACGACCAAGGTGGATACCGTGAGGTCATTGCTTGGGGCGCGATGGCCGACGCGGATTCGCTGATTGGTAGAGCAACGCGTGCTTGGCCGGTATACGACCTCAAGCTCAAGAAGGTCGTCTTTCTGAATGATTCTTGGCGCTCCCTTGTGGTGGGAATGGAGAAAGAATCAGAGATCCTATCGGATCTCAATAACGCAGGCGTGCGCAACGTTCCGAAGCTCATCTGCGGCGACGACATTGACACTCACCTCACACTGACCCAAGAATACATATCCAAGCCTTGGAACGCTGGAGGCACGGGGATCACCTCTCGTGTTCAACATCGCTTTCTCGAGGATTTTGTTGGCAAACATCTATGCCACTTTACCTCATCAAAACAACCGATGCAAGCTGTTTATGACGCATTTATCGGTACGCACTATGCTGAACATTTTAAGTTGTGATGGCAGCTAACGTTGCTTTAGCTCATCAAGACGCATATGAAAAGTGCGGAGTGCTTCATCGTGACGTGAGCGGAAACAACGTTATGATGAAGGATGACGGGGGAGGAATCCTCAATGACTGGGATCAAGCCAGAAGAGTTGCCGATATGGCCAGTGGTCCTCGACAACTGTTCCGTTCAGTGAGTTAAGTTTATCCATTTTGTGAATTCGCGCTAATGGGTATATAGGGAACTTGGCATTTCATGTCAGTTTTGCTTCTCGAAAATCCGGATAAACTCCAAGACCTACAAGACGATATTGAATCCTTCGTCTACGTCGTTCTATTCAATGTCCTTCGATATGTGAATCATACCAAAGTGCATAAGATACATTCCATCATGGAGGAGATATTCGACTACTGCAAATTAGATCATGATGGCAACCTTACAGGGGCGCGGAAAGAGGTCTTTACTCTTCGACTTGGGGGAACTTGGTCTCGATTTTGCTGTCGTCGACAACACGCCCTTGCAACATTGGCTTCTGTTCGCATTCGGAGCCGCAGGAGAATGGCTGTCGTACGCGTCACTTCGGACACGCAAGTACCTTCAGGCTCGAGGCATGCGGCGGGCCATTAGGCAGAAGTACATTGGCAGTTCGAAGTTGAGTGTTGATCAACCTCAGCCCGATACTGCTGATCCCCTTGACACTACCGAGCATCTTCTTTTTCATGACCATCGCATCCTAGAGGCTGCATGGCGGTCCATCCTTGACGAAGGGGACTGGCCTCAAGACGATGGGCCTGTTGATAACCTCTCGATCTCGTCGCTCATGAAACGTACACGCGACGACGACCTCTTTGAACTTGAATTCGGATCTCCTCTCAAGAAACACCGGGCATTGTCCACCCCCTACGCGACTTCGGCACCAACTCCCGCACTGCAAAATTTCGTAGGTGGCGCGACTCTTCCAATACAACCCGTCCCTCCACGGTCCTCGATTCGGCTAAGTCGAAAAGCACGTAGAAGATCTGGGCTATCTCTTGGAGGTCGTTCTTGAAAAGCATTTGAAACTACTCATCTACTCATATTGCATTTGTCATTATGTCATTATCCATGTAATATAAGCACGTACACTATATCCCGACCAATTATGTCTGACTACGAGTAAGTACAGCTCGAATGGTTGTCCATACTACACCGTGAGATAAGAACGCCAGCGTCTCTATGTCTCTACCTCTACCTCTGTCCTCTGTCAAGCGAGGTCAAGTGCTCAAGGGGAAACGTCGCTTAACCTGACTGCAACACATCCGTAGTCATAGAAGAGCTTCGCAAATCCAGGGTACAATGCGACTTTTTGGGTCAAAACGTGTCTCCGCCCAACCTGCCTTCGCAAGATGTCAACAATTCTCGACGACATCGCCGCTGTACGCGAGGCTATCTCAAACAAGAAACCATTTTGCACAGGCAGGTACCCGCTATCTGAAAACGCGGGTCTCCTATTCTTTCGTAGTGACAAAGACGACGCCGCAGGGTACGCCTTTCTTTCTTCTCTTTCCTCCTTTCATTTCATTTATCCTTGGTGATGCTGTCAGATGGATCGATCTATCCAACCCCACCTCACCAAAATTGCAAGCCCTCCTCGAGGCATGCGACCCAGTCCTGAAAGATAATGATACCCATCCAAAAGCATGGAAACTTGACAACCCGAACTTTTCAACCCGCTTCGACGTGCTCGACGCGGGGATAGTGGAACATGTACGCTCCAAGCTCGCGAAAGGTGGTTTTGTTCCTTTGGAGAGAGTTAGGGCAGAGTTGCGTGAGTTGAATGTTCATGGTGAGTAATTTCGGTTTGGGAGCAACTCTGATTTATGGGCTTACTTCCGATGTTGAGGCCCCGGATCGTTCAGCGGGCCACACGAATACAACCCCACACCAAACACATTTGGCGTACTCATCGTCGTGTTCCCTACCACGCACGAAGGTGGCACCCTCCACCTTCGGCGGAAAGCCAACAAATGGACGTTCGACTTATTTACTCATTCCGACACCGCCTTAATCAAATACATCGCGTTCTACAATGCCGTCGAACACGACCTATCCCCCATCACCTCTGGGTATCGCGTTTCTTTAATATACAACTTATACCACGACAATCCACCTCTGCCCACTGGGCCTTTGCGCGGTGATGGTGTCACTGAGGAGGAAGCGAAGCTCCGACAAAAACTTTCTGCTCTCATAGAGAATCTCGACTTCCTTCCAGACGGCGGATACCTGGGCTTCGGCCTGCGGTACCAATACCCTATCAAATCGGAGTCGAGCGACCTTGGGAGCTTGGTGGGCGCACTGAAAGGGAGCGACGCGATAATTAAGAGGGTGGCGGATGAGTTGAATATGAATGCACAACTCAAGCTGGTTTATGAGGATGATGATGATGAGGATACTTCTGATTCCGAGGATTATGAGGATGAGGATGAGGATGAGGATAGAGAAGAGTTTTCTAGAACGAGGTGGCTACTCTTGGACGACGCGAACCAGTACCCCGAGTCTATGCTTGAAGACGACGGACCGGCGAGAGTATCCGTGGCATCGTCCGGGGGCGTCATTCTCTGCAATCCAGACGAAAAGGTACGTTTCAACCCAGTTTCCCCTTTCTTACCACCTTCCTCAACTCATTGACAACTTGTAGCTAAAACCAATCAAGGACTCGCAAGGCCGCCCCGTCAAGCCTCGACAAGTTTACTGGGTTACCCCACTCACGAAGTTCTCGAGAGTGAAGAATGCGTTTGCGACATATGGGAACCAAGCGAGTGTCGGGTATACTTATGGGGATTTGTGTTTGATGGTTGAGGTGTGTAGGGTTGGGAGGAGGGTTAAGGCCAAGAAGAATTGAAAAGCTGGATCGGGAGTCGGTGTCGCTTAGTCTCTCACAGATTTGTTGTCTACACATCCCATCTAATAATAGGATTTTCTCAACAACAGCAAAAGGGCGAGCCCCAGGGCACGTTTACATAAGTATGAAAGCTGAACAAATATCAAGGAGGCTGCAACGTCCTGACTCCTGACTCGATACGTCGTGGGCGCTGGGGGCTTTGGGGTCAGTTCAGAGCTGCTACTGTGCATTGTACTGGATAAGCAATCCATAATAATAATAAAACGACATCCATGGGTACCCGAAGTGACCAGGAGCAAGCAAGAGATCTGTTACATAAAAGCTCTCTTGAACATCATAGCAATCTAAGTCTCAGGAGACCGTATTCGATAAGTTCTCAACTGTCCCAAGTAGAGGAGTCACCAACTGTCGAACTACGTAACACCATTGGCTCATGGCGCCTTGGACTGCCTAGCAGCGAATAATCTGCCCCTGAATATGTTGAAGGCGAGAATGAGGACGTGTACACGCCAACACCCTCAAGACCTGTCGCATCGCCCTTGACCGCTTTACAGGACAAGGGAGACGATATGTGGGGAGCCATCAGCGTCGCTAAGTCAAAAGTTTTACTTTGAACTTGGACGGAAGGATAAGGGCCGTATTCCCGTTGGGCTCAGGATATGAAGCCATCGGCGCAGAGGGCTGGTCAAATCGAGGGCCGAGGTAAGGTAGGTCGAAAAAGAATTATTCGTCATGAGTGACCTGGCACTATACATGGATACTGTGTTGGTGGTCAGACTAGGCATACTCCATAAAATAAGATACCTGAACGTACGCGCAGTTCAGAGAATTGTATCATAACAAGCCCTTGAGCGCGAGCATGAAGAAAAGTGCTAGAAAAAAACAGCCCCTTCATTGACGACGCAGGCTTGGTTCTGGTTTGCACGAGATTATCGCCCTTCCAAGACCCCTAGATGACGGCGTGATCAGCTATAAGGCCAGCACGTTCCATAAAGAGCACGCACTCAGTGACCGAATATAGGTCCTGGAAGGTACGTTCCCTTTAGCGCAAGTCCGTACAGTCAATCTGAGCATCAACTGTTCTGAAGGTCAAGCGTTTCCTATGCAAATATTATTCTGTCCGCACACGGCTTGCTAACGAAAGAGGTGATCTTTCCCTGCGAGGCGCAACACCTATCGAACGAAGCGAAAAAAACCACGAAACTCTCGTCCCAAATCGAAAGTGTTCCGAGGGCACGCCTTAGGAAATGGCAGCCTATGAATCCATGGTTTGAAGGAAGGGTGAAGGATATGATCCACTGAATTATAGAGTCTCCTTGAGTTTCGACAAATGAGGTAAGGCCTTAGTCAATCGAGCGTGGCTGTAAAACCAGAAACGTTCACGAAAATCAATCAAAAAGTTGAAGGGACAACGGACGAACTTGAAAGTGCTCCCTAGGCTCCCTCTGTATTGACCTTTTCGAACTGGACGGAAGGAAACACATCATCAAAAGTGCACAAGACCATCATATAGAAAGGTAAAGGCACCTTCACAAATAGTGATGCCATTCCTGAGCGCTGAGCTGCAGCCAAGCTGCAGCGACGATGAGGATGAGGGGTACTGAGAATGTAAGAATTCAAACTCCGTCCGATCTTTGACACCGACATTCATCAGGCCACCTTGCTTAGTACCCTCCCTTAACCTTCTTCTAAGCTCAAACGACGTGGCCAATACTACCACCTTTTTCACCGACTAAATTAACGCGTCTCAAGCAAAAAAAATGTCGGACCTCGCCTCTGTATTTACCGCAACATCCGCGTACTCTCTAGGGGGTGTCGTCCTCGTAGGCCTCATCGCCTACCTCGGAGCCAAAGCGCTCCTACCTAAGAACGCGAGCTGGCAAGATAGGTATACTTTTATCTGGCTCGTACGTCGCGTTTTATGTTCCAGAATACCGATACTAGCAAGCACTTACAACCATGGCAGGCATTTGACGCTCTCATTCACTTCACATTCGAGGGTTCTTTCCTGTGGCTATCGGTTTTTGGGCGGCAAGTGAACACGAGTACAGGGCCTCTTGCGCAAATGTGTTCGTAGCCCTTTGCTTTACCTGCAGACTTATGTACACTGACAATGACGTAGGGAAGGAATACGCAGCCGCAGATTACCGCTGGGGTGTTTCGGACCCTACCGTTGTCGCGCTGGAAATACTCACCGTCCTGGGCGCGGGCCCTCTGTGCTGCTATATCCTAAAGCAGCTAGTAAATGGGGATCCTGCGCGTCATTATTGGATTATTGTTCTTAGTACTGCGGAGATTTATGGGGGGTATGTTCGGCTTGTTCCACATTAGTCGCGAAATGTTGACTTATGAGGACCATAGCTGGATGACCTTCTGCCCCGAGTGGCTTGTTGGCAGCCCGAACTTGAATACCTCGAACCCGCTTTACCTCTGGGTATACCTCGCGGTCAGTCATGTTCCCGTTGATATAACTTCTGGCACTGACATATGACTCCGCCCCTTTTGCAGTTGATGAACGGCATGTAAGTCCATCTCCCTTTACTCAGAACTCCCTTAGTGAACCTTATTCTTTCAGCTGGGTCGTCATCCCGCTCTGGCTCATGATCGACTCATATACCCACATTGCTGGCTCACTCCGCGCCCAACAGTGCTCAAATCTAAAAGCCAAGGAGGCATGAATATACCCGTCAATTTAATAGACTCTGCCTGAAAGTTAGAGGAGTCTTGTTTACTTCTTTTGCATCTACTTCCGCTCCCATCGGTCGGGAAGATAATGGGGCGTTCTGCTTGCGCTTTCAATATCCACGTGTACGATATACTTCTTGCGAAGGAACAAGGACAACGACATCTTAATGACCATGGATGATTGGAGTCCAAAGATATCAACTATTGATTGGGTGGTATCCAGTAAGGTAAGGGGAAAAACAAGCGACGACAAAGTGAGGGGATAGGTGTGAGGATTGTTCATCCAAACCAAGCTAACAAATATGAGATGCAGATCGTAGATCGTGGTTCCGTATTTTCCGGCGCGAAGCCAATACAGTGGCGGTCAAGCAAGAAGGCGAGCGGTTTAGTTATCGCCGTACGTGCTGTTGACGGCGGTGATCTTGAAGTTGGCGGACGTGTTACCCTACAGGGAACAAAGGTCAGTATGGTACGTCTCCCACTCTTTGTCGATCAACTCACTGAGTCACCAAAGACTAGGAAAAACAGCATCAATAAATGTTTTTACACTCTCAGAAGTGAATTTCAAAACTCACGAACGACAAAATAGTCATCACGGGCAGGAACATTGGTTGGCATTTTGACCGTGGCCTGGCCAGCGCTTATGCGGAAACCCTTAGCGAGAGGGTGCTCTGTTATTAAAGCCACATCGTCAGCATCCTGGGCTAGGAGCACAAAAAAGAAGAAAGGATACGAACTGATGTCCAAATGCTCGCTCTCGCCGTCCCCAGCGTATCCGAGCAAGATCATGCCCTTGTCGTTACGCTGAGCTTCGGGGATCGAGTCGGTTTCTAGCGGGCGCATCAACATCTACTCCTGACACATAATTCACGTGCGTACCCCACTTGACGACCTGGGTGGACCCCATAGGCCAGGACACGGCCTCTTCGGGCGCGGTAATGTGTGGGCTCACGACGAGGTCTGAGATGAGGTCGACAGGGGCAGCGATGGACGCGGTGGCGAGGAGGAGAGCGGAAAGGAAGGTGGTGAATTTCATGATGACGAGAGGAATTAAGAGTGGGTATGGGAGCTAGAGACGTTTCTGAGCTGCGAGTGAAGGAGAAGGAAAGACTACGAGTGCGTTGGATCTACAACCGTGCCAGCGCAGGGGTTTTATACTGTTGATTATTCGATTTCGAGTGGCCATGGAGAGTATTGAACCCTGAGTGGCTCCATATGGCCGTTGCGTTCTTTGATTTGATCGCGTCGAGAAGCGTTTTGGAGAGAAGGAAAAACACGAGGCCCGCTTGCGCATACATATTTATTTTATTTTATTCCCTGGCGTATCTACGATCTGGGGGGACATCTGTTGACAAGGTTTTGCTCGACGCAGAGTAGATAATCGTGCAAGCAAATTTTCTTGCCTCGTTGCTCGATATTCTATCCTTCTTGTCGTGTCAGATATGTAGCTATTTTTGTGAGGCAGACGATGCGAGAAGGGAAAGCGGAGAAAAATGCGCCCGAAGGAAGGGAAGGGAGGGTAACAACTAGGAATTTCAGATGCCGAGATCGATCCGAGTATCTCGAATGTTTTCCAATTTTGCAGGTAGGCAAGGAAATAAATGCGTTGAATACTAGTGGGCCCCAAACAGGAGGATATTCGTTTTGTACTGATTTAAACGTACATGTGGAGCGCTGAGTATATGGAGGCTCGCAAGAGTACCTCCTTGATAGGCGTTTGCGCCGAAGCGCCTCAATGATAAAATTCCGTTGGATCGAGGTTGTTTGTCCCGGCGAGACTCCACAAGTGCATTCGAGTGTGGCTGAATAAGGCAACTAGTCGATACACCAACGGATCTTTAGCCGACGAAGTCGTGACTGAGAGTTATACTCGAGACGTTATAATTGAGCCGCCGGCTCATGATTGAGAAAAAGAAGATCGGAAAGCAGTGGGCATGCTATTCGAGACGTGCATCCATCCGTATCAACAAGTCCCGGTGGCTGACTACTTTCCGGAAAGAAGTAAGGCATAATCGTGAACATAAACATAGGGGGCATAGACCATAAGAGCATAATGAGAGGACAGAGGAGCATAGATCAAGCCAAGACTACGAGTCGGGAGACGCAAGCGTACAGATCCAGACTGAAAAGTAAAAAAGTCCGTGTCAAACAGGCGCAGATTCAACTGGGGTTACTCTTGATGGTGAAGGCGGGGCTACGATTTCCAGAATCGCCAAATACTAAAAAAAAGTATTTATGTGTCAATGTGTCGAAGCCAGATTGAGATTAGAGAACTCACAAACAACGATATAGTCATTGCGATCCTCGACTTGAGGTACCTTGAAGTCGACGAATCCATTCCGAATGTCAAATCCGGCAGCCAGCGGGGGATCTGAAGTGGGGAAAGCCGTGAGTGGCAGGAAAGACAGGCCTACAAAGCGACTTACCCAACTGAAGGTGCTCGTTGTCGCTGCCATCCTCGACATAGCCTAGGACTAGCTTCCCATTGGGGTTGGTAATATCGCTCGGCGGACTGGTGGCATTCCTTCAGGAGAAAATCGTAAAATGATCAGCCACCATAGCTCAAACACCCGACTGGCAGCGGAACAAGAGAACGTACCACGTAACACGAACGTTTTCGTTCCCTGTCCAAACCGTGCCAAGGGTGGGACTTGTGATCTTCGGGCTCCAAACGCCGCGGCGGGATATGGGGATGGAAGCGCCTCGAGCAATGTTCACTCGTTTGGAGGGAGGCTGACAGGGTAGGCAGGAAGCTTTGGTGTCGCGAGTACTAAGAACAAGAAGGGTGATGACAAGCGCAGAAGACGTAAAGGCAAATAACATCATGTCCAGCAAGAGTTCTGAGTATCGGTGAAAAGTTAAACAGGTTTTGTGGAGGGAGGTAAAAGAAAGAGAAGAAGAGCGATAATGAACTTCTTTTTGAACACGAGGATACTTATAGGCCGCCAATAGGAGGCATTGAGAAGTAGCCTGGATCACGAGCGAGGGGATCGTGCGCCGGATGTTTGAGATTCAACCCGAGAATATGCAAGGCTTTTCGTTGGTTTACCAGATTGCTCGATGATTTCAAGAGCCCTAAAGGTTGAGTTTGCAACTCAGAGTGCGATTTGCCGCGCAAATTCAAAGTTGACCGAGGAGTTGCAAGAGGTGGACAGCGACTTTTACTCTTCATCGTGGAGCCATATGCTTTGGCGTTCAGCGAAGCGCTCACTGACATCAAGTAGTGCATGCATAAGTATTAAGCAGTGGCTGAAGTGACTTCCCTCTGGATAAAGACGCTCCCTCCGCGCGGCGGCGTTTGCCGCTTTGTTTGGCTCACGTTCCTGGAGGGTCTTTTCGACCCTTTTTGGACCCTTGTTTGTTCCTGCCCTGCCAAGGCCACCTTGCCAAACAGTATCTGTGCTGCATTTCTCCCTCCTCCCCCTGAGCAATCTCCTGTTACTTGGATGTTAGCAATATGGGGGTACATCACACAGTATTAACATGTATTACAAAAAAATATGACAACATTAACATGTTTTACAATGATATGACATACTGACTGTGTTTTTTGGTGATGACCCCCAGAAAAAACTTGAGACTAGCTGGAATGTCGACACGCAGCTTCTGCAAAATTGGGCCTGTGTTTCTCACTAGCTAGATGGTTCCTATGAGCCCCAGAATATAAAAATCGAGCAAGAACCTACAATAATATCCCATTATCTGTGTTTTTTGCTGAAGTCTCCCCGAAAAAGCTTGCGACGAGCTCGAATGTCGATGCGCCGCTTCTCGCAAATACGACCCGTGTTTCCCACTAGCTAGACGGTTCTTATGAGCCCAAGAACGTGGAAATTGAGTAAGAACTTACAATATTATTGTGTGACCTGTATTCTTTGGTGATGTCTCCCCGAAAAAGCTTGTGACGAGCTCAAATATCGACGCGCCACCTCTCGAAAATGGGGACCGTGTTTCCCACTAGCTAGGCGATTCGTTTGAGCCCAAGAACATAGAAACTGAAGAAGAACTTACGATAATACTGCATGGCCTGTACTTTTTGGTGATGCCCCCCCGAAAAACTTGCGACAAGCTCAAACGGCGAGGTGCAGCTTCTCGCAAACAGGGACCACGTTTCCCACTGGCTAGACGGTTCTTATGAGTCCCAAACCGTAAAAATCGAGTAAGAACGTACCATAATAGTGCATTATCTGCCTTTTTTGGTGATGTCTCCCAAAAAACTCTTGCGATGAGCTCGAACGTCGACGCGCAGTGTTTCGCAAACAAGGCCCGTGTTTCCCACTAACTAGACGGTTCTTATGAGCCCCAAAACGTAAGAATCGAATCAGAACTCACCATAATATTGCATTATTAGTGTTTGTTGGTGATATCTGCAAAAATTAATTCTGACGAGTTCGAACGTCAAGGCGCAGCTTCTCGCAAACTGGGCCCATATTTCCAACTAGCTAAACGGTTCCAATGAGCCCCAGAGCGTAAAAACCGAGTAAGAACTTACAAAGATATGACATGCTCTGTGTTTTTTGGTGATGTCGCCCTCAAAAGCATCGCGACGAGTTGGAACGTCAATGCACAGCTTCTCGCAAACTGCGCCCGTGTTTTCCACTAGCTAAACGATTATAATGAGCCCCAGAACATAAAAATTGAGTAAGAACTTACGATAATATGACATGCTCTTTGATTTTTGATGATGTCGCCCCCAAAAGCATTTCGACGAGTTGGATCGTCAATGCAAAACTTCTCACGAAGAAGGCCCGTGTTTTCCACTAACTAAACGATTTTTATAAGCCCCAGAACATAAAAATCGAATAAGAACTTACAATAATATTGCATTATCCGTGTTTTTTGGTGATGTCTCCCCCTAAAAAAATTTCGACGAGTTGGATCGTCAACGCGCAGCTTCTCGCAAACGGGGCTCGTGTTTCGCACTAGCTAGACGGTTTTTATGAGCCCTAGAACGTAAAAATCGAATGGGAACTTACAATAATATTGCATTATCCGTGTTTTTTTGGTGATGTCTCCCCCAAAAAAATTCCGACGAGTTGGATCGTCAACGCGCAGCTTCTCGAAAATGGGGCTCGTATTTTCTGATAACTAGATAGTTTTTTTAAGTGCCAGAACATAAAAATTGAGTGAGAACTTACCACAATATCATATGTTCTTTGTTTTTTAATTGTGTCTCCTCCCCCAAGCTACACCTCTTTGTGTATTCCTGGGCTCGAGTATTCACAGGAGGTGCAGCTTGTTGAGAACTGCAGTGATTGAGCAACACAGGTGTGGGGGGGAGCACAGGGGGGCACAGGTGATGTTGAAAAAGAGGCCGAGGGAGGGGGCCAGATTGCCGTGGGGGATCTGATGGGGGATCGTCTGTAGATTTAGGTCGGAGCGTCTTTTTTTTCGGGCACGAAGTGTTTCTTAGAAATTTTGGCTGGGGGCAAAAGGTAAATGATGTACGAAAAGATGGGCCTAAAAGCGTAAAAAAGACGCTCCCGCATAGGCAGGGTCCTAGAGACCAAACAAAGGCCTTGGTGGTGCAAGGGTCGGGTGGAGGAAGGGTTGGGATCCTGGATCCTGAATAGGATCAGAAAAACCTACCACTTTCTCCACTCTTTCGGTTCCTGGTTGGGTGCTGCCGCAGTTGTCAGATCCTCGTTCGAGCTCCACAGCCTGTCCAGCGCTGTGAACGCAGTGCTCACCTGTGCCAGACCATTGTGGTCCATCCTTTGGGTTGTTCACATCCCGCGAGGGCGGGGGAGAGTGAGGACTGGCGGCTCGCGTGCGCTGTGCAGTGCTCTCTTCGCGCACGCGTGGGGCGGGATCTTCTCGGCAAGAGTGGGTGCTCGCTTCGCGTATGGTTGTGGGCGCGCGTTCTGCAGATAGATCGTTATGGCAACAGGGATCAGCCAGCTTCAATATCACGGCTAAGACCGATATTTGTACGCTGCCGATCAATATGCCGAAATTAATTATTGTATTTGTAACATAATATTGTTTATTGCTGTTTTCGAAATAAGTGGGTGACTTTCCGTAACTCAAATCTATAAAAATGAATAAATTTGACCCTTATCGGAGTTTGAAACGAGAACTTCACAGGAGAGTTTATTGGAGTGAATAAACCGTAACGCCAACTGATTAGATTCTATTTGATGTATTTGCTTGCCTTGTACAAACTCACTTCCCTCCCATCTGAGCTGCTCTGAGGTCGTGTAGGCCCGTGGATGGGTTTATTATACTGATTGTTCATCCACCCCGCTGTAAAATTAGACCACTCTGGGTGAAGCCCAAAAAATCCCAAGTTGAGCTGAACATGGCTGTGGATCAGTGAGTTAGGTGTCAAGAAGGGTGTTTGTAAAGGGAGCAACAGTTTCCGGGAGGGGATTTTGTAGCCATAAGACATTGACACTTCTAATAGACTCTGTAGTAGCTTTGAACTGCAACGAGAGGGAGCAGAATGCCCCAGCCGTAGGAGAGTAGTAGGGGATGAGGCAGAGCTGACTAAGCCATGTGGGAAAGAATCGTACCTAGGAAGGAAAGGTGTCCCCTTGGCAGGGTTGATTCCAGCGTTTGAAATCTGTTCGAGGGGTCTGTACCCTCTGAATAGATTAAGGTTTGTAACTGGGTTCCAACCAGGGACTCCATCAAAGTCGAACCCTTACAAGACTCGGCATCCCGGCAAAGGACCCTAGATTTCGTCGATTTATTCAAATCTAGAGAATTTGTGTTACGGAAAGTCACCCAGTAGTTGACGTCAAAATAAGGTCTCAAATGCCCGCGAATCCTCGAACACGATTTTCTCTGTAGATACTTATCATAGAGACATAATTTATAGTGTTTTGGAACCGTCTCGGCGAGCTCTAGGTCGCCCCATAGTTTATTTTATGAGAAAACGAAAACTACATCATACTGCTGCTGGAGGGTAGGTAATAGGTATGGACAGTGCCGAGACTGCTGCAAGAATTTCTCTGCCAATACCAAACGTAAAGCTACAATTTTGGGCGAGATAGAATTGCATAATGTGCACCTAGGTCGCCTCATAATTTATTTTGTGTAAGAGTATGTACTGGTCTTGTAACTGCGCTATAGGTGACAACACCCCATCACTTCCCTTCCAAATTCGGTCGTCACACGTCTTTATGCAAAATAAACATTTTCTACTCTATGATGCCAACGCAGTAAGAATTGTATTTTTTTATTGAGTAGGCAAAGAGAAATCGATGCAGCAATTAGGTGACTAACTGCTGCATCAATTTCTCTTTGTGTACTTAACAAAAAAGTATAATTTTTACTGCATTGGAATCATAGAGTAAGTATGTAGCTAGGTCGTCCCAATGTTTATTTTGCATAAAGACGTGTGACGACCGGATTTGGAAGGGAAGTGATGGGGTGTCATCACTTATAGCGGCGCAGTTACAAGACCAGTACATACTCTTACACAAAATAAATTATGGGGCGACCTAGGTGCACATTATGCAATTCTAACACACCCAAAATTGTAGCTTTACGTTCGGTATTGGCGGAGAAATCCTTGCAGTAGTTTCCGCACCGTCCTTGCCTGCCCTCCAGCAAAAATATGACATAGTTGTCATTTACTTTTGAAATGAACCATAGGGCGACCTAGAGCTCGACGAGACGATTTCAAAACACTATAAATTATGTCTCTATGATAAGTATTTACAGAGAAATCGTGTTCGAGGATTCACGGAGATATGAGACTTTGTTTTGACGTGATTGCGGCCGCGCCAACTATTTCGAAAACGGCAATAACAATATTATATTCAATAATTAATTTCGGCATATTGATCGGCAGTGTGGTCTTAGCCGTGATTTTTGAAGCTGGCTCCCTGTTGCCATATATTTCAATGAAGATACCAGATGTACATTGTATGGGAAACAACACGAATCAGCACTTTCACTTTGGCGATAACACGATAGGAAATTGTGAATTGATTGTGACAGTACGAAATATTTGATGGACAATATCAATATTAAATTGTAAATAGTTATAATTAGCTTCGGCATATCAGTCGGCAGCGTACAAATATCGGTCTTAGCCGTGATATTGAAGCTGGCTGATCCCTGTTGCCATAGATCGTGAAGTGGGCACGCGTTCTGCAGATGGATCGTTCACGATCTCTCACCATACCCCGATTCGGGTTTGTTTGGCTGCACCCTGTGCTCGTCACGCCTTCGTCAGCCGTGACGGGACCGTCTTTCCTTTCGGCCTAAGGCCCACTTCGGTAAAAGGAGTGTGTTGACACGTGACGCGTGACCGTTACGTGTTGCGCTTATCTAAGATCTTTTTCTGCCACTGACTCGTCCGACAGCCATTTGCGAGCCATTGACGCTTACCACCATCATCAACCACCACAATTGTATATATCGCTACCGAAGCAGGGGCTGACTGACTGGGATACAGCTCTCGAACGTAAAGTGTTGCTTGCACTTACCTTCAAGGCACAAGAGGTCTAACAAAACGCTTGCACCTTGTAAACAACAGAAACACTACATTGCGCTGCTTGAGAAAACCGCAGGACTTTCCTCCCTTCTTAAATGATCTTTTTTTGCAGCATTACACGCGTTCCTCGGTATCGTTAGCGCGTAGTCGCCGTGTTGTGAGACGCGAATTGTTATAAACGAAGCTTACGTTCCCAGTAATAGCCAGAAACCCAACGCTCCTTTTTCTGCCGGGTTTTTCGAGGCAGGGCCTTCCAAAGAATTTAGGATGACAGGCTTGACGCGAAATCTGCCCGAAACCGTTGTACATATGTCACGTCAATCGACGCCCACAAAGTCGACGCAAGACCGCCGACCCATGTGGGACCCCTCATATCTTTTATCACCTCTTGAAACGCTCTCGGAATCTGTCCAAGATCCTGGCTATGAGCACATTACTCTTCACGATATCACGGAATCGTACAGCATCCTTTCTATCAGAATACGCGCTGAAATGAAGGACATTCTGTCGGCCAACGAACTTCCGCCTGCACTGGCTGTGATGAAGACCCATGCATCGGATCTCGCACAATGTCTGGATCGGGATATCCGACTTGCATTATCGAGTCCTTTCTCACGTGAACCATCCCCGCCTGCTGTGTCGTTTTATACGGACGATCTGGTGAGGGAAGACGAACTCCAAACCGCTATTGATCTCGCGACAGCGTGCCACCACGCGCTTCGTCTTCTATCTATGATTTTTGCATTCGACCTATTGTCTTCAATCTTTCAAGGTTAGAGAACCAGGATGATTGTCGTGCTTTGTGCTTACTTAAATCCAGACAACGCGCTTGCGTCCTTACTGCGCCAAATCCTCGAAGTGTGCCAAGCGTACCAGCTGCCGACGCACAATGCGCGCAAAACATGCGCTTTGATAATCTGGATTCTTCAAGTTCAACAGCTGCCACCTGCAATCGTCATTCCCGAAATTCCTCAGATTATCTCTGTCTTAAGAGACGCCATTGATAAAGACACAGGAAGCGATACAGCCAAATTGGATGCGATCAAGGTGTTACCTTTTATGCTGGATTGTATTTTGCACTAATCAATTTTAGGCAACCCATCGTCTCTTGATGCGATTTCCCACTGAGTCTTTTGGGCCCTTATCCATACTGCTACCATCCATTTTGGGACACCTTACAGAAGGAACCCTGGAGGGGAGGTTCCAAGCAGCTTCCGCACTCACTGGTTTTGCCTTTGCAAAGATCTCTACACTGGATCGTTTTATCGACATTCAGGAAAAAATATCTCGAGATATTCACTCATACCTGGCTTCCCAGGTGCCCCGAAAGAAATCTTTCCGGACGGGAAATCTCTTGCCTGACCTCCTGAAGACCGCTTTGGATGGGAAAGATCCCTTCTGGGAAGGAAGAGGTGCCTCCTGGGCGTTTTCGGTCCACATATCACTACTTGTTCTCTCCGATTTTTCTCTCTTCTGTCACTCGAAAAGTCTGAAGGTAGTTGTTACGACCGTCGAACGGTATCACCACCGTCGTATCTCCGTTTCGCCCATATGGCGGACTCTCATCTGGGCATTCTCTCGCACTCCGGTCGGCCATGGCGATGGTCAAAAACGCGACGCGGACACTAGACTTGGTGCTTTTCTTCTCGTAAAACAAGAACTTAGAGGTGGGGCGGGGCTGTCTCTCGTTGCTGCATTGCTTCAAAGTCCTTGCTCTGATACCAGCGAGGATTCTGAAGACTCTGACATCTCGAAAGCTATCGCTATCACCCGGGAATTGGCTGTACAACCACTCAGCTCGACAAATGAAGGATTGAGACTTTTAAAGAGATTTGTTGGCTCCATAGGCATCCCCCATTCTTCATTGGGCCCTGTCGACGCTTCGAAAGAATTGCCACTTTTTCCGCACGAGCTCATCGATGGATCCCTACTAAAAGTAGGCTGTGACCTGGAAGCCTTTTTGAGTTCTATACCACATGCAAGCGTTGCGCTTGTGCGACCCCTTTCGGAGACGGAAATCAACGATCACTGGGGCAAGATTATGGATGTATGGATTTATCTAGCCGAGCGATCTATTTCTGAGAGTACCACGGGGGTTACGGTGGGTAGATCAGCTAGCCACATTCTATTTAAATATGCTAACATACATGTGTAAGGACGACCTTGTGTTTATCTGGCAAGCTCTTCTACTGGTTCAAGCACAATTAACGCAGGGCCACCGTCATCTGACAACGTCATCGGCATTCGCTGTCAAAATTTCTTCCCTGGTTTCGCGTTTCGTTATACCCACAGAAGAATGCGATGCCCAAATTCGGGAACTATTCCTGGTGAAGAAACTGTGGACGGTCATGAAAAACGTATTTGAGAAATCCTGGCTTGCTTCCCCTGCAGAAATCATTCTGGCGGCAATTTTGGAACAAACTTTTGGCTTTGAGAACAATAGCGTCAAAGCCTTGTGGAACCAGCTATGCGACGATTTGATTTCCATCGGGATTCCCACCATCATTCACATACTTTTCGTGAGGAGCGAAAGTCGAAAGGAGGAGAAAGAGCTTCAAGTAACGAAGCAACTCTGGCTATTAATGGCGGAACGACAACTTGCTAGCGATGAATGTAGCTGGGAGGAGTTGGTATTGCTCCTTGTCGTCCCTTTGGGGTAGGCCAAATTCTTCCCCTATTTTATTGACGGGAATGCTAACCTGAGTCAGCGCGTGGGCGATAGCTGAATTAGATGTTAGCGTTTGGGAAGATATCCTGAGAAAAGCGGTTACCCAAGCCAACGCTGCTGGTGGCACAGGAAGCAAAGTCATCGCTCATTTCCTGCAGAATCTTGGAGCTGGCAAAGTAGAAACGTTCGTTTTTTCATTTCATAACCCTACTGAGTCCAAACGTGGTTGACGATTTGAGTTGTAGGCTGAAGCAACAACCAAGCTTGATTGCATTACTCTTGTCCAGCGTTACAAAATCTTTAAGCCATGACGGACAAGCAGAATTGCTTTTCTTGGTGAACGGTGTCCTTTCGGACCTCTACACATCGGAATCCGTCACGGTCGCGTTAAAAATTTTGTATGCCCTGGGCAGCATAATTTCATATACTCCAAGTTCTGCCGTCGTTCAACTATTGTCTATGACTCAAGTTGGCTTGAGTCTTTGGTTAAAGGACGAGAGAAAACGACTGTCAGAGGAGGACCATCACGATCTTGTGAGTTTCCCAACAGTGTAAACCTTGGATTCTATTTATCGGTCAACAACCCAGATCACGAAGCTTTACTGTAGTTCCCTCTCTCTTCTTTCTGAACTAGAGCCATCCATTGACACGCTCCAAACTCTCGAACCTTTTCTCATTTCTGCATTTACCCGCATTCCTGACCCAGCGGTAGGCCCACTAGCGTTCGAAGACTTTTGGCGGGAAACATACCACAGTCAACCTCATATCAAAAAACAAATACCCGATAATATTCGAGTTTGTTTGAAGGCCTTCAGCGATTGGCGTAATAACAGCCTCGCTGAAGGGATTTCACTTGATTCGCAATCACAAAGCACAGTAAGTAAGCTTTCATGCGTCGCAGGAACAATTGTGACACACGTACAGTCTTCCGTCATTCCTGACTCTCAACCTCTCACATCCGCGAGACCTGAATATGAAGCGTACAATGTAGAACAATTGCGATCCATTCCAGAAACTCCGTCGGCTGCCATCAACGCGTCCGTTGTACCACATTACGATGAGGAGAATCCAACAACGCCGGTCCAACAAATGCCACCGTCCCCTGCTCAAATCCGATTCCGAGGCTCGGTATCTCCACGGCGCTCACTCACACCAAAGGCGTCTCATGCGCCGCCGGCCCTTATTGCTCTGCAAGGATATACCAGTTCCACAAGCACCGTCAATGATCCAACCATCTCTCGCCATTCTCTCGACCGCGACGTCATCTCCCGAAGCCTTGCAGGTGTCCCAAGAACGACAAGCCCCCGAAGATCGCGTGGCTGCTCTGAGGCTCCAACCTTTTCCGGAACGAACCGTTTGGCTGACACCACAAGCGAGTTGATTATCATAAAATATGCGTAAAGCTAATGTATTCTCTAGCAAACCTCAGTTCAAAGCGGCGAAGAACCGAACCGAACATTGCAGAACTTCATTCGGGCGAGGAAACTACGCATGCTCCCGAGAACACGCCGTCACCTTCTCGAAGGAAGAGGAAATTTGCTTCCGAACCCGTCACTCGAGCCCCTTCTATTTCTCTGATATCCGAGCATTCACTGTCTCAGCCATCGCGTCAACTAAAGAGACAGCGTCGCATCGAGCTTCCTGAGAGCCCTGCTCGTTCTCCGGCCTTTCCACCATCCGATGAGTACAGTAGTTGGGAAGCTGGGGTCTCCGCGGAGGACTTGAAAAGGATAAAGTACGAATTACAAGGTGGTTCCGGTATGTGGATTTTACTTTTCAATACTTTGACTTAGTTGAAGAAACTTGCCTTTTTTACAGACCCGGATGCACCAGAGACCTCCTTTGAACGAAGTAGTGATTTCATCAAAGATGACGCGGATCACACTGAAGAAGGTACGTGAGCTGGAAAATGTCATTCAACTAGCTTTTACCATTTTTTTTTGCTTTCGCAGGCAACATCCTTCCAATACCTTTGCGTAGTTCGTACCCAGAAGAATCGAGACGAAGAGATCGATCCCAAACAGCTCCTGAACCAGAAACAGGGTCTGCGTCACTCCATCGAACCGCGCTGAAACGAAACGCAGTGAGTGAAGCCCAGCTGGACGCGTTACAACACGCGTATGCCGTTGTTGCAGACACAGACGGTGTGTCGCAGATCGCGGTCCAAGATCTCATGCAGGCGAGGAGGCTTGCGAATCGAATAAATCAGGTCTTAGACGAACAGATGTGTAAAAAACTCGTGCGGGACGGTGAGCCTTCTCGGTCCGGCAATTCCTAAGTCAGCTCCAGCTTGACTGACGATGTCTACTTACGTCCCAACACCTTTTATTTTCTATCTCTCTATCTTTATTTCCATTCGTTTCCAGTGTATCTTATTATATTTCTCTTCTGTTTCTGATGGACGACTTATGGATCAGAGTGTATCATTCAGGGAGAAAATGAGATAATAATAAAAAAGATCTGCGCTCCGTCTCCGGTTGTATGATAGTCGGTAAACGCATCGGAAATCTCCATACACGCACAATGGAGAAGCGCCGCAACGCGCTAGAAAAAAAATTATTTGGTATGCTCTAAGTTTGATCATTGAGGCGTTGCGTGAATTGTCAGTTCCATCCGGACAGAAGAAGGGTAGACTTACGCATAGGAAAGGACAGCCTAATCGTAGACGTCACACCCATAATCTTGGTATCCCTCCCGCACAAACGTAATGATATGATCTGTCACGAAATAATTAGGAAGGCTCGTACGAAGAAACAATAGGTGGCTTGCCTCCCAAGGTTCGTGTCGTGAACCCTATTTCACAATAGCAGTAATAATCTAGAGGACAGGGTCTCGGCTTCAAGTTGTAGAGTAGAAAGAAAAAGACACGGCGCTTACAGATCCATTTCCGTCTAAATACCTCAACCTCTTCTCGCGCTTTAATTGGGTCGCACTTGACACCCATCACGTCAGGATATTCGCGTCTGAGGGCGGGAACAATAACGCTCTCAAATTTGGCCTCAAAGCGTCGCCTCCATTCTCGCAGTGTGCGCGCATAGTGCGGCCCAATATTGGAAATGGAGTCAACAACGAGGCGTCCTTTGGAGCCAGATTGGAGAGTTTGAAGGAGGAAAGTAAGGGATGGCAGGAGACCCCCTGGAAAGACTGGTTCAAGTTAGCCTTCAGAATTGGATAAATTCTCCGACGGTACTCACTCTATATTTTACCGATTTTAATAACAATGCAAGTTAGATTTGTGTTCGGCTAGAAATTGAAGGACGCACCCATTTCCGAATAAAGTCTATTTCGTGCATGTATTTTTCGAATCCTGTTGAGTGGGGTGTCAGCTTCCTCTCGAGGAAAACGACGGTATATACTCACGAGCCTCAGGTATAGTAATCACCTGAACAACACCAACACCTCCCTTCTTCTTCATCGCCCAATCTACAACGCTCCAATATCGTTCTAAAAATTCATGCCCGACATTTTCTATCATCTCTACGCTAATCACTCTATCAAAAACGCCTTCCCACTCTGCAGGCATTGCGCGATAGTCCACAAGGTGTACTGTAATCCGGTTGGCAATGTCTGGGCCAAGAGCTCGTATACGGTCCTGCGCTAGCGACTGTTGTTGCACAGAGAGTGTCAGGGTGTCCACTGTTACATTTGGGTATTGCTGGGCGATAGTCATGGCCATAGAACCCCATCCAGATCCGATTTCTAAAACGCGGTTTCCGTCGCGTATCCCGGCTTTTTTGATGATGTGCTGTAATTTACGAGTCTGAGAAGTTTTCAGTTCGTCTTCGGGTCCTTCGTTCTGTTGAAATAAAGTGATCCCATTGAGAGGTATCTGGCCCGATTCTGCTGGCGTTTCGGGTTGAGAGAGCGGTGGCGATAAAGGAAGAGTTTTTCGGGGTTCCAGTAGGCTTTCTAAGCTTTGCCCGCTAGTCCACTCGTGGGCGCTGGTGCTTTTTCGTCTAAGATCGCTATCCAGGTCTTTGAAGATACCGCATGAGTATGTCATATCTTCGGATAGGAAGCCTGAAAGAGTCTGGCCTTTAGACTGGCCCTACGTATGAAGCTATTCAAGACGCACCGGCAAACATATCATTGGAGATGTCATAATGGGCCGAGATATTCGATCGCGAATTTCCAATGGTATTGAGAAAACGGTAAGAGGTAAGTTTTTGGGGAAGCGACATCAGGTATGAGAATCGGGAGTTCAAATTAGAGAGGTTATCCTTATTTATGAGAAATATCTGCCGGGCATGTTAGCCCTTGTGAACGATATGACTTCGCCTGTCAACGCTGACCTGGAATAGTGATATCAAATCGTCGCACTGCACATCTCCATACATAAAAGCTTCGGCAAAGCCGAGGTCGCTCATTGTACACAACCGAACCCAGAAGCTGTCGTTGACAACCCTAATTTCAGCCTTGACGCCCGCCTCATCATGCTCAGCGTCTTCTGCAGGTAAGGTGTAGGTTTGTCGATTTGTCACTATTCGCAGTTGTCCAACGCGAATGTTCTGCAAGAGCCTAACTCCCTCGTTAATTGGAGGTCAAAAAGTGAAAAGGAAGAACGTACTTCACGACGGCAGCCTCAGCCACTTTGGTGACGGGTGACCATCCTGTTCTTACAGCTGCCTCAAGGACACCGCTGCAGACCCTGTCAGCCAACGCGATGACGGAGAATGGGTGCTTTGCTGGCGTGTCTAGAAGCTGACTGGACATGAATATGGGAGTGAAAGGAGGAGTGATGGGCGCTCAAAGTGCTGACGCTTACCTTTATAATAATCTTTTACCCAGCAGGGAACTTGGTCGCTGGATTCAGTCCGATATGACGACCTGATTCCGATCACGATGGCTCCATCGAGAAACGTCACGTAAAGATGCTGGCTTATCCGAGCGGCGAGAACCGAGGAAACCGGTCCGCGTGCGGGCAACGTTAAGACTTGCCTTCGAGCCTCGCGTACTCGCGTGTCCAAGTAAGTAGTCTTTGTCGGGTCTTTGTCGCTGTACATCCTCTGATCTCAATACATCACCTGCCTAGTCCGTTCGACATCTTCCACGTTGAATACTGACCTCGGTGCTCGCTCAGATCTTCAACGGCAGCCTTCCCTAAGCCTTTGTTCCTAACCGATTCTTTTTGTAGTGGTAAACGTTCGCTCATCGTTGTAGTCATAGTGTTGTAGTTTTGGTTTTTTGGTTGTGTGACATTGCTTGAGTTGAAAACTCGCACTTCCGTGTGAATCATGATGAGAGGGCCAGATTTAATTTTTACATAGCAAATGGTGCTACGTACAAGACGGTACAACCAATAGAACTTACTCGTGGTTCACTGAAGTTAGATATAAGTGGTCAGGATATAGTGTAGGATGTGGTTATATTACATGGATAATGACAAATGCAATGCGAGTACTGGGTACTTAGTTTCAGATGCTTTTTCAACAACCACCTCCAAGAGATAACCCAGATTTTCTAGCTGCTTTTCGACTTAGCCGAATTGAGGACCGTGGAGGTATGGGTGGCGCTGGAACAGTCGCCCCACCTACGAAATTTCGCAGTGGTGCGTGGGCTGGTGCCGAAGTCGCGTAGGGGGTGGACAAAGTTGTCCGGTGTTTCTTGAGAGGAGATCCAACGTCAAGGTTGAAGGGGTCGTCGTTGCGTGTACGTTTCAGAAGCGACGACTTTGAGAGGTTATCAACAGGTCCATCGTCTTGAGGCCAGTTGCCTTTGTCAAGGATGGATTGCCATATAGCCCCTAGCCTGCGATGGTCATGAAAAATGAGATGTACGGTAGCGTCGGAGGGATCAGCAGTATCGGGCTGAGGTTGATCCACCCCCGAATCCGAACTGCCTTCGTACAGTTGCCTCATAATGGTCCGCCGCAACCCTCGAGCCCGAAGGTACTTACGTGTCCGAAGAGTCGCGTACGACAGCCAATCTGCTGCGGCTTCGAATGCGAACAGGAGCCATTGTTGCAAGGGCGTGTTGTCGACGACAGCAAAATCGGGACCAAGTTCCCCTGAATCGAAGAGTAAAGACCTCTTTCCGCGCCCCCCTGTAAAGTTGCCATGATCATCTAATTTGCAGTCGTCGAATATCTCCTCCATGATGGAATGGATCTTATGCACTTGGGTATGATTCACATATCGAAGGACGTGAAACAAAACAACGTAGACGAAGGATTCAATATCGTCTTGAAGGTCTTGTAGTTTATCCGGATTTTCGAGAAGCAAAACTGACATAAAATGCCAAGTTCCCTATTTACCCATTAGCGCGATCTCACAGAATGGATAAATTTAACTTGCCGAACGGAACAGCTGTCGAGGACCACTGGCCATATCGGCAACTCTTCTGGCTTGATCCCAGTCATTAAGGATTCCTCTTCCGTCATCCTTCATCATAACATTGTTTCCGCTCACGTCGCGATGAAGTATTCCGCACTTTTCATATGCGTCTTGATGAGCTAAAGGCAACGTTGGCTGCCATCGCAACTTAAATGTTTAACATAGTGCGTACCGATAAACGCATCATAAACAGCTTGCATCAGTTGTTTCGATGAGGTAAAGTGGCATAGATGTTTGCCAACAAAATCTTCGAGAAAGCGATGTTGAGCGCGAGAGGTGATCCCCGTCCCGCCAGCGTTCCAAGGCTTGGAAATGAATTTTTGGGTGAGTGTGAGGTGACCGTCAATGTCGTCGCCGCAGATGAGCTTCGGAACGTTGCGCACGCCTGCCTTATTGAGATCCGATAGAATCTCTGATTCTTTCTCCATTCCCACCACAAGGGAGCGCCAAGAATCCTTCAGAAAGACGACCTTCTCGAGCTTGAGGTCGTATACCGGCCAAGCACGCGTTGCTCTACCAGTCAGCGAATCCGCGTCGGCCATCGCTCCCCAAGCAATGACCTCACGGAATCCACCTTGGTCTTCAGGTACTTGAAGAACGATGATGGGCCGTTCCTTCTTGGGCTCCCAAGGTCGTAGGTTGAGATGAGCGAGACCTTTTTCGCGTGGTGTGGCAGGACGCACGGTTGTGTCACGTCCACGTTGCTCAGGTGTGAGGTGAGCGAATCGCCAGAGAAATTCTGCGAAAGTTTGTGGTTCCTGTCGCCAGTCAAATGACCGAGAAACGATCGCCCCAGAGCGGTCGGCTCTGATAAACCGCATCCCGTCGTTCGCAACGTAGACCAAAAACCCGTGCGTGCGATGCTGGCGACTGAACCACTCTGTGAAATATGACGCGATCTGCCCTCGACACAAGATTCCGGCGTCCGTATTCGTCTCGAACGAGTGTTCTGTCAACTGCTCTGTAGTCGCGGTAGGTTTGGGGTCTTTGAATGGATGCGCCGGTGCTGAAGGAGGCTTGAGCTCAAACATTAATTCTTCCGCCTCGAATCGAATAACGTTCTTGGCGGTGGCGACCTTGCTGAGATACGCAGACATGTCAGGCCTGATTTTCTTGTGGTCGTCTGCGTTGTTGTCGTGGTGATTCGATGTGTCAACGAGCTTCAGACCAGGGAACAGTCCTGCGCGTTGTACGATCTCCACTTGATCCATATAAAATTGTGCGTTACAACTCAAAGAAATATGGCTCACCAGTTTGGTCGGCATCGTCTTGTCTCCCGTCGATGGCAAGCTTTGAATGAGGTCTTCTGGCACTTTAGGCATTGGGTTGATGTCGCTCAAGGGTAAAAAATCATCCATAAATTCTTGAACAGGCATCGGCCCAACCCATAGGCCTCTCATTTCTCGCTCCAACTGTCTCCTCATGTCTTCGAACTTCCTTTTCGCGAGATTGATTGGTAGGCAGCCTTGAAGGTTCTTTTTGATCGGTGAGCCTGATACGGTTGCTCTGGTAAACGCGGTATGGTTAGCCGCTATCGGTTCAGACATGTCGGGATACGTACCAAGCAAAAGCTGAATACAGACTATATAGCTATGAAGGACGCGTTGTCCTGAGTCACTGACTTGGTGGCTTCTGGTGGCTTGGTGGCCAGTGGCCACAACAAGGCCACGATTACTGTTAAGTTTGCAACCATTGTTCTCTTCACGTGAACGTTTCTGCTTCGTTTAGGGCTAGCTCATTCGCCAGATTCAAAGCTTCAAAAGCTTCAACGTTCAACCTTTCAAGCTTCAATGGTCATGCAACTAGCTCAATGTTTGCTCGTCGTTGTCATTATGATGTTATTATTTTGATTTTTTCGTCGTTATTGCTTGATTAAATAAATTTGTTGTTGAAAATTCGCACTTCCGTGTCCCAGCCTCATGATAAGTAATTAAACAACCACTGGCAAGTTCACGGCACAAGATTAAGAGGGCCAGATTTTACATAGAATTTAATATTGGGCAGCCGGTTCAGGTATCTGAATGTTTACGAAACAGTGGGGGATGGCCTGGGCTCCACGGTGTGCCCATATCTTCGTATGTATGTGCTTTGATTGTTGAACACCACCACAAACGAGATAATCGATTCATCCTCGCAAACCCATATCGTCGTTTGATCAAATTCAGTTCCTTCATAACTAAGAGACATTAATCGCAGCCCTCGAGGAACGTAGCCCAGCAATCTTTCGCCACACCACGGAAAGCATCGTAGTATTGTAGGGCGACGCGCCGATAATCCGGGACTTCCATGCCTTCGAAGGTCCTTTGTCTGGCAGGCGGACCACAACGTTTAACGACCGTTGGCTGAGAGGGGAATTGACCAGTCGCGACACAGTCACTAAGCTGCCGTGTAACCGGGACTTGGTAAAAGAATGGCCGTGTTCCCACCATGGTAATACACGGAATGGTCATCAAGTCGAGTACGGGAAGATTGAGATCCACGCGCTTCTGATTGTTGTGTTGAAAGGCAGCAATCGCCTCTGCGATGATTTGAGGCTCGGGGTTACTCGCCTTATCAGCCTGAACGGCGAGAAGAATCATGGAGTTGAGGGGAACAAGACACACGTCCGATCTGGCGACTTGATGACTATCCCCACAGATGGTGAAAAGAATATTGTATCGCGCGCGAAGGACCGTGCCTCTCTGGTCGAAACCCGTAACTTGAAGAACACTTCTCGCAAACTCAATGATGTCATTCTCCAGCCCAGCATCTGCACGCGTTGCCAGATCAAGGTGCGCAAGAAAGCGATAGGTTTCCTGGGAGAAATCAACAGCAAGGGTGGGATCAGCGGAGGAGAAGAGGTTGGAATCAAGGTGGTCGATTGAGCCAAGGTCATGTCCAAAGAAGTTAACGACGTCTTCACGTTGAACATCGATGTTGTATGCAAGCAATTCATTCGTTGACCAATCATTCCCAGATTTCGCAGAGCGGAGTAAATTTGCCATAGGAGCGAGGTTGTGAGTGAGTTTCCTGTCAATTTGACTGGATAAAGTTGCGAGGTAAGTCACAAACGCCGATCGCCTCGGAAAGGGGTTTCTCAATTGAGCTTCAAGCTTCAAGTCCTAAAAACTACACTGGTCGACGTCCACGACAGACTAGATATATTGACTATAATACAATCCACAAATCAATAATGATACAAAATAAAATCTAACTAACAGCACGAGGGAAACAACAGGAACATTCTACCATTGAAGGCCAACTCTCTGCCTCCTCACCACAACATCCTTGGTTGGAGACTCAAGGCTCGCAACGGAATCATCACTTCCAGGCATTTCAGAAGCGAAAACATCCTCCATCGTCGAGCCATGTTCAAGCTTGCGCTTGCGTAGGGCCATAGTGGAAGAAGACATAAGATAGCTCGGTGTGACTTGTCCAATGTGGGGGTCATCATCACTAGAAGCCATTTTCTGAGAACGCAAGGAATACGTCCTCATAATCGGACGTACACTCTGCGTCACACGTAACGCAGGGAGAGGAGCCGACGTCGACGAGATTACAAGGAAAGGATCCGAATCACTGCTCTTTCTCCTCTTCCCCAAAGCGGCGGGGATGATATCGCTGACAGCCCTCTTCATGATCCGCGGTGTCTTGCGAGTAGGGAAGGGCAGTCGGTCCGATGATGACGCAATCATCAATGATTCAAAACTCTGCGAGTGCTCCAACTTCCTCTTCCGCAGAACTTGTTGGAGAGTGGGTACAACCACAGCATCCATAAAAATCCTTTTGCGGGTGACAGGCGTGGGCGTTGGGGGGCAGGAGTCATCTTCACTCGTATCCTGATCGCTGGTTGCCTGCATGGGAAACGGTAACAACAAGCTAGGCAAGGGCAGAAGAGCGTTCTCCACATATCGCTCGTCCTCGCTCTCTTTGCTGCTACAAGTACTTGGTGGCGAAACAAGGCTGACTGGAAGTCCCTTGGATTTCGGGGTTACACTTTTAGCACACATCCTTTCCCTAAGCTTCAGCTTCTTCGTCGGTGATGGGCGAGCAATGCTCGCATCCGAGTCGGAACAAGCAACCTCCTCATCAGCGAAAAGCCTTTTCTTTGAGCTGAGGGGTTGTAAGCTGAGCCCCAAAGCGGCAATTTTCTCAGCCACTGTAATGGGAGTGGCAGGCAATTGTGAGCGAGGAGACGCGTTTTCCTTGTTAGCGCTCTCCTCTTCGTCTGCATCGCCAATCCTCCTACGTTTCGCAGGAGAACCGCCTGATTGATTGGAGATGGAGCATAACGGGGTTCGTTTTGGAGTGGTTGGGTGGTAAGAAGACGACGAAGCAGTTCGTCGACGGACAGGGGATTCGGGAGATCGCATAGGCAAAGGGAAGGTCTCGAAAGACGTGGTGAGAGGCCTGTGAGGTCGTCGAGGTGATTGTAGGTTGAAGGATGCAGAAAGTAGAGGGGTGCTTGGGGGGATGATGGGGGCTGCTGGAGACAATGTAGGTGAACGCTCCGATTCAGAAGGCGCGCGTTTTGAGGCATCCTCCAATCCGAGACAGTGGAGAACCTTTTGTGGCCAGCCTGCTTCTGGGACTGGCATGTTGGCATATGTAAATTGCCAATATTCGTTGAAAGCCTCAGCAGCAGCTGGCGGCATCGTACGACCAGAAAACACTGAATCAAGGATAGGTGCCAAAATTTCAAGAGACGCAATATCCTGCGGGAGCCCCCGAATCTTGTTCAAGAGGAACTGGTACAGGGGGATGATCTAAAACGAGACAACCAATTAGACGCGCGAACTGACTATTTTTAGATCAAACTTACGTTGTAGTCCAGCTCATCCATTGACCAGCACTCGTACTCATCCGACAGCCACAAGCATAAGCCTTCCTGGAGAATCCCCAGCATTTGCAGGCACAACTCCAAAGGACAATCAGTAATCATCTGGGTAATGCTTCTAACAAGCCACAATGACAAGGGCTTGTTCCTCGGTTCAGGAGGATAGGTCGAGCGCATAGTGTCGTTGACGAACTCGACGAGGACCTCTGGGATCTCGCGCGCTTCCACGATGTCCAGATGGGAAATGAGTAGTTCTGCCGCGCGCGTCGAGGAGATTCCACTGGTGGGCGCTTGGTTGGTTGAGATGAAAGTCGTGATATTGTCGAGGACAGTCTGGGAATCCAAGCCGTAGTCGTATGCCTTGCTGATCACCTGTTCGAGGAGCTCTCCCCATTGGGCATCTTCCTCGGTTCTGAGGCCCCATTGATTGGCATCCCTGTAGGCGACAATCAGCATTCTTTCTCTTTTTCAGCAGGGACAAGACATACGTGAACGGCACACCAAGCAAAACGACACCTGCTTCCCAATGACCTTGAACCTTCTTCCACTTTTCGGCGCAAGTCTTCCAAATAGTTTCCTTGTCTTCACTTGTCCAGTCCCACTTCCTCCCGCCCTCTCCGCATCCCCAGAAGTCCCGCATCGAGTCTACGTCACAGACACTGAGCACATCCGTGCATAAAGAGGCCCAAACAGCCCGAGCACTACCCTCGCTCAAAGGATCCACGAGCTCCCTCTCATTGTCCAACAATGACTTGAGCAGGTGTTCTCCAGCATCGCCAAGTTGCGCACTAGGGAACAGAATACGCATTGTTTTCCACAATTTTTGAACGGTTCTTGCTTTGTGTTCGCCATTGGTGCAGTTGCCTGGTCTGACGTCGTCACGGACGGAGGTGCCGAATTTAATAGGGGATATTGACTTCTCAACACCAGGTGACGCAGGCTTCACTGTAAAGTTAAGCCTAGGGTTGCTAAGGATTTCGGTCAGGATCTTTGCGGCGCGACGCCCAAAGGCAGCTATGCCCTCATTATCCTCGGATTCTAGAAAAGATGATAATCTTAAGATTGATCCTGATGCAAAATAATCGAAAATTTACCTTGAAGCACATTCACTGTCGTTTTCAACAGAATTTTCCATATGTATGCAAGTTCATTCTAAACATAACATCAGCTGAACGGTTACAAGAAACCGTGAACAGACTTACCGGCAAACCCTCGTCGTCCATTTCGAGCATATTCAGTGCAGTCCACCAGACCGAAACAATACCATCAAATACCCATCCTATCGCAACTTCCTCCTTCGTTAGACACCTGATATCATCAATAGTCGGCACTTGTTGGAGGAGAGGCTGGACGGCAGCGGACAGGTTTTTGAAGTCAGCTGTGAGGAGCCCAGGATTTGAAGAAAAGAGAGATTCCGGAATCAGATGGTTGATATTCCATTCGCGGGGTCGAGATTCAAAGCTGAGTAGATGCTGGAGAACGGCAACAGCGTCGCCGCATGTTTTCCCAGCTTTATTGATCATTGCGACGAGGACGTGAAAAGTCTTCTGAAGGCCTTCTTCAGACTCGTCTGCCATGAGGGCAGCAATTGTTGCTACGCCTGCTTGGCAGTCAACAACAGTCACTAGGATCCTCCACAGTGATTCTTTGGACAAAGTTTCTGGTCGAACGACCTCGTTGCCTTCCTCAACTTCAGATTCTTCCCCCATCACTAGGGGCAAAGGCGGTGCAGCATACGCCCAGGTTACGACACGCCATGCAACACACAAGAGGCCACGGACCGTGCTCTTCTTGTGTGCGCTGGCAAGGGTGAGCAGCGAGCAAACCAACCTGCCGAGTTTCTGGTTTGTGTATAATTTGGAGCCAAGAAGAACGACAAAGCAAGACAAAACGCTGATAGCCCATACTGGACCTTGGGCGACATTGGTAGGATCTACAGCAACCATGGTCGTTCGAAGGGTTCGCACGATAGGTGCCTCTGAAAGCTTGCTCGGTGATTTCTTGGTTGGCGTCACAGGGATAGTGGTAAGATGATCAGCAATTATGTTGGCTATACGCGTGTGGTGATGGGATTGTGGGATGGAAATGGTGCCTAGAACGAATCCTCCGAGAGCGTGGCATGCTTGTATCCGCAAGGCGAGGGTGGGTGCGAGGAGGTTGGAAAGGATTGATGGTAGAATTTCTATAAAGGATGGAACAAATGTGGCAGGCAGAAAGATAGACAGGTCGTGGACAGCCTAAAAGAAAAAGATATTAGTGGGTTATAGGAGGCAAGAGCCGGATATATGCACCTTGAGGCCATCATTAGCGGAGCCTTTCTTTCCTTCCTTGCCAAGTTCGCCATCCATGCCACGTCGAAGCGCATACGCTATACGATCTCCAGCCGGATGGAGAACGTCAGATGGGAGTCGTTGGACTTGAAGAAGCCAAATGGCCAGTGCGCGTGTCTTTCGTGCGTTTGGTGTGGGCAGTTCCTCGGCAAGGGGGATTGCTAATATTGAGGTCAACATCGTCCGCAAATCCTCCGCTATAACGACATCGTTAATCAACTGGCAGAAAGTGAAGGTTTACAACGTACTTTCGAAAACACTGTAAATCGCAGGCGTGGAGAGCACCACGGAAAGAAGTCTGATAACAGAGAGGCACGTCGTGGCAAGGTCGCGCGCGTACTTAGCTTGCTCTGCCGACATACCGCGTTTCTTCACTGGACTGCTCCGTGGTGACGGGAGGCTAAACTTGGGGAGGTGTTCTTCGTCTTTTAACCATTCATCCACTACCTCCTCGGTGCAGGGCATCACGCTTGCAGGGTTAACTAAAGCCTTCCCAAGATCCCTCACTACCGCATCCACAAACGCCTCCCTATTTTTTCTCAGAGGTTGGAAGAGTGGCCACGATGCGTCAGCGTCGGTGGAATCTGTGACTGAGGTGCGAAGTCGGACTGCCAGCACACTATACCCTTCAATAAGGTCGCGTAACGACGCGTCGGCGCCTTTGAGTATTATCGAAACAGGATGTTCCAGGTAGCTTAGGTTCACCAGGGGATCCGCAGGCTCCGGGGTCACCTCTCGCTCCTTGGTGTTGTCATCTGGCACTGCCAGCAAAGTGGTAGTTTCCTGCCGTCTCTTAAGAATTGACTTTACGGGGCGTTCCCTGGACGCGACGCAGGGCTTGGGTGGCGTTGTGAGAGAGTGGTATGAGTTGTGAGACGACCAAACGACGCGACCTGGCAACGGCGCGGTGACAGTGAATTTGAAGTTCTCCTTGTCCAGTCGGTGAGAAGTGCTGGGTGGTGTGAGGAGAGCCATCCTGAACGTCGACAACGGCGAGCTGGAGGGTGAGCTAGTTGTGGAGGGTGTCTGTCTCAGGTGGCCGTGTCCAAGGGTCAGGACGAAAGACAGCGAAATTTCGAGTGTGACATGGTCTGTTAAATGTCACGAATTGTCACTACTTAAACGCGTTTGTGTACGCGTTGTTTGCTCCCGCTTGATTCACTCCCGCGCATGACTGACATTGACTAGGAGTCTAGGACTGTCCATGGCGCTGGCGTTGACCGAAGGGAGCACCTATGGATGAGTATTTTGAGGTCAATTATTCTCTTAGGGTTTCTGACGCAAGCCGTGACCGGAGTCTAGAATGGGCTTCGATAAAAGCCACTGTAAAAATTGCAATGTTAGCCCGTTCCATCGTATTCATGCATGGATGTAACCAAGGAATTGCAACTGTCACTTTGCCGGAGTGGTTAACGGGATCGCCTGCTAACAACAAAGCGGTTGGTCTTTGACCGCGAGTGTTCGAATCGCTCAGGTGACGCTTTTTTAATGTCGAGAATGTCGAGAATGATGAACTCAACAAAAGCTACACATACCCTTGGGAACTCTTCACTTTTTTTCCTTCCCTTGAATACGTAGGTCAAGGAGGCGTAGAGGAAAGCCCAAACAGAAAGTGGTCCGCCATCGCTCCCATAGTCGGTAGCGCTAGGGACCTCTGACGTCGCCGCGTGTCTTGACATTTTTGACAAGACCAAAGTTCCAAATTAAAGTAGATAAAATCCAACAATACTGGTGTCGTAAAAAGCGGCTTGTGTCCCGATTGTGCCGTTGGGAAGCATGTAGACGATTCATACTTGCTCCGTAAAAGCTACTGCTTACCTCAAAGCTCGAGTAAAAAAAAATGCAAAGTCAAGACGAAACCCAAGCCGCAAAGGATGCGTTTATCGAACATATTCAGTCCTACCAGATCGAAAAGTATCATCCTTCACCAGCAACAATGTCGATCTTCAGGTCGACGGCAAGCTGAAGATCGAGGAGTTTAGGTCTACAGATCGACAAGGGCGGTCACATGAACGCACAGGTCAGATCGACTTCCGAGAACAAAAAAATCGCAGAAGTCGTATGGACAAGACTGGCTCAGGTCGAGAGCATAAAAATAAAATAAATCTTCGCCAGCTTCATCATCACCGGATCAAGCCGATCCTCCACACAAAGGTCGGGATGCCCAAATGCCGACGGGCCAGAGACGTAAGCGCGACTCAAGGCGGAATCAATGTCGGGTCCACTGGAAAGCTCTGTGCGTCTCGGGTCTTTGCACTCCGAGATTGACAGAAATTTGAACACAGGCCTGTCAAGTGAATCCTGTTCAGATCCACCAGTCACCAGTAAAACGGCGAAAATAATCCCGAACGTACCACGACGATGAACGATTAGACTCATACCATATATCGTGAAACCATTCGACAAGCGTTACACTTCACAGGACCGGACGTCCGCGCCACAAGCTTGTAATACGACATTATCGCTATTGATCGTCCATAAGATAGACAGACACAAAGAGCCACCCGACGGGGATGAACGACCGAGCAGATAGTCAAAGTCGAGTAAGTATGCACATATCGTAGATCTGCATGATCCACCCCTTTTACTAGTAAACCTGCTCTTGATGAAATCATGGAATTCAGCCACAGTAGACGTACTCAATAAATGATTTTATTAAGCCAATACCCCGGCCCGGACGTTCTAGTGGGCCATGCTCGCAGAAAGAGAGCACCTGCTTGCGGGTATGGGTGATTCTGGCTAGGCGAGCCGCGATATGTTGGCTAGCGTCGGTGAATGACGACCCGTGTTGTGCTAGTCGAAGGATGTGCACTAGAAGATGGATCCGCAAGACTAGAAGTCGACGAGGAAATCACAGACGGCAGGTCATGTCCCAGCAGCCCAACGAATGATGAACAGATAATTTTTGACGTTATTGGCCTCCATACGGAGTGCGCCGTGTGGTACCCGTACCATTGCAGTCACCGTCATTCCTCATACACGTGTTACGGGTGCTTCTCGTCTTCGAGTATGACCAACAAGTTACGACGTCGACGACAAAAACAATCTACGAAAGAAACCATAATGAGTCAATAAGATCGATGGCCACCTCCTGAGTTTGCGTCAAAGCTGGATCTTCCAAATGCCAGCATTCGGGTCAGGCGCTGAGGTCGAAGTCGCTCTCTCGGGGAAGACTAAGCCAATCCCATGATTGAGAACGGGACATAAGGTGTGTTTGAAGGTACCGTGGCGCAGTTCATGTTGTGCGTCTTCCGTGTTCCGCTGCTTTCGCCAAACCTTGAGCACGCAGAAGACGTCGACATCCCGCTTATCTCCTCCATAGAACGACACGTTGTGTACCACGCGTGCTATCGACGTCACAGAGAACTGCGGGCAGAGCAAGCGAAGCCCGAAGGCATCTGTTTTACAAGCAAGTTTACGAGGATTCTGGGCCGATAGGATTTACAATGGCAGAGAAGAGAAGGTTCTAGGTGCGTCCTTAGGCTAGCCTGGTAGAAACCTTACCGCCTCCAGCTTACGATCATTATCACAGCTTTTCACGATCACTCATGATCATTCTTGCCTACAACCGTCATCACGCACTGCTTTCGAGGATGCACGGACAACATTGCTCCGTCACCATCCGTAGCCATGGATTTATAAAAGCCACAGGCAAGTTACTCCACTCTCATCACCCAACAACTCATTTTCTCAACGACTCAACCAATAGCAACCTCACGACCTCTCTGACCATCATGAAATTCTTCCTCACGACAATCATCTTCACGCTCTGCGCCCTTCTTTCCTTCTCCACCGCTGCGCCAATCAGCGCCGAGCTGCTCAAACGCGATGTATTCGTTCCACCCGTGATCTCCCCGGGCAAAGGCACCGTCTGGAAAGTCGGTACCGAGCAAACAGTCAAGTGGTAAGCCCAAATGCAAACCGCAAATCACTACCGCCGCTAATCTGATCTGCACCTGCAGGAACGTTACCAACCCTCCCAAGCAGATCACCAACAACAAGGGCGAGATTATCCTTTCCAACAATGGTGTCCTTGACTTTGGTACGTTCCTTCTTCCACTCACACTGGTCAAGTTCTCATTCCATTGTAGCCAACCCTTTGGCTGAGGGTTTTAACATCCTGCTTGGTGAAATAAAGGTGACGGTGCCAAACGTCGCCTCAGGTCACAAATATCAGATCATTGGTATGTTGAACCTTATCGTTGCGACGTTTCGTGGGACTAAGTCTTTGTTCTCTAGTTTTCGGTGATTCCGGAAACAACGGCTCCTACTTTACCATTACCCAATGAATTACGATGGACACACAAAACAACGACTCTCATGGACTTGTATAAAAAGTTGACATTCACGTTACGGACCCTTGCATTCTAATTGCTCTCATCCCAATCACCTGCTTCTCTGTGTATTACGCATGTATCACTAGCTAGTATATACTCCTCATAATCTCGCATCTGAATTTGAAAAAAAACTATATGGGAGAATTCTCCTCCATATGCACCCATGTCACCCGACGGGCGCTTCATACGGTCACATGACATCCAGGAGTACTTAAACCAAAGTGACAGAATGTTTAGGACTTTGCTGGCAGGCTTCACTTTGTCTCCCACCACCTAATACGCCCAGACACGCCTATCCAAAACTGTGAGAGAGCCTACTACCCACTGATGTCGGCAGCGATAAAAGCTAATCTCCCCACAGAGTTCCATCACATCATGTTCGGTCTTCTCAAGCTCACTACCACCATATGCTTCGCCTATACGTTTTTCACTCAAGTACATGCATCCCCACTATCTCGCCGCGATGTCGTCGCGCCCCACATAACGAGTCCTGATGCGAACAGCGTTTGGCCCATTGGAACTACGCAGCTCGTCACCTGGTGCGTTGAATTGTCTTCTTCCACACAAGTTCCGGCTCAGCTGACGCGTCCAATAAATGATAGGGATACTTCGGACCTTCCTCCGGATTCGCAGATCACAAATCCTATAGGCCAGATTATCCTGGGCTACAACGAAAGTAACAGCCTGAACCTCGATTTTAGTGAGTTGAGTTCTACGTTGGCAGGGTCGGAAAGCTCGGTGGATGTGCAGGGTGCAAGGCACTGCCAAGCGTACTTGCGCGCATCATTCAACGCCGACCTATCTATCATCATTTCTCCGTTATCTATCATCGCTGACTACAATCATTTCGTTCAGCCAACCCCCTCGCAAAGGGGTTCAAACTACGCGATGGAAAGGTTCAAATCACCGTTCCCAACGTTCCCCCTAGGACGGACTACTTAATCGTCTGTGCGTACCACATGACCTTTGATGCGAACTGCTCTGACCTGCTTTGCTTCGATCAGTATTTGGCGATTCCGGTAATACGAGTCCTTCGTTTGCTATCACCGCGATTACTGGTAGTGGCTCACTCGCGGCCACACCGCAACCGTCGACCTCAACGTCGACGGATTGGACGAGCCCCCCTTTCACTGGGTCTGTCATAACCGGTGGGATAAGCGAGTCAACGACGACGACCACCCTCGATTCGTCGACGACGGTTACGGTACCCACATCGACAACCTCCGGCTCGTCGGCGTCATCTTCGTCAGTCTCGGGGAGCGCAGCCTCTGCTTCTGCGAGCACCACAAGTCAGTCCAGCGCCGCGTGGTCTGTACACCGTTCAAGCTGCCTATTCAAGATCTCCTCTTGGGGCATGGCCTCCTTGGTTCTTCTTGCACTCTTTTTCTGAGCATAACGCGATGACGAAGAGAACATGTCTCATTCTTGAAGAGGAAACAAAGGAAGAAGAAAGGCAGTCGATTGGGCTGCCTGCCGAACGAGTGAACTTTGATGTTTTTATTTGATTTGACGAAATTTCTTTCAAGGGATTCCATTTCATGTGGATTTCGTTTCATGTATATGAACTTTTGGCTCTTGATCATGACCCTCCTCCCCATTACCCCATGCAATATCCCCCCTCTGACTGACCCCTTTGCAATATCCCCCCTCCCCTCCCCTTCCCGCATCGCACAGTCACGTATATCTTTTCCCTCGACGAACTACGATCCATCCCCCTCGCAAGCTACATCTACCTACCTATCTATCCGCAAGCATCAACATGTACTACCACATTTTTTACGCACATGCACAGAGTTTTGGTTTGATCGCTTTTTGTTTTGCTGCTCTCATGTTATGCACTTGGTCTTGAATCCGTGATTTTCTTTTCGTTCTGGTTGCTATGTAAGTAAAACTTGAAATTTTGGCCTTCGGTTTTTTTTGTGACTGTTGTTCGTCATTGGGACCGCTCTGGAGTGCCTCATACAGATAAGATAACTGTCGCGTTTGGCTTGTGTGTGCCTAGGGCTTGCTGGGCTCCTCCAATTTGAGTCTTGGAAAGCGGGCGATCTAAGACTTCAAACAAAGAGTCCGAGCAAAACCTGAGCGTCTGGGCAAAACCTGAGCGTCTGGCAAAACCTGAGCGTCTGGCAAAACCTGAGCGTCTTGGTACCATTGCACTTTGATTGCGCTTGGCAAAGTCCTAAGTTGAGCGAGTCTAATTATAGTCTCAATGACCATCCCCCCTGGGCTCTGGGCCCCTGAAAGGCATCCCCCTGATATATTTCCGACTCCAATCACCTCGGTTGCTTCTACTTCCTCCCCTCTATCCAGCGAAATGGAGCTCACTTACATCGCTCATGGGAGCAACTGAAGGGGAGCATACTTACGACGTTGAATGACACGGCCATTCAAACAACGATGCGATGATGAAGGGGAAGCAAGTACTGATTCTGCTACTTAGTACCGCCCACTTAGGGGGGACGCGGAATTGATATAAAAGTTAAAATTTAAAGAACATGAAGCGTCAAAGCGTGGAATCAGTAAACGGCGTCTCGAGGCTTTTAAAAAAAATTGTCGTAGAAGAAATCGTCTCATAATATCGTGCGCGGTAAGGGAAATCCAAATAATAATACAACATCCATCAAAACCGGATGGAGGAGAAGAAGAACTTGCTTTCTTCCTTTCTATGTATGAATGATCCAGGGGATTGAAAAATTTCAGGCGCATCAAGCGCGTTCTGTCTGTCTATGCTGCATGACGAAGATGGAAGAGTGTCATAAGATAATGATGCTGATAAAAATGGCGTCATGTGGGCGGTCGGGGGTAGAACGTTCAACGTCAATGTATCGCAGGGCAGGGTCGTATTCTGAAATCGTGGCAGGGAAGATGACGCAAGAGACGAAAGCGGGGAAGATGGATGACGCAGCCGAGGATGGTGGGGGATCTATTTCGGTTGGAAGTGCCAGGTGACGACGAGCTGGCCTTGAGAAAGTGGTGCGAGTTGTTGGAATACGGCTGGGGACATATCTTGTTACGAAGAGGTGAGTATCGAACGATTCAAGAGACAAAAAGAGATAAGATACGGACCAATGTCGTTGTCGCCGCATGATTCACAGCTATCGACTGTCTTTGCATAAGCAGTATTTCCGTTCGCTGTGTTTACAATTTGCATCCACTGTTTGTGATGGGGTGGTTAGAGGTGGTGATCTTGGTGTGCGTTGCGAATGGAAACAGATACCTGGTTACAATTGCTGCCTTGGTTGCGGTCGTAGAAAGCCTTGCCCATGGCGACGATGGGATCGTTGTCATTGTTCCATTCGCCGCAGTTACCCAGGCCTGTATTGAGTGCAACTTCAATAACGGAGACAAGGTGGAAGATGGTACAAAGACTGACCAGGATGAAACCAGGTACCCTGAGAAGAGATGTCATGAGCGCTCGGTGCAAAGAAACAAAAAAGTAACACTCACTCTTCCGGTGTGTTGAACGCGCTTCTCGAGCACTTGGACGTCATGTATCGGAACAGGCGATGCAAGTACCACAACGAGAGACGCGAGAAGTGCAAAGAGGAACAGTACGATGCGGGCCATTATCGCAGTATAGCTTCACTTAGATCGAGTGGCGTTCAAGAGGAGGGATGCAAGGCGAGGGTAGGGTGGGGGACTCGGGGTGAGGGCTAACGACATTGGAAAAGCAAATCGCCCGAGCTTTTTATACTACCTCGGCATGCTTAGAGGGGTAGAAGTTACGACGCGCACATGCCCATTCGGCGAGCCATATACGGAGGTATGTGCAGGTCGGATCTGGTTGTCAAAAGAAATTTTTCGGAGGAGTGACGTTCGAATCCAATTGGAGGGAGGGTGCCCGCATTTCCGATGTGAAAATGAGTCGCGTCGCTCCGGAGGTACTTACTTGGGACATATTTTTGGGGTTGCTTTGTTGTATATTTGCCGCGAGGACAACCACGCGTAGCAATGTAAGGGTCAAGTACGCGGACGCGAATTTCCGAGCTTTCTTTTTTGGAGGAAGGGTACGGCACTAGTGGCTGCGACTGGGCATGGAAGACGTCGGGCCGTGTCATTGCGGAGGGTGGATGAATGAAGAGAATGCTGTAATGAACTACCTTGAAATAGACTTAGTCCTACACGTTCTTAGTCGCGGACCTGGATGTGCAACTTTACCTTCTTCTTTGACGTTGGGGAAGGGAAGATTAAAAGGGTTACGTAACCTTGTGTTATCTAATCACGGCAATTGCCAGTGCGCCTCATTGTCCACTCCACTCCTCTTGATCCTCAAACACTCTCATCGTTTCTAGTATGTTCTCTACGACTTGATCTGGGTCGTTTTCTGCTTTTTAGATCCTATCATGTCATCCCTTTTGGCAGGGAGCGCCTGAAAAGGCTTAAACTTCTGTCGAAAACATGCCACACTGGCAAAAAGAAAAGCCAAGGTACACTCGGGCTTACACCCCAGCACGAGGAACGATGACGAAAATTCATCAGTGTGCAGGTTTAAATCAACATGCACCCCGAATAAATGACAGAACCCAATTGCAAAAGGCCAATTTGATTGGCTACCCCCACGCTCAGTGGCCCAGACACCGCCGTCTCCTTCCCTTTCGAGCGAACATACTATAAATGTGTTCACCTTCGTCGGTTCCCTGAAAACGTGTACTCCTGAGTGGTGTCTTACTATTTCTGAAGGAGGAGATCACTCCAAAATAAAATAACACGTTGTTCGGCCGATACGTATTCTAGGACGCCCCAACCCGACAGTTGTTCTTTTCTTCCCAACTTGAACAAGTTCCTCAAATTCTAGTGGCATCACAGGCGCTCATGTTCCTGTCACGAGGTGGTTTTCGCGGCTTTGAGTCCTTGCGAGGCAGGAGGTGTGGTTCCAGACAATGGTTCGCTGCCGCCAAGACCTTCTGTTGGTCAGATGCTGTTGCGCACACTTAACGGATAAATTCGAGAGCTCCCGGTGAGCATATCGCCGCACTTTTTTTTACCTGCAGTGCCTGCACAAACATCAAATTCCTAAAAATTGAGCTGACGTTGAGCGAGACGCCCTCTTTTTTAAATAACTGCTTCCATTGTGATCATGCAATTTCTCGGAGATAATGTAAACGCGCGGTAAGCGCCAGGCCCGGGAAGTCACAATGGCAACATTTTAATGTTATGGTCGTTCGCGAGCCTCCTTAATGCCGCTCATTTGCTTGTACTTCGTATCTGGAAGAGGGGTATGGTCAGCTTGTACAACTAAATGGGCATGTATATCGGTCTAGGATTGAAGTCTAGAGAAGTCGACGGTTTTATCCGGCGGCCTGGTCCAACCCTTGAACCATGCGCTTTGAAATATTCTGGAAAGCTACAAGTCGATCCTGGGCTACTACCAGTTACACTAATAGATTTTTGGCAACTGGTCATGCTACAAATATCTCGCCGTGTCATTCCCAAGGAATGAAATCACGGGTGGCTGCTAGTCAGTTACCGACTGCACTTGATATAATTGCTATGCATGCTTCGGTATCCGAAATAGCGACCCTACAAAAAAAACGCATTTTTTAGTGCAATTTTTTATTTTGTTCAGTATTACGCGAGAGTGGTTGCGACGTTACTACAGTCATGGTACATGCAAGAGGCGACAAGTTGGCGACAAGGTTGTTTGCCAGCCTTTGTGCATGTGTTGGCAATCAGGGTAGCCCCGTGACCTCCGCATCAGAGACTTCCTCTCTGCTCCCATCTCACTGATTCCATCTTGCATACACCTAGAGGACTTCACTAGTAACGGGACGTGTCTACGATTCTGATCTTTCGTTCCGACTACAAGACTAAAGATGGCGGAACCCTCGGGTCGAACTTACGGCCAAGCCCTTCCGGTATGCACGCTCTCATCCGTAGTACCTTTCTCGAAATGCTCATCGATATAGGATCAAGTCGAAAAAATTGCGGCGCTGTTTGACGCTCATCTTGAAGTTATTAGCGATGTAAGCGTGGGATTGCAGTGTTTCCTATGCATTGCTATGAACCATCCAGGTCCGAGAACTGTACAACGCGCGTGCAGCTCTCGAGCGCGACTACGCTGCGAAGCTGCAACTCCTGGCGAAGAAAGCAGGGGAGAAGAAATCTAAAATGGGATCTTTATTCATACTTGGCAACGACCCAACGAAATCCTGGGACGCCAACACGCTTAAGCAAAGGTCAACTTGCGATTCAATCCATTCCGCGTGTCTGGCCTTAGAACACATAGACTGACGCATTTGTTTTAGCACACTAAACGCGGCATACGATGAAATCATAGGCTCCACCACAAGCACTTCGCAGGATCACGTAACCATTGCGGATGCATTGACTTCTCAGGTCGTGGAAGTCCTTGGTGCAGTGGAGCGCAAAAATGAGGAAGCAAAGAAGAAGGTGACTAGTTACCTTGCATTGTACCAGGATGTTTCTCTGTGGTAATTCTGCGTGCCCTAGGAAATGCAGTATTTCCAGAAGCTACTCGCGGACAGGGATCGTGTATATGCTGACCGCCTCAAGGTGAGACATTCTGATTGGTAGCGTGGTATTAATACTAACAAATACGTTTTGTAATGAAAAGAGCAAGCAAAAGGTCGGCCCAAAGAGTTGTTAATTTTTTTTTCAGCGCTCACTACATTCATGACAGTATGATGAAGACTGTGTAGAAGTCGAATCATTTCGGCTCAAGCAGGTAAGTCATAGGTCACTTCATGTGGCAGGAGATGCGAGATCTCACCGCAGGGCCGCGCAAGCGATGATAAACATGCCGATCGAGTTGCGAAACAAGCGGAGCAGCAACGAAACGATATGTTGAACAGCAAGAAGTGCGACTTCGGTAGTAGATTATCCCCGCTCTTAAATAGGCCAGTGTCTATCTGATCTCTACGGCAATCGCGAATCAGGCCAAGGACAAATTTTATAACGAAGATATACCTATGCTCGAGAATGTAAGGGCCATTTCAACAATATGGCGGGATCACTGATATTTTCCTCAGGAATTTCGTACGTAAATTTCCTAGTAAAAGCTTCTCAACACCAAAACGCTCTTTCAAGAAACTGTTCAAAGCCGTTTAGTGGCCAGATTTGCAAAGATCCTCCTCTACGCGCAGAGTCTGCAACTGAGCCACCTCGACGTCCTCCGATCTCGAATCACCAACATCCAGTCCAAACTCAATCAAGTGGATCCGCTAAAAGACCAGTCTTTGTTCATGGATTGTAACGTCAAACCATTTACGGCACCTGGGGATTGGAAATTCGAACCTTGTTCGACGCACTACGACACGGCACGTCGTTGGATCTGAGACTCTACATTTTTCTCACAATATTTTAGAATGCAATGAGCATCGAACCAACTCCCAAGGTCTTCATTCAAAATAAATTGAGGCGGTGTCGGGAGAAAATGGAGGAACTTCGGCCCTTGATTGAAACGAAGCGTAGGTCCATCGCTTGTTGAACATCCACGGAATCTTCTGAGGGGGCGCAAGGATAGGCAATGAGCTCAACCGCTTGTCCAGCCAAGTGCAAGCGTATACCGCAGATCACTCTTTGGGCACCATTGATGAACTCACTGACGTAAGTCGGCAACAAAGCGGAGGCTCCCTCGGCTGATCATGGCCAGGATTATCTGGAAGCCGAGCATCAACTCGCGTTGTATACAAGCTCTGAGCGTATTCTAACCGCTGAGATTGAAACGATACTCGCCGCTGTTGGAGGCGAGTCGTCTTTTTATTACTTTTTCAAACGACTCACTGTGAGAAAAGATGACGAAGGCGCCCATAAACCTCATACATTCAAAAGCTCGGTATTCTCCATCCCGACGCAGTGCGGGTACTGCAAGGTTCGTCAAGGCGCCTTATTGGGCCTATGGTGATTGACCAACAAAAATCTGTTAGTCGTCAATATGGGGACTGACTAAGCAGGGGAAGACTTGCAAGCTGTGCGGGCTGTCAGTCCACTCTAAGTGCGAGCTCAAGGTATGTGGAGAAGACATATTCAGGTCTCCATAATAATTCGGCCACATCTTTGCAGATTCCCGCAGACTGCCAACAATCTGAAGCGCAGCGGCCCTCGACCTTGACATCAAGGGCAGGTACAATATCTTCTCGTACTAGTGTACTAGGTAAGGCTATTGGTATTTTAACGGCTGGGGTAATTCATATAGACTCATTAAGGGACGTTGACCATGGCTCCTTCGCCGTCCTCCTTCGTGCAATCGGCGGCAGCAGAGGAACCAGGAAAGGAGGAATCCTTTCCAGCCGCTCGTGTTCTTTTCGACTTCAGTCCTACCTCAGAATTTGAACTGGAGGTTTCCGGTGAGCGGCAAATTTATTGTGTGGGGTACATACGCTGAGATGGAAAGTCAGAGGGGGCGATGGTTCATATTGTTGAGCCTGATGATGGATCGGGATGGGTCAAGGTTGCCGATGAGGACGGCGACAGAGGCCTTGTTCCTGCATCATATCTGGAATCTGTTCAAGAGGTTCCAGGAAGTAAGGCGAAGACGGCTCAGCGCGGGTCTGGGAAATGTGGTATGTGTTGAGTATGTTCGGAAGCGGATAGATGTTGATTAACCTACATCACACTTAATAGTGAGGGCCATATATCCATACGAATCACAGGGGTCGGATGAGCTGGGGCTGCAAGAGGGCGATATTCTTGAGCTTTCTAGCGGTCCGAAAGGCGGTCAGAATTATGCAGGCGGTTGGTGGGAAGGTAAAGATTTGTGACGCCTTGAATAATGCGAATTATAATTTTTATGGGTAACAGGATTCAATGGGAAGGGTCAGAAAGGGATTTTTCCGAGTAATTATGTGAGTGGCATCGTGATACTTTTGATCTGCGTTCTTGACCACCTCTATCGAACAGGTCGAAACGGTCTGAGCTTCTGATCAGTATGTAAGGAGCGCGACGGGTGGATCTGATGGCCTCAGACACTTCAAGTCGAAGTGTTTATCTTCCGTCTGCAAGTACCACGCTAATGCCTACCAGGGAAGTATTTATTGGACAATTGAGCTCGGCTTTGAAAAAATCGGGATGTGTTTAATTAGATATACTCCCCGGGTAATCAAAGTGTCTTGCGGAACCGCCCCAGGCTCTGCCTGAGGGAAAGTTATTGTATATTAGGGCATATTAGTTGGGCGGCAACCTCCATAAAGGGATGAATGCTTCCATTTTACATTTGCTCTGCACTGCCGATGCCATACTAGATACCTGCAAATGATTTTTTTTTTCTCCATCCGTGCATGACTCGGAGATCATCAATCCCTTTTGAATGAGTATGTGCACCACGATGGAGAGTTGTCGCCGTATCAGCGATACGGGGTCGAGGGCACACCCTTGCTCAATCCGTGTGAATGGGGAGATTGAAAGGGTATTCTTGGCGTCCGTTCGCCTCTAGCACAAGATCTATCAACTCTACGAGTTTAGCAATACCTGGTCAGAGATTGTAAAATTATCGGCCCCCTTTCGGCAAGGCCTGACCTCCGGTGTCAACCAAGTTGAAGAAACTACTAGTATTGGTAAATGGAGTCAATTTGACAGGCCACAAAGAGGGACACAGACTGACCTGAAATTTGAAAGGTCCGTGTTACGACCCAACCGTTATCCGTGATCATAGTGGCCCAAATTGACTTTGAAAAGCTGAGGGCCTGGGGCCGAAGACATGTCACTGAGTGATAACGCTGGTGGGCGTGACGCGTTGACTGGGTATAGCAAGGCGATTGAGATCGTCAAGCACTATTTTCCGCCTAAATATAATAATCGTCGGAAATCGCCCTCTCCGTGTATGCAATTACTAGCCAGGATCAATTTGAAGATGTCTACCGTTTATTTCGTTGTGTCTGGCCGATGCCAAGGCCAACGTGGAATGTGGGCAAGAAGTGTGTCACCTACGCTAGAAGGTGGCGGCCCTGGTGCGTGGTTTAGACAAAAAACTGACCATCGCCCAGTTCGTAAGGACCCAGTTTTCGCTTCCTTTTGTTCTTGAATCCTCACTAGAACCTGCCTGACCGTTCTGCCACTATCAATTGGTATGGCTTATTTTGCGGCGCATACTGGGCTCCTTGTGTTGTCAACATGGTCCCTCCCCAAGTTATACGCGTTCGCCATGGCGTGATTTTATATTCCTGCGGTGGACGACTGCGAAGACGCCTTTGTGGATGGCAGTGTCGCACGGCAATTCATGCCTTGATAGTTCGGCCTGTGAGGACTCCGTGGAAACCTGAAATCCCCCTGACCCCTCATTTCGAGCCAAGCCCCATAGATTCCGAACGCGCCGCAGACCTAGCGGAGAGGCGAAATGCGGCATCCACCCTTTCATAATGAATCCAGATGGAGGTTGAGCTTGAATATCGTTGAATTCCTCTATTCGCAGTCTATCTCAATTTTTGCAGACCAGAATAGCGCCAGAACAATTGCCAGTGCCCAGCCTGGTCCAGACAACAACACACAGTGACAGCGTGAGCCGGAACAGAACCTTCAAGGGTGCCTTAGGTTTGAACATTTGGTTCAAGATTCAATGTTGCGAGCTGGAACAGCCGAAGGCTGGGTCAAGTACAAAAGATATCTTGAAGTTAACGGGAAGAACCTCCTCCGAGTCAACAGGATTTGATAGGTCATGTGACAAGATGGTAAGATATAGACCAAATCGACCCTACGCAAGAGATACTACAATAATTATTGGCACTGTGAGGACCACGCGTAATGAAATCGAAATGTGATGATACACCAACGATGAAGTACAGAGCTGACAGAGCCGTGGTCCCAGTAAAGAACATTGAACAGTGAGAAGGAAGAGCGAAAGATACACTGTACAGACACTACCTCCCTCCGCCCACCAAAGACGTTCGCATATACGGTCCGTTGGCACCCATAGGACCATATGTTCCAGGCGTCATGGTATTCTGGAGTGCACCAGATTGAATCTGCCCCATTGTCAGGCTCACCCCCTGACTTTGCTGCTGCGACCCCGATGCACCTGGGCCGGGAGTCTGGTTGTGCACATCTCTGGCAGAACCTCGATCATCCCTCTCAGCAATCGTCGCACCGCCTCGACCTGGATCTGACAGGCCATTTGAGACAGAGAACGTCTGACCAAGTCCATACAGCTTCCCGGAGTATTCTGCGTCGTCAATGTGATCGTTGAAGTAGAGCTCCCTCATCTTAAAAAAGGTGGAGGATGTGAGAAGAGAATCTGATCCTGCTTGGTGGCTGGATCCGATTCGCATGACCTGTTGGTCAATAGATGGAGTCGAAGGTATTGATCTTCAGAATCAACAACGCACCCCCAGGTCATCTGCCACGTCTTGCAAACCTCCCTTCAGCACTTTTGACGCCCGCATGAGGAACTTGATGTCATAGACCGTTGGAAACCATGTTGTGAGAAGCGAGAAAAACGCGTCCTCTGTTGTCGGCAGAGATTCGCCAGTAAGGAGTTTGACAAAGTATCCGAAATCGTAGCCACTAGAAAGAGATCCTGGCCGTCAGTTATTTCTTTGGAGTCATAAGTCACAATGAGCCACTCTGTAAAGCACTGCTGCAGCAAATCACTTCGACACATTCTTTGGTGTGATGGTACAGTCTGCCTCTGGTCTCCAATTGAAAACGTACCTATGAAACGATATCCACTTCGTCTCGGGGGCCAACACCATCCCCGACGTAATCATAAGCTCCGCAAAATCATTTGGTAGAATCCCTATCTCCTCGTGCCGTTGAAAATCAATACCAGACTTCTGCAACAGCTCTATTGATTCGGGCGAGTACATGTCGTCGCTAGACCATTTGATCAACCTCCCTCATTCAAAGTACCCGATTCACAAAGTAGCACGCACCCAAGGCTAAATTTGAAATTGAACTGCCACGTAGAGCAGTCCTGCGGGAACAACCCCTCCTCGTCTGCCAACGTGATTCCAACTTGGATTATTTTGAGAAGGTCGACGTTACAGCGCATTGTCTGGTAGTGGTAGTCCGATGAGGTTTTGAAGTTACCTATCGGGCGCGCCACCACTCCAGGAAACTCGGTGTCCTGACGAGGCTGAGGGTAAGCTTGGGCATCGTTACAAAGTGAAAGGACACGACCATTGAAACATACGAGTATTTATCAATGGCTTCGCGGATGTTCCGCATCTCTATCTCAAGGTTCGGGGCCCACACGTCCCGTATTCGAGCCATATTATGGTTATCGAATAGGTCCTCCAGATTGGCAACGGGTATGAGGGTTATTGAGGTGAGGAAAGTCGTGCGTGTTACGTAATTATGAACAAGATCGTATAAAGACGTTGGGTATACATGAAGGAACAGTAAATGAAGCAAGGTGAATGGGTCTCAAGATAAGCAAACAAGGAACACTAGAACCAGGCCATGTAACTCGTCTCATCCACCAAACTCGGTGTCAGCGCGCCGTGGTCAAAGTTGTAATCTTTGTTCTCCGCTATCCGTGGCGATGAAGGGGTGAAGGGTGTCGGCTGTGATGTAGCGATGGCGTATCTATCATCTAATCCGAAGCCCAGTGACGAGTAGTCGTAGATGTCAGGCATCCACGATTCTCCAGGGGTGATGTTCAACGCTGGCTGTTGCTCCCATGAATCTTGCTGGGGAGCGGAGGGGTACAGTGAAGCAGAAGTTTTGGCACATTCAATGAGTTTTTCAGCATATTCAGAAAGGCCGGGATGTGCGTTGGTAAATGAGGGCGGTATACGCGCTTGTGGTTGACTATATCGCATATTGCTGTTCTTCTTAGTCAAGGATTGATTGCCAAGGGGCTGGAGAAGTGTCCTGCGCGACTTGTCAGCGAGCTTCTGCATCACAGGCTGTCAGGCGTAACTATGTCAGCTCGCGCACACGATACGAAAAGTGGGACATACAAGTGCTTTCCCGCTAAATGGTAATATTGTAGCAGCCTTCCTGAACAACTGACACGCTCTCTCCATATCTTTCAGTGCATAACTTGCCAGTGGAATCGAAGGCGCCCGTGAAATCAGCAAAGAAAGCGTAACAGTAGCAGAAAACGTGTTGAACCAGAAGTGCAGGAACCTGGAGGTGAGCTGCTGTTCCCGTTTGTAAAGGGTTTCGACAGCGGTGATCAAGTTTGATGCGCTGAGATACGTGGCGAGGACTGAAGGCCCATAATCGTGATCAAGATCAAATCCATCTGGTCCACTCATAGCATCTGTGAAATATTTTCGATGGAGTTGAAGCAGAGCTGGCAACAAGATCGCACTGTCAGCTTCGACCTGGCTACATACGAGAGGGCGAAATGTACCAAGTTCACGACCAATGGCAACAAGTCCGCCTTGCATAACGAGAAAACGCGGAGTGAGGTCTTGCATGATGTTGTCGTCCAACATTGTAGGAACATCAAAATCCCGAACTGATCCGTCCAGCTCTAAGATACGGGAGTATGGGGGTGCTTTGACTGCGACCATCGCCTCCAATATCGGGGAGAGGCATTTTATGAAGAAGCCGCTTTTCCATTCGTGGTCTACAAGATCATCAAACCGTGGTTAAACCGACAGTGGATGACTCTTACAAACTATTTCCTGGCGAGGGACGTAGATCCCTGGTCCTACATATGTTGGAGTTTTCGCATCGACGTGAGCCAGGCAAATAGACGGAGGGCGACCAAGTGAAAGGCTCTGCCCATCCCACATGAGTAAAATGCCTCGGAAAGAACTACGTGTTGACGTACCATCCGACAATCCATATTGAGAAGTTCCCAGAAAACGGCACGACGCTTCTCATGTTCCTCTGGGATGCCCTTGAGTCTGGGCGCATCGCGGTCTGTTTGTGGCAATCAATGTAACCATGCGGAGATCCACTATGAGAAGGACCGGCGAAACGGGACTTACGTAGACCGAGCTAGGGTAAGAGGCGGATGACTCGTCAGCGTGCGCTCCAAGGCGGCATATGATGATGACTCGACTCACCCCTTGAGCAAGTTTTGCGACAAAGCCCATGAGGTTCCAAGCATACCCCACGGCTTTCTTATTATCTGAAAATATTAAATGATACCAAATCATAAAGAACTAGGCAACGATCAGAACAAATTCGTTTAGAGAGCAAGTGACAAACCAAGGCATGAAGAACATCAAAATCAGGCTCCTCCATGAGAGGAATCTCACAAACAGCAGCGCGGGCTAGGTGGTGATACGCTTCGCCATGCAAGGAGCCAAGAGGTTGATTGAGATCAACCAAAGAGCCAATAGACAAAACCATGAGCAAAAGAGCCAGCCTGCGCGGGCTCAGATCTTCAATGGCCGTCGAATAACAATAATGCAAAAGATTAGGAAGGAACGTCTCAGACGCATCGAGGTTGTACCTAGACCCAACAAAAGTCAAACTCAGACGGCAGCAGGTGTCGTGACTACTCACTGCCAAAGAGCATTTCGCATTGCTTCTTCGCATATGCGTTGTGCTTGATCCTTGGGCGGGAGGGAATCGCGGATGCGCTTTCTAATGCTGAGGTCGACACACCAAGGGAAGGGGAAGGTGGCACTGAGTTGAAGGATATCAGGTGGGACTTCAGGTGTGGCTGATCCCCTTCCATGACGACCCAGCTCTGTACCTCGGGAGTTGGGTCTGGGGGCGGGGGACTGGTATCTTATGGGTATAGAGCCCACAGATAGTCGGAGGTTTTCATCTTTACCAGCAGGTGCAGCTGATGACGGTTGTAGAGGAAGAGGTTGTGGTAAAGGTGGTTGTTGTTGCTGCTGTGGCGTTGGTGGTTGGGCATTTTGCGCGGTTCCATAGAGCTCTTGTGAAGTTTTAATTTTTAGCAGTTCAGGAGCAAGGAGGGGGTGAGGATGGCTTGAGCAAGTTGCTTGTAGAGCTTCAAGTGCATCTTCAAGCTGTCGCACCCGATCGCCCAATTCATGAATCTTCTCGTGTAATTGTTCGGCACCTGCAAGAATAAATCTTTGGGAAGATTGATTAGGGGGATAACAAAACTGCCATTTATGGCGGACGAAAAACGAACCGACTGCCTCGGCCCGATGTGAGAGCACCTGGACTTGTTTAGGAAGAGTAAGATGTCAAGAGATGCCGAACGAACCTTCAGGGCAGAGGCTACCGCAGCCCCTCTTCACGCATGACTGAATCACAGAGGTCAGTGCCAAGTGGTCTCACGACACCGAGAACAACAAGAGCTCACCTGGCAAGGAAAGACGCGGTCGCACTGTGTTCCAATGAAGTGTAAGTATGCAGTAGGATACTTTCATTTCAACCTGTAATGCGAAAAGCTTGCCTTGAGCTTTAACCTACGCCATGGAAAGCAAGGTTAAGTACTAGTCGGAGCATGCATGCAAGATAGCTAGCAGTATACTCACCTACGACACTCTTTGCAAGATAGCTTGCGATTGTTTTTATCGTCTACCCGACCCCTCCCAGCAGTAGACGCATTCGCGGGCATGGTAGCAGACACAATGGAGTTGTGACCTCCGTCCGATCTGCCTGCCCGCCCCATTGGATCAGTTGGTGACCCCATTCCATGATCCTCTATCGGCCCAGCCTGCACTGAGTCACGAAACGATGACTCTCCGACATTGCGGGGCCGTTTTGACGGCCGAGCATCATGCATGTCCTGCGGTCCTCGAGCATCTTGCCCACAGCTTGAGCTTCCTCCAAACATTGTTGAGGTAGTGTACAAAGAAGGTCTGTCAGCTCGGAAAAGTTGCTGCGGTCGTCTCTGCTTCCAGGGTCGTAGATACTGGTGTAGTCGAGAGAAATGGAAGGGAGTTAACGTTAAGAAGGCAAATGAGGCCCGTGACTTCCGGAGGTCAGGGAAATGGCGCTTACGACAACAATCTCCTTTTTTGTCGGCAATTCTTAATCTCTACAAGCTTGGCCCCCTTGCCTTTCGGGAACACAAAATAGAATTCACGTTATGATAAAACAAACTCAACGACAACAATCTTGTCTGCGCAGCGGCACTGATCCAGAGTAAAAAAAGCAGCATTGTGAGATCATTGCCCCACTTGGCACTTCGAGTTGTTCAGGCCCAATTGCCACCGAAACATCACTCTCCACGAGTCCGAATTTCCCGGTCTGTGGCAGCCACGCGGTGAGGTATAAAAGTATATGGGAAACCAACGGCGGAAATATCAACAATGATGTTATGGCTGTGCGTCAGACACCCGGTGCCTGCCATTCAAACAGTTGCAAGTTGGATGTAACCTTCAAGCGAAACGAAAGATTAGATGAAGGAGTGAGGAAGGAACCAATCCGCCAAGGCTATAGAGAAAGGCCATCCAATTCCGTGTGTTATCGCGCTGATCTCGAACACGAGCGTGTCCAGAACCACCAACTTTGAAGTAGGGCGAAGTTTTGTCACCGGCGGTTCTCTGGGTAACACCGTGCTAGATTATAACCCCTGTGTGGCCCCAGAGTGTTGCAACGGTCATAGATGGATATACCCCTTTGCTCAAAGTGGCAGAGTAGACGCTGGCAGCCGTCCTGATATAGACATGTGGAGGAAGGACTGTAGAAGACCGGTAGTGGACTCCACTAGTGGAAAGGAGGGCGGCCATTCGCGACCAATGCCTAAGGAGGAGGAACTTCGACATACTGGGCCAGACTCTGATGGGCATCGGGGGCGGGGGAAGATCGGATTGCTGTTGAAGATGTTGGGGTTGTTGAGGAGACTGCTGGTGATAAGGCAGCTGCCATTGATAGGGATACTTTGGCGATACTGGACCTGCTGCTCATCGTAGTGTTGCTGCTGCTCGGATCCCATCTAGTCCGCATCATCCCCAATCATACAAAGGTCATCTGAAACATGCCTGAGCTCAATTGTCTGGCCCTCTTGGCCATACCACCACCGGAAATAAAATACATGGGTTTGTCGATCATCGGCTGATTTTCAGTTCAACGCCGTCTTCGCTTAGTAGACCACCAGAGATTACCTCGGTAACCTGCGTAGCCTTGGGCATGTCTACTTTGCTGATCTGGATTGAATTAAAGGTTCCACAGAACCGTAGGCGAGAGGAAGGTAAACAGGTAGGAGAGACCAACAGGCACAGCGCCACCTAGGTTGTTGTGAGTCGCCGCTCAGGACCGAAGGACAAGATTAATTAACTCACCGCAGCAGCCGAGAACGTATTAGACCAGTACCTCAACAAACTTGAGGTCAATTGTGATTCCCTCCTATAAATCCTCCATGATGGCGATCGTCCTTGCCGCGCTAAGGTAGACAGTCAACAGTGCTTGTGGTTGACAGCCTCTCCAACACTCTAAGTATGGCAAAAAACTGACCTATGGAGCCGCAAAAAATGCCATAATTATAACTCATTAGCGTAGGATTTGAGAAACATAAAACAACGATCATTTACCAAAGTCTTGCTCAACGATGCCTTTTGCAAGACATTCGAGCTGCTCTGAGTTTCACCACCCGTCAACAAAGGTGTCAAAAAGCCCCTGATTTGGCGATCAAGATCTAGGACGGTGGCATAAAGAGGCTCAAGCACTGATGAAGGTTGGCTGACGCTAGACAGGAGGATGTTTCCATTCTCAATCTTGGAAGAAAAGTCAGCTGTCATGTTGAAGAGATGAAAGCGTCATTAAGACATACGGTGATGAGAAGTCTCCCAGAGATTGCAAATTTCACCTGGAATATACGACGGTCTTCGCGTGTCCATGTGGTTGATCGAAATTGAGGGCGGCACGTCCAGGGGAGCGACTATAATTGATAATCGTGGGTCGCGGTTCCACAGATGCCGGTAGGGCGACATGTTTACGAGCCTGGCATCCAGGTGCAACAATTCATAGAACAAGGACCCTTGTTGCTCTACCTCCTCACAAAAAGTTCCGATTCGCCATTCTAGCCCGAGATATGGGAACCGTGTCTTGTCTCTCAGGTATGCCGGAGACACTTACGAAGATCGATCTGGAATTATATCAGCACTCATCAGCCGCAAGTAAAGACGAAAACTCAAGCTCTGTGCTACCTTGCTTGTCAATCCATCATATCCCAAGCACGCCCCACGGCCGTCTTGCTATCTAAAAACACACGCCAATACCATATCTCCCAAAATTGATCCATAATCGTGTAGTTCGTTGCCCCTCCATGACTAGAATTTCGGACAAGCTCGCAAGCGCAGGTGACATTGTTGAATTCAGTCAGCGAGGGCGCTATGACCAAGCAATGCCATTTCCTTGGGAATATCTCATGCAAGGGAAAGTGTAGATGTGATGGTGGTGAATGCGATTCCAAAAAAAAATCGACGAAGGGTGCAGATTGTATTGCCACAAGGCGATCTAGCGAGCAGCCTGCACGAAGGAGGGTTTTGTGAGGACATTGAACTAGTCGATCAGTCCCCTCATTATATCCGTCAGTACAAGACCCTCAGTCTTGTACAAATGAGGTCTGAAGCACAGAGGCAAGAGGATGTACCGCAACGTCCTAAAGGCATATTCATGAGCACTTTTTCGAGTTCCAAGGATCACGGCTCCATCCCTATCCAGTGATGGTTGACTCAGGCGCATTGAAAGCTGCGGTCACACTACGTAAACCTGAGGAGTAAGATCAGGGTCAACTTGCAGCAGATGTTAGGATCGAAAGCACCTTCACCTCGATGCGTGAACACAGGATGATTGAGTGATGATGGAGGCGCCAGGATAACTCGTCGGCAGCATGCACAGCAAGATGAAAGTACCTGGTTGGCACGGGTAAGTGGACCGGAACGCAAAAGCAGGCCTCTGCGAGGTCTTTCAGACGTAATCACATCTAGGACATGACGATGTGGTCGAGAGGAGTGTGAACGGCGGCAATGTGATCATGAGCGGCGTTAGTTTCAGAGACATGCTTCGCCACTTGAGAAGACGGGGGTTTTCAGGGAGGGTCGACTCGGGCGCCATTGAGGGACGAGTGCGTACGGTTCGGAAGAGGGCCTTGAAGGGCCGGCCTGAACGCATCCTGTACACTTCTATCAACCTTCCCGACGCGCTCTTAACTTTCTCCCGCCGCCCACACCTCGGCGCCCGTAAAGCCATCCTCACCAGGCCCACCCAAACAAGCTTCCAAGCAGACGACCTCACCCGCCGCACCCACGAGGCGAATGTCTGTAAAGAAGGCTGGCACGCAGGTGGATATAAACTCAGGTGCAGCCTCTTGAATAAGAATATAGCCCAGTGAGTACATATGCTCTGCGGAAAGTGGTCAAACGATGGACACAAGAAAAACCCGTCTAAACTTACCGAAAAATCAAGGGTGGAAGTTAGACTTCAACGTGACGATCAGGCAGATCCGTGTACTTGAGCGCGGGTTTCGTGCTGATTATTTGCACGAAATACCGAAATGTTGGAAATATCAGTCAGGTCTTCCGCTGCGATAAGCTGCAAAAGATGTATGTTCGTCCTTCCTGAGGCCTGAAGTGCGACCCCGATGTGCCGCAGTTGGCCATATCGGCCGAGAAGAATATTGTCCAGTCTGATCGGATGTAGCTATTACGAGGAACAACAACGCCACAACGTTCCAATTGACCAGATGTTTTTCAGGGAAGAGCTGAGAATGAGATTGAGAACATAAGGATACCGGCCGTTGAGATGCGCAGGCGCGGAAAAAAGACCTCCAGTTGGTCATACTTGCTGACCTAGGTACAGGCAAGTTGTACTCAAGTTGTACTTCTTGAACAACACGGACTGAGTCCAATTTCTGCGCGTTTTTCAGGGAGACCATAAGGCTCAAAACATTCCCCAGGTTGGGCCGAAACGCTTTGGGAATATGAGGATAGCAGACTCAGGCAAATGACCGACGTTGTTAGCGATCTGTAAAACAAAAGGCAAGACACGAAGATATGGTCAGTTGGATTCAGCTTTCAAGTTGGATTAGCGTACATGCCTTTCGGTCTGCCTTTCGAGTCGTTTCTAGCACCCCAGACAGTTGACCACATCGTGACTCTTGTACTACAAGTGCCAGTGGAAAGTTGGAAACGGCTGAATCTTGGCTGAATTGTTGAAGTTCAAACCTAGGGGAGCTTGTCACGTGTCAGCGGAAGATCACCGCTACACTCACCAACTTCGAAGCGCACCCTGCCATCGCTCACCTCGAATTCACACAGAACGTATCTAGCTACGTTTTGTGCCGACGCTGCCCACAAGTAGTAGCATGAGCCAACTCGCCACACCCACTATATCAGATCTCCCTCCCGAAATCTTATCCTCAATCTTCCTTCTTAACACATCTGCGGTATCATTTTATCGAGTCGACGACGATGTCAAAATTCGACAAGACATAACCAGATACACCTCCCAGGTCTGTCGCCAATGGCGCTTATTGGTGCTGGAGAATCCAATCATCTGGAGCCGAGTTATCGATTTCACTAGTGGATCTCACCAATGGACTGAGGAACTTCTAAAAAGGGCTTCGGATTGCCCTATCACTTTAGGTTCACGCTACCGCTCGCTATCGTCAGATATTTTGGCGAGAGAGTTGAAACATGTTTCACGATTTGGTCGATACCATGGCGAATTCACGGCGAAAACCTGGCCACTGGTTGTTGATAAATTTCAGCAGCCCGCTCCCTACCTCGAAGAACTTTGGCTTCAAGGGAGTAGCAGTGCTCAATGCAAACTTCCTGCCACGGTTTTCAGTGGTAATGCACCCCGTTTGCGTCACCTCTGGCTTCAACTCTGCAGCTTACATGGCGACCTTCCGTATCTTGCACAGCTTACCCACCTATCCGTATCGCAGGTGTCATTGCGTAACCCTCCGCCCAAAAATTGGCTTGACATTTTATCACGCATGAAAGTTCTCACCCATCTGCAGCTCATAGACTCAAACATAGGAACCGAATCTCATGCGGCTGTTTATCTACCAAACCTCGAAGATATCACACTGACGGCATCGTTGAGCGAAGCCAGCGCGTTCCTCTCGTCCCTCATCCTCAAACCGACCTGTAGTATGAGGGTGGGCGCCGAGAAATCTTGCCCAGGAACAGACTTTGACGTCACCGCAGGTATTATTGTGCAAAAGTTACAATTTTACTTCTCCAAGGCCACCGAATCCGATTTCCCTCTCTACCTCCATTTCAGCAGGCGCTTCCTTTTCGTCAGCAACCGTGTTACCTCCCCCACTGGGGCTACATCAGAACCAGAGACCCCTCCATATGTCTCCTTCCGTGTATCTTGGCCCTCTCTCGAGAGCGGACTGCTGTCCACCTTGCCGCACGTGTCTTCAGCCTTTGCTGGCCTACTTTCACAAGTTACTTCTCTCAAATTATTCCTCAGTCCCGAACTCTCATTCAGAACACATTCAGCCATCGCCAATGTTCTACGACAAGCAAAGAATGTGACCTCGCTTGTCCGTATGGATAAACAGACAGCAGATATTTTTTTATGGCTGGAAGGAGTCAAGCGTCCAATCAGCACTCAAAGCAAGGGGGACCTTATATTTCCCTTTCTACGCACAATCGATTTCACCGATATAAGGATATCATCGTATTTGGACGCCGACCGTACCACTCAATCCCTCATAAACTTCATTCGGTACAGAATCAGCATTGCAGCCCCCATGAAGGAAGTCTACTTTGCAAATCCATCTGATTTTAGCCGAGTTCAAAATGCAATGGAAAGTCTGGGAGAAACCAGGGCGCTGGTGGCCATGGCCCAAAGGAATAGGGTTTGATCATCACCGAGAGCTCATACGAGGTGCTTGGCCTGCAAAGTTCTAACGTTTCAAAACTTACCTCATGCGTGGCGATGCCATCTCGTCACTCGTCAAGCGTGCAACTCACCTGATATTTTGGCCTCCATGTCGCTGTTCACCAATCTGGTGGTCCTAGACGTAAATATTGAAACTTTACTGTTGGACCAAACTTTTTACGGGAGGCAAATAATGTGACACCCCTTTGTTTGGATGTACTGACAGCAGAGAAGTACTAGGGGCCCCTGCCGTAGTCTATACATTTGTAGGTCTAAGCGCCAATACTTAGTATCATCGCCGGCAAGGCGGAAGAATTCGAATCAGCTATAACTGCAATCGCCCAAGAAGAGGGTGTGTCACGTGATTTTGTCGCGGACACGTGATGTCAATCTCGACCAAGTGATTGGAGCGCGTTGGTTACTTTGAACGTCAGCCTCCCTCCCGGGTCTATAAAACCCGCCTTGTTTGGCGTTTACTTCTTTCTTCATTACCACCACCATCTCCTATTTTTTTCTCTCCTCCTTTTGCTTTCTCAACCTCGCCCACCTGAGCCTCCTCGCCCTTGCCTCGCCCTCACTGGGAAGTACTGCGCTTGTACTGCGCACTCTTGCTCGGTCGTCGCCAGCCTACAGTGAGTGTCTCGCCCTATGATGTATCGCTCGTAACGCTTGGCGATGTTGTTGCCCAAGCTTATTTTTTATGATCTCTTATGTAGCCCTCGACGGCGATCTCAACGTTGGTGGGCAACGCTCAAGCTCCATATCGCTCTAGATGCTTACGCTCAACAACCGCTTTAGCGCCTTTCAAGCCTGGACGTAAACGCCGCACAAGCTGGGCAGCAGCAATACTTACGCGGGGGTGGCTGCCCTGGTGCATAACTTCCATCCTCATACGAAGCATTAAACTCACTCTCTACGCTCTATGGCGGGCGTAATTTCAGGTTGATTCACATTTCGCCCCAGACAATTCTCGCCGCACCCCACCAGGCACATGTCGTGCCGCCGAGGGTCGCACCGCCTTTGCGAGAATACCAAAGGCTTCCTACCCATGGTATTGCAAGAGTCACACGATTGAGCGGCGAGCGATATATGCCTCAGCGACTATGTGAGGTGAGTGGAATAATCAGAGACTCAGGCTCTATTCCCGGGGGAGGGTGGCTTACGGCTCGGCTCGATTTCTGCGTTCTCTTTCGTCGAGTCGAGTGTCGGAGTTCTCCTCGTGCTCCCTTGCCGTGGGTCCCGGGCTGAGAACCGTCACCTATGAGTTGGCCTGCAACTCATAGGCCGGTTTGACTAAGCGCACGTTAAATCTTTTTCTTTTTACGATTCTTTTGCAGTCTTTTTAAGGGTTCTGTCGTTGGGTTTCATTGTTGATTGCCTTTTTTCTTCCCGAGCGGCGTTTTATTGTTATTGTTGTTGTGCGATTCCTACTAATTTTTGTCAGGGCGCTGGGTTGGGAGCAGGTAAGTAAGCGCATGGACCACGCCATTCCAACAATCGAACGACCCCCCGCTTAAATCGATCGCAACACCCTCGCGTTACCGAATCGTTGTGACTCGCATAGAAGCAGAGGGTTAAAAAAAAAAAGAGGGAGGAAAAAAAACACGGAGAGGTAGTTGGCTGAACGAGGACGACGACGCAACCTTCGACCGGACGATTCGCGCAGCAGAGAGGTGGAAACCATTTTTTCCCCTGCTCACCTCCGCTTCTCGTTTCATCATCGTCCTTGCCTACGCCTTCCTGGCGAGGAGCGGGGGTGAGCAGGGGAAAAAATGGGCGGCTTCAGGTGAGTTTCCCAGAGGCGGTGGGCGCCAGCTTTGCCAGTCTGGCAAGTTTGGCGTCCTCCTCGTGCTCCCTTGTCGCGGGCTCTGGGCTTAGACCCATGTCTTGAGCTTCCAGCTCGAGATGCGGGTCGACCAAATGCACGTTAAACATTTTTCGTCCCAGTGATCATGACCACGATTGAGTTGCCTGAGTTCCTCCCGTGGGTGGGATTATTTTATTCCGAGAGACTATTTTCTCGGGGGAATGTGGCTCACCGCTCACGGCTAGACTTGATTCGAAAGGATGGGGGCTGCTGGGAACCTGAGGTGAGCACATTGACCACTTGATTCGCCGTCAAACAACCGCCACTCGAATCATTGACAACGCAGCAAGGTTCGACTAGACGATATGCGCAACAGTCTACAAAGAGGGAAGAAACTCCGCTCATCTCGGCTTTTCGTTCCGTCTTCGTCCTTGATTACGCTTTTCCCAGCGAGGAGCGGTGGTGAGCAGGAAGAAATTCGGTGACTTTAGTTGGGTTTCCCGGGCATCAGCTTGGCCGATTTGACGAGCATGCTGCTTTTCTCCTGCCTTGCCGTGGGCTCTGGGGTTCGACCCGCGCCTTGAGCTTTGGTAGGCTTGAGGTGCGGGTTGATAAAATGCACGTTGTGGTCCTTCTTGACTGCCATATCCCTGTAATTTGCGTAGGAGAAAATAGTAGTCCATCGCTAGCAAGCGCTAGCAGCCTGAGTGCATCTGTTATATCTTGTGGAAAACCTAAGGAAAACCTTTCAATCGGTGGCAATCAAGAGTCACGTGGCTTGCACTTCATCTCCTGCACCATGGCCAACGGAAAGGCTCAAGCTGCTAAAGAAAAGGTATGCCCGTCAGACCTCACTAGAATCGAACTGATTTATTTCGAAGGGGAATGCTGCTTTCAAAACAGGAGACTACCCGATTGCAATAGGGCACTACACTGCTGCCATCCTTGCAGACCGAAAAGATCCAACTTTTCCACTAAATCGAGCCGCTGCTTATCTCAAGCTAGGCAAGTACGTTTCGCATATTTATAACGTGAACTCTGCAAGCTGGTTTCTGACATTTTTTGTATAGGAATGAGGATGCGGAACGGGATTGCAGTACCGTCCTCGATTTGAGTCCGAACAATGTGAAAGCTCTCTTCAGAAGAGGACAAGCGCGTTTGGGAGTGGGGAAACTTGTTGAAGCTCAATCAGGTGTGTGAACTTTTATTGAGGACCATGTTTCGTTCGTTGATTAGCCGCTTTCCAGATCTTAGACAGGCGTTGGAACTTGAACCTGGCAATGCAGCGGTGAAAGAAGAGCTGACGAAGCTCGCCGATGTACTGGAGAGGACAAAAACTAAGGTAAGTCTCGCTTTTTCTAATCGACCTTTATGGCTCAACGATGTATTGAAGGGCAAGGCTACTGACACCCCACCTGTCCACTCATCGACTGCTCATCCCAAGCGCCGCCGTGTCCCGATCACGATCGTCGAACCCGCCGGCGTTCCATCTGCAAAAATAAAAGATACTCCTTCCACACAGCCAACTTCCGAGCCTCAAATTCCTTCAGCCATTTCTCCGCCAAAACCTGATATCGACACCCTCCAACCAGTCTCATCTCGTTCCCTCAAGGCCTCCCCCACGTCTTCCTCTTCAACGCCATCCAACACACCCCCAAACCCGTCACCACCTCCCGTGACACAGCCACAACCAAAACCAACCTCCTTCAAAGAAGCCAAACAAGCCCGCGAATCTGCAAAGTCCGGTAAAGTGGGCGGAGGGATTTTCCGTGCTTCGGGAGCTAGCACCATCTTTCCTACTCGGGAAAGCCCTTCCCTGCCCACCGAAAGTCGAGGATTGACTCCAAAGGGGGATCTGGTGACAGAGAATGATGGAACTATGGCTACACCTCCTGCAGCCCAAACCACGAGCCCGCAGATTGTGGTGAAAGCACCAGCCAATCTTTTTGAATTTGTCAAAGCGTGGACTTCGGCAGTGAATGTCGAGGAGAAGTGGCAACTGATCAATGTTCGTTATCGTTTTCTTTCAGATTTTTTCCGTCACTAACGATACCCCAGAGCATCCCACCAGCAAGTATACCTTCGCTATGCAAAACCTCTCTCGAACCTGCCATGCTTGCATCGATTCTTGATGTCTTCCTTGCTGTGCTCAATGCCAACACGCGTGAAAAGATCCAAGAATACATGGATAACCTCGCGCGGATTCCCAGGTTTGGCACCCTCGTGTTGTTCCTCAGCAAGCAAGAGAAGGAGGTGGCTAGGGATGTTTGGAGGGGTTTGAGTGTTGAGCGGCCCACGGGTGTATGGAGCGTTGTTGCGTAGACTGCCCCCCCCAGAGCGTCGTAGGGTTGGCACGACACTTCGTCTGTGTACATAGTTGTCAATGTTCAACTTCCAACTGCTATAACTATACCTGATTGAATGGCTGATCGACAGACTTCATTCCTCTCCAACATTCCAAGGCGCACAATAATCATACCCATCCGAAGACACGCTTACACTCGTTCAGTGGGTTCCACCGATCCCCAGCCTTCCTCCATATCTTACAGAACAATGTCGTGGGTGTTTTGGCAGGCTGTTGAAATAGGCTAAACAGCAAGCAACCTGCGTATGATGTTTGGCGGGGATATGCAACTTCACGGTGACGGTTCTTCACCTACAAGTCCCTAGCATTATCAATTCCCCAAACTTCATTACATTGTTACATCCATAATGGTACAAAGTCCTTATAATATAATCTTCAACTGTTTCATCTTGGTGATCAAGCAGCAGGAAGGTCCGAAAGAGATCATAACACTTTCACACCTTGTACCCACATTCCAACACGATTCTTGGTATCCCCAATGCACCACCACTTTTCAAGCATATCCAGGTTAAGTTTCACATCTCCATTCCCGTTCGCCTCCAGATCGAAAAAGTCAAGAGCTCCGACGCCTAATCGACGGACTGGGTCGACCAGTTGAACTATTCAAAGGATCAGCTGAACGTAATCGAAAGGATGATTGTACACTGACTCAATTGTGCGTCAAAGAAGGAGCCGACTTCGAAAGTGCCACTTTTCGCCGGCAAGGTAAGAGCTTCAGCCCCACCACGAGTTGCGAGATATAGCGACTCTTTCCAGTCAATAGCCAAGGTCTTGTGTGTAGTTCCTGCATCTTGGCTATCCGTGTCCTTCTCATGTTGAGAACTTTCGCGTATCCTGGAAACGGACACGGCGTGTCGCATCGCGTTCATGATATCTAAACTGTATCCACCCGCGATATCCGTTCCCAAACCCACTTTGACATGAAGACTCAGTGCTTCACGGAGTGGAAACGGCTCCGTTGAGAAGTAGATATTGGATAGTGGACAATGAGCAATGGATGAACCCGCGGCCACCATCCTTGACAAGTCCGGCTTTGTCAGGAATGTACAGTGCGCTTGAACCGTTCGCGGGGTTAGGAGATTGTTCTGAAGATGACGTGAATCGCTTGAATTGACGTGAACAAGGGGAGCTTACCCGGTCAAAAATATCAATGTCTTCAGCACCTCGTACCGACCTCACCCATTCAACCTGATCGTGCGCTTCGGCCAGGTGGCTTTGCACTCGCAGAGACTCCAAGCGAGACAGATCGCCGAGACTTCCGAGCAACTCGTCGGAACAAGTGGGCACGAAGCGCGGTGTCAAGACCGGCTCGATACGACGTTGGTGTGGAGGCAGCTGTTCCATCATGTGTCTGCATTTGTGTACAAAAGATTTTGCAGACGATAGAGATGCCTCAGCTGATGCTTCAACATATGTAGGCCTGGATGAGGTGTCCATGGAAAGCTTTCCAACAAAGGCTCGAACCCCCGCTGATTGCATGGCTTCTGCGAGAATCAAGCTAAGATGGGCGTATGAGATGAATATTGCATTCCTTGATAAGGATCGAGTACTTACTTGGTTTCCTCCTTAATCGTACCAAAGAGCATTACTGTTCCAGTTCCGTTCTGAAGGAGGCGATGCGCGAGACGTTCATATACTCGCTTTGCTAGTATTTTATCGGCGTCAAGTCTCTCCTCTGCTTTGAGAGCATATTCGTCCAGCCATTGCATCAGCGGTAGATCTAGTCCAGTGCCTTGATAGAGAAACTGCGGTGCATGAAGGTGTAGGTCACAAAAAGTTGGCAAGAGAAAGCTTCCGGTGGGCATCGTCGTAATCTCTGGTGCGAGGTCACGAAGCAGTTCGATAGACTCTGGTGAGCCGACGGGTCGAAAGTGTGTGATAAAACCATCGTTGCCGACAGCTAATTTGGGGTGAGGCCCAGATGGCTTAGTGTGCGGACTGCGCTTGGGCAGGAGACTGACCGAGGAGATGATCCTCTAGAAATTCCAGGTCTCCAAGCTGGGGGGTATGAACGAACGTTCCTTTGATCAACATGGTGGGTATAACACTTCCGGAACGAGGGAGAAAGAACGCGACGCGCCGCGGTATCTGATTTGTGGTGGTGGTTGGAGTTGAAGCTGAAGCTGAAGGTCAAACAATCAAATTGATCACGTTGTGAGTTCTCTCCACCCTTCTCCACCTCTCTTCATCTCGTAGACGTTCTGAATGCCTGCCAGCTACACAATATCAGCTCAAGCCTACTACAAGATCTTCTTTCATGCCGCTAAGCACCCACATAGGGCCGTGAATGGTGTCTTGGTCGGGAAACAGACGTCATCAGGCGGGGAGGTTGAAATCAGCGACGCCATTCCCCTCTTACACCACTGGACGAGTCTGAGTCCAATGATGGAGATAGGGCTCGACCTGGTGAAGACCTTTCTTGCATTCTCCTCTAAGTGAAGCTGTTGTTGAAGAAGATTCTTTCAATGCGTAGGCGGGAGAATATGCAACGTCCTCTGGTATGAAGCTAGTCGGTTATTATCAGGCATGCGAGCGGTTGGACGAGACGGCGCTTGTGCCTGTAGGCGAGAAAGTTGCAGGGCGCGTGCAGGCTGGCTTTGGGGATGCTATTGCGTTTGTGGTGAGTTTCGCTGTCCTTCGCAAGATACCATCGGACTCAGAACTTCACCCATAGATCGACGGGGAGAAAATAGGGACCGGCGTTGCTGCGTTGATTGTACGATACAATCGTCCACCTTCTGGTTTCTACCTAATATCATTTTCTTGACAGCCGTATACCTTCCAACCATCGTCTAAAGCGTGGAGGCCATGCTCTGAAAATCCTCTCCCATTTGTGCCTGGATCACGTTTCAAGCTCGCTTCAAATGACCTCCCCGTGCAGGCGATCTCTTTGGTACAAGATCAACACCTACATCAGGCCTTTGGCGACTTCGACGATCACCTGGAGGATGTTGCAATAGGTAAGGCTACACATGGGACATCGGTTATTTTCTGTATCTAATCCTTCAACTCAGACTGGCTACAGAATAGAGCATGTTTGCCTGCGGGAATATGAACAATGATAATCATGACGTATACTCCAAATTTTGCTGAGAACCCGACGAATGTGTGTTTCAATGTACGTTTTGTTATCACAGTGGCATAACAGACAGTGAAGCTCGAAGTGTGCTCCTGTCTCAGCTACTTGGTTTGTTTACTCGACGGTGGAGTCCAGTCTATTTTTCGAATGCTAGAGAGTGCAACGTCTACCTCCCGGGAAAACTCTTCGATTTTGTGGCATGTTTTTTATCACTCGAGATTCTGCTTATTAATGATACGAATTCATTCTAGGATATCATTTGACTCGACGCCGGCATTCAATATTCAGCTTTTAAACATTTACTAATGATGTTCATAAGCGCTTGCTTCCATGGTGATGTCATCTTCAAGGAACTATGATTTATCAGCGAGCACCTGACCCAAGAATCATGCATAAAACCCGGCTCAGGAACGTTGATTCATCCCCGTCTCTACGTCAAACCAATCTATTCCGAATACTATCACCTACGTCTAGCTAGCATGGTGAAGGCTACCCTCAACGGCCAAGCTTTAGCCGAGTCTAATGAAACAATCATCATCGAAGGCAACCATTACTTCCCTCCCTCAACCGTCGATGACAAAGTTTTGACCCCGTCTGACACTCAGTACGTACGATCGAATCTAACGAACGGCTTCGCGCGAATTCACCATACTTGCTTCTAGCACAACTTGTCCTTGGAAAGGGTAAGTTGAACCCCTCTCTAGTCTTGCAATACTGTTTCACAAGCCATACGCAGCGTGGCGTCGTATTATAACGCGAGTGTACCGGGCGAGGCTCCCGTTAAGGACGTAGCTTGGTATGTTGAGCACGACTACACTCGACTGTTTTTCAAAGACAAGAATATTCAGGTACTACCCAACGACCATCACGAACAAGGCTAAGCCCATTGAAGGATACGTCGCATTTTATAAGGTTGGTCTCTCTTTTGTGAGGAGTACAGAGGGTTAACCGCATGTTTGTAGAGTAAGGTTACTATCAGTGACACTTGAGGTATTTTCGGGAACTTGTTGTACTGGATATGTGTATTCAATGAGCAGAAAGAATGTATAACAACTTGCGAAGCTAATCAGACGATGGTCCTAGCGTCAATCACGTGACAAGATCTTTGGGTTGGACATAAATTGTCATTATAGTGGTATGTTCATCTGTAACATTTGAGTGGGTAAAATACAGCAATGGTATATATGATACAATGGGGGCATTGATGTTTCTTGACATTTCTTTTGAGATTGGCGACGTTTGATCATCAGGGAGAGCTACCACATTCGGAGTCGTCAGCCAGCTCATCCTCGAACTAGGATGAAACGGTCATGAGCAGGCCTGAAGAAGAAAGGTACAGAATGGAGTCACCTCTTTCTTCCACTCCCTCATTAGATTCCTGGAATCCCGAAGCAGGGTATCGCCCATATCATCCTCGTCACCGCCATACCCCGTCTGCTCGCACAACAGACAACACGCTCTCGCAAGATTGTGTTCCTTCGTACCAATTGCGCTTGCAAGGTTGCAATTGTTCCTCCCACATTCCACTCTGTATCTTCGCACTGCATCCACCATGACTTCGTCGTACCTCCTCAAGAGCTCCTCTGCGAGGTGCACGGCTTCACGACACCGAGCATCGGCGGTTGGCTCATGGGATTCTTCTATGATCGTCATAGTAGCAGGATATATTGACGGCTCTCGGCTGGATGAACGGTATGACCAGCCGTCGTGATGGGACTCTACTTCGGATATAAATTCGTCGATGAGGTGGTAGAGAATCGTGAACGAGATGCGCCCCAGGCCTGTGACGCGTTTCCGGGTCCCTGGCATCTTGGCAGTAAGCGAGTTCTATTTGAGTTTGTGTAGATAAGCACAATGGCTTCGTTTGAAGGGAAACAGAGGTTAACCTCAATTCCAGTGATCACAAACTTGAACTCCCTTAGCCATTCCAAATACAACTCCGTTTCCAGGAGCTTTCCTTCGCGTCGATCGACACGCGACTTGACATCGGCCTTGACGGCCTGAACTAATCGTTGAACCGCATAAAGGGCGGCACTTTCACCTGGGGGATGATGGCAGTCAATCAGGCTGTGGTTCGCCGTCGTATAGTGAATCAAAACTGACCTTTCGGAAAGGATTTCAGATCTTTGATAGCCGCATGAGACGCGGGGGTAGCAGCACATCGTCTCAATATATCTCTGAGCTCAAAATCAGACTCTCGGGCAGGCTTTCGACGACTTCTGCTCGTTGCTAGAAAGTTTATCAGAGATAAGAACTGGAATAGCTCGATATACGTACGACTCGCTGAAGAGCTGGTCCTGAGCGTCATAGAGCTCGACGTCGAGCCAGGGCTGTGATCATGACTGAGACGAGTCCTTTTCCTCGGCGGGGTTTCCATAGGCTCTGTGTCGCTTGAGTTGCAGAAGCTGGGTATAGACACTGTCCTCTTGAGGGTAATCGGCATGGTGAGCTGGACGACGTCGGGTATTGTAAAGCACAACAGCTTGCATCGCCACTACCATATCACCTTGTTTAGGGCAGGCTTAAGCGCGTTCACAACAAGGTCACGTGTCAACCGACAAGCTTTAACTTATATGACTCCCATATCCATTGACGCGTAAATCTCATTCGAAAGATATCTTTTCGCACTCATAAAGCCTTGCGCGCATCCGGTGCAATGAAATTGTTTATAGAAACAGAATGGAGTCGCCAAAAATGGTATACAGTGCACGTAGCTAAAGCTTTGCCTTCGCCTTCCGCATCTCCCTGGATTGATCTCGCAAAACACGACGAAGTAGTTTTCCACTAGGGGACGTAGGGATGGCAGAAACGAACTCAACGCCGCCCGCGAGATGTTTGTAGCCGACCTTGTTATCTGCGACATGCTGAAATATCATTGTCACCGACCGCGATGGGGACAAGTAGTGGCTGCAATTACCTTCATAATGGATGCCTTCAGGTGAGCAGATAACCCTGGGTCTCGTTTCAGCCGACCTGCAGCTTCCTTGTTGAGCACAACGAAAGCCAGCGGGATTTCGCCGCCTGCGAAAGCTTGAGTTAGAAGTCTCCTAAATTGCTCAAGGCATAAAATCGCACAATAATCATCCGGAATACCAACAACGCAAGCGTTAGATATGTCGGGATGGTCTAGTAAGCATCCTTCAAGCTCCGCTGGTGCTACTTGAAGTCCTTTGACCTGTGTAGTTTTTATTTACAAGGGGCGACGTGGAACCATAAAAACAAATGGGTTTTACCTTGATAATTTCCTGCGGGGGTGAGTCGTTTCTATAAATCAAACCCTCCCGCTACACGAAGACATTCATACCTTCAAGCGGTCGAGGACTGTCACCTCTCCCGCCTTATCAATCCGCACTTCGTCTCCGGTTTTCACCCACCTACATAGATAAATAAAGATAAAAATGCGGTCCGAGTGCCCCCCATTGTTAATGACTTTACCCATCTAAAAACGTCTCCCTTGTCCTATTGAACGAATCAGCGTCTCATAAGATAAGAATAACTTGAACATGTACGCTTGCTCGTTGTTCGCATATCCCAGTGCCACAGAAGGTGATTTGATCACTAACTCGCCAGGTTCATCGTAACCAGCCAATGAACCATCCGGTTTGACTACACGCGCGACCGTCCCCGGAATGAGCACGCCACTACCTAAGGAGCAGGATATAGAACCGAAGAAACAGAAAATTAAGCCACGCAAAAATTCTTACTCCCTGATTTTCCCCGCTTTGTTGTTATGGGCCACATGATCGTCACAGTGCAAGTCTCAGTCATTCCTAGAAGTCAGAATTGTTTGTGAATATAACAAGAGAAGGCAGAAATATGCCTTTACCATAGCCCTGCCCGATATGAGCATCCGGAAACATCGCAAAAAGCTGTTGATTGAGCTCATGGGAGAGAGGCGCTGCGCCGCACATAATCAATCTGATGTACTGGCGTAGATCATAGCGCTTGACCGCCTCGTGCTTGATGAATAATCGGATTCGGATCAGCGACGGCAGACGGAGATCCCTTTACATACCTTGCACAGGAGTACTACTTGAGGTGGTACCAGGCTATGTTATTATACTAAGTCTTGGAAGTTGGATCAGCTGTAACAACTCACAAGAGGTGAGTTATGCGGTGACGAATAATGCTGTCCAACATCCCGACAAAATTAAACTTGGGAACCACCACGAGTGTCATCTTTAATTGATGTTCGAGTGACTGAATTATGCTTGTTAATAAATAGGGCTCACCGCGCAATGTAAAATAAAATGCAGCTAGTATATATGTCATCAACTATTATTTAGAGGCATAAGAAGCGTGCTCACATTGACGACAAGGCCATAAATGTCTGGAAAAAAGTATCAACAAGGTGGCGATACTCCATAAGGTATCCTCACGATATAGCGGCAGCACTGAAAAATGAAGTCAATTTAAGGGCATCCGACAGAGAAGAGGATACCGACCTCCAATAGCGATATCCCCCGGTCGGTATCTTTGATCCTCCCAAGCGCAATAATTTTCATTGATTTTATTGTGCGCAGCCATCTGTATAACATTTGCGATCAACGCATAATGTGGAATCGCCACTGCCTAGATGCAAGGTCAGCGGCCTCACCGAAAAGTTCCATTAATGGACCATGGTCCTTTACCTTCGGCTGGCCCGTTGTTCCAGACGAGAAGCTCAGAAAAGCAAGTTTCGTCTTCGCTTCTCCGGGATCGAGTCTCTTTTCAGAGAATGATGTTTTCACATTGAGCCCGTATTCCACCAAATCATCGATGGTGTCTCGTTTACTCTTTGAATATGTTGACATCGAGCTTTCCGCATTCAAGAGAACGACGCGATCCTGTGGAAGCCCTGCCGTTTCTGCAACCTCGAGGGCTACTTGTAGAGATTCGGGGTGAGCAATGATCATGGAGGCTCCGGTGGCTTTGACTTGATAGAGCAGTTCATTTGCTAGAAAATCAGGATTGGCACCCCTGGAGATATTTGATAGTCAGAACTTGATATGCAGGGAACAAGGCAATGGAAAATATCGCACGATATCACCCCTCCCAGCATATGGGTGGCCCACATTGCCACCGGATAATCTGCGATGCTATCAAAAAAAGGGTTTCATGGCCTCGAGCAATTGAGCATACCTATGTGGTTGCGGCTGAATAGGACAACTGGGGAAAGGCATGGAAACGTATCAAAGTCCCGAGACGCCGACGTCCTAAAATGTTGACCCACCAACATCGCCATCTCCTAGAGTAAATCATCAGCAATAGTGCAGGCTGGAAGTCGGGATAATATGTACTTACCGACGCCATACTTCAGATGCAATGCATTGGCAAGACCCGAGGTACGCTTCAGAAGCTAACAGGAGCTCGAGGTTTGAGTACGCATCGCCTTCAACCTAAGGCTGCTGAAGAACGGACCTCGTCCCTTCCAAGTGCTCTTCCGGTCGTGTCATCAATTAACCAAGGGGTACCGGCCCTTCTCATAGGTCGTGTCACATATTCGCAGTCAAAGATGAACTGGGGAATAGTTAGACTGTCAGGAATGGGGGGAAGGGGTCCTGAGATTGAGGAAATCTCCATAGTGTCGAAAGTTGAAAGGCAGATGAGGTTGCTTTTCACCTGGGGGCTTCGCGGTCATCATAATACAGTCAGGAGATCAGGACCATGTGAGTTGGGTATGGTAAACGTAAAGCCGACTCCGATAAGATAAGATTCCTTATCTATCTAATCCAGAGGAGCAGGAAGCTTGCAGGAAACTCGACGCAGAACCTGGACGGCCCTACAGTGACCTTGTTTATATTATTTGATAACGATATCAGTTTCGTAGGTTCCTCTAGCCTGGCTGGCATCTGTACATTCTGACTCAAAGCTTTGCCCTTGAAGGTATGATCAAGCTCTGAGGAACCGCTAATCTTTGCACTGCATCTTCGCGGAGAATCCGCCTCAAAATCTTACCGCTTCCATTTTTCTGGAATAATATAATGAGCATAAATGCTCTAGTCGTGAGATAATCCCACTCGCCGGAATTGACTCCACAAATCGCACACCGCCTTCCAGATGTTTGTAACTGACTTTCCGCTCTGCAACATGCTAGCCAACAGCCAGCCAATATCAGAGATTTCAACATTCCGCAATTGAATTTGATTGCACCTTTATGATATCTCGTTCGATTTTTCTGGCTGCAATTGGGTCACGAGAAATGCGCTGAGAAGCTGAAGGGTCGAGAACCACGTAGGCCAGCGGTACCTCTCCATTATATTCATGTGGAACACCAACGACACAAGCGTCGAGGATATCTGGAAAATCCAGAAGGCATCCCTCCAATTCCGCAGGCGCAATCTGGAATCCTCTGACTTTGAGGAGCTCCTACTGAAGTTCATTAACCATGATGCGAAACAAAGTCGTTCTAAATACCTTCAGCCGATCAAAGACGAAAACTTCCCGATCCCGTGTAATAATGACCTCGTCACCAGTATGAACCCACCTACATGAGCCTGTAAATGGAGGGATATTAAGATCAATAGTCTCGTACCCATTTACAAAAGTTTCTCTGGTACTGTTGGTTGGCGAAAATTTATCAGTGGGAAGCGCTTGTGAGAACTTGGGGCTACGCTTACGCCTTTTCGTTATTGAAGTATCCAATTGCCGCGGATGGCCCTTTAACCAATAATTCACCCAGCTCACCAAATTTCGCGAAGGTGCCGTCGGTTTTAAGGACACGTGCTTGAATGCCTGATAGTAACTGCCCCCCACCTTTTGTTTTGAATTTAGGCATAGATTTTGCAGAAGCTCATGTACTTACTGCCTAGTGGACCCAAACTTTGCTTTGGGGATATCATCGCCAAAGTTGTTGTCATTTCAGTCAGACCTGGGGCAAATGGGTTTCAGTAAGTCAGGTTGTTCGCATGATATCAAATTCACCGTATGCTTGGCCAATTTGAGCTGACGGAAATATGTGAAAGAGTTGTTCTTGAACTTCAGGAGACATTGGAGCAGCACCTTCAAACGAAAAATGAGTTACACTCATAACAGACAAACGCGAGAGACTTGCCGATCATCACGTACTTAACCATCGCTAAGTCACGCTCCTTTATGGCTGGCCGCTAGTTTTGTAAGAGGAGTTGTCTTGAGACAAGTAACAAATCATGCCTTGCAAAACTGAATCGCTTGGGGGGGAACAAGACTAGCAAAAGTTCGGACAGCAGTAAACACTGGAAACGATTTACACCAACAACAGATGGGTGATGTTGTGACTGATAATGCTGTTCAGCATGTCATCAAAATCGTACTTAGAAACGACGACCAGAGTCATCTAAGCGGGCAAAATGATGAGTTCACGTCGAGTGTCGACGCAGCAATGCTCACAGCGCAAAACATGGTCAGGTGGAGCTTAAATTAAGGTAAGCCGAGATGGCCCAACATCGTGACTGAGTTCATAAGACGTACACCGATTACAAGACCAGCGACGTCTGACCAGCTTCATTAGATCGCCCCATAATGGAAGGATCGAAGACTTACGATAAAAAGGCAAAACTGTATTCCAGCGAAAGTCAGGACGTGACCTTTTCAGGGTGATACGTGAATTTCTTACCACCTAAAGCGACATCTCCGGGCCTATAAGACCGACCATCTCGGAGGACAAGTGGCCTGTCCACCTGATTATGGGTCGCCATCTGAATGATGTTGGCAATAAGAGCATGATGGGATATGGCCACCGCCTAATGATACTTGCTTCAGCAAATATGGGATATGGGTGTCAAGGAAAAGTAACCACCTTGGGCTTTCCGGTTGTTCCGGACGACCAGCAGAGTAGTGCTATCTTCGACTTTCCCTCTCCTGCACTAAAAGTTCGCTCGACGGGCCCTTGGTCTTCCTTCAATCCGAGATGAATGAGCCCGGGAACAGTCCAACGTTTCGGCCTTGGTGGCGATGGGAGATGGTCATCAAAGACAATGATGCGGTCCGAAGGTAAAGCTGATAGGCGCGCGGCGGTGACTGCGAGGTCAAGCGCCGTGGAGTGAACGATCATTAATGTAACTTTGGCCGTTGATAGCTGGTAGCTCAGTTCGTCGGGGGTGAACTGTGGGTTTGAACAACTGTGATTGTGAAATTAAGTAGGTTGCCCGATTTCCAGTCTCATAGAAAAACGTACGTGACAATCCCTCCGAGCTTATGAACCGCCCATAAAGCTACTGGATAATCTAATGAGGGAAGTTTGTATCATCATGTAATTTTTTATGAGGGAATTCAGATGAGTACCGATATGATTAGGGCCGACTAACATGACTGTGATGTCCACGCTTGTGTTAACTTTTACGGGATGGGTGAAGAGAGATTTTTGACCCACCAACATCCTTGTTGCCTAGGATGGACGATAATTTAGATTAAAAAAGACAAGTCGCCTGATTGGACAGAGCGCACCCAAATTGAATTCACTGTGAAGCGCATTGGCAAGCATACTGGTCCTCTCTCTCAACTAAAATATATCAATGTGGATCTCAAAGGGAGGGTGTGGACCGCAACATACCTCTTCCAGGGTAATTTGTCTTCCAGTACTGTCATCGATCAAACAGGGCGTATTTCCTCGAGCAGGCTGTATCTCGTGTCGGTATTCCAATATAAAACGTGAAAGGCTTATGTTATCCGGGATATGAGGTAAGGAGGCTTCCGCATCGTAGAGTTCCATAGCGTTTTAGCACAGAAAGGTCAGTTGAAATTTTGAGCGAGAGAAACCAGCTTTTATATCCTGTACTGGCCGCGATAGCTGCTCGGCAGTGTTCGCAAAGAAGACCTCCCAAGTAGAAGATAGGCAGTCTACTGCCCGATCCTCCTACCAAAAAAAGCCAAGCCCATTAGCGTAGAAAACGCGGTTCGGGCAAGCTCAGGCCATCGACCTCTCCACGGATTCGGTTCCCTTACTCGTGAGAGTCATGCACACAGAGTGGGGTTTTCAACACAAAAATTCCCGAGTTGGAAGTGTTCCAGGGTGAAAGGTATGGCGCGTTTGTTTGGTTTAAAAGTGAATGGTGATTGAGAAGACGAGATCGGGCTGAGTAGGAAGAAGCATCCGGTGGATTGACAATATGCCGACTCAAAAAGTTTGTCCTGAACGCCGGAGTCCCCGATGGTAATACTTATAATACTTACCGCCAGCTTCTTCCTTATCTTAAAAGCGATATTAGAGTCAGCAGATGAGGTTTGGATTATGAAGAACCACTTCTCATGATTTGGGAGAAAAAACTCTACGTGTTCGCTTCCTCACCGACATATGACCGCAGAGCCCGATTGGCCCTCCTTTCTGTATTGCCGAGCTCTTCATTAACTGAAGCCTTCAAGTTCAAATCCTGTGTGTTTCCCCCCTTTCTTTCCCCTTCTACTTCCCGGAAATTAGCGTCGGGTTATGTTCATACCATCACCTAACTTCCTTTTTCAATCATTCATCCCCATCCACAAATGAGGCTTCCAGCACCTGCTTCCTTGGCCCCTCTGCTGCCACCTTACTTTTTCGACGCCGCTGTCAGAGCGTGGGTAGGTGGTGGGTATGACGCGAATCTCCTCTAACGCACGCAACATGAGCAAGAGGGGGAATGAGGAGACCACAGAGATCGGAATAGATGTAGCCGGTGGATGGGTTCGACATTGGGATTTCCTTTGCGTTTCACGAAATGGACGAGACCCGAGGGTTGATCGATGATTAATTGGACGAGGCCGGCCGAAAGAGAAAGCACTATTGTGCAATGTGGGCACTCCTTACTGATGCTCAATACGCAAACTGGAGCTCCTCCCTGGATAAAATTCTGCAACAGGGCATGTAAGCGAAACGAATTAGAAAGAAGGAAGGAGAGTTTCAATAGAAGAACACAAATGTACCAAGATAAAACAAGAGAGCGGAAGCAGGACCGAGGTACCTCGGGCTCGGGAAAACGATGTCCGGAGTGAATTAAATGCAACGTACCGGACCCGCGTTGGACGGTGACGCTTCCAAAGAAATGGAGCAAGAAATACGAAGCTTAGATAAACATCTAGTTTCGTATATTCGCCACTGAGCACGGAACGAACGACGGAAGCCTGCTTGATTTAATCAACAATTTTCGCAATATCAACACCGTTGTACCTTTGAAATGTTCACGCATTGCTGGAAGCAACTCACCACCCGGCCACTTCCTCAACGTACGCATCCTTTATCGCCTGCCCGTGCCAAGATTATAAGGAGTCGACGAAACCCCGCATACATTTGAGAAGAGGAAGGTTTGACCATCGCCGAGTTTTCACTTGTAGTTCCCTCTATGTCCACATGGACTTGGTGGTGGTGGTTTCTTTTACCCTCGCGAAATCAGCCTTAAGTGTCAACTGGCCTAGAATGTACCGTATCCTCGGAGTCGATTCATAACGAAGCGTGAGAGCGTTGGCTGTGGACCGGGAAACGGATTGAATTGAAGATAGACGCTATTGTCGAAAAGATGTGAGAAGAAAATGGAGATCTAGATACTTGCTTGTGTGGTGTACGGTGGCTGTGCTCATTTTTCAATGTGAGGCCAGCGATATTCAATTTACTAGCTACGATCCCCTCAGATAAACCAATAATAATGGATTTGATTATTCTCCGGTGTATACTCCTGCTTTAGATTTGAATTTCATGGGATTTGAATTTATCACTGGAGTATCAGCTCAGCAAAGGAGGTCCCTCTCGCCTGGATTATTCGAGGGTGGAAATTATGGCTCGGTCATGATTCGTCTATCATGCCCGCGCTCGCTTCACAATCGCGATACAACTCCCAAATCACTCTGGGGGGCGTCCGATCGACTCTCCCCGGGCCTTCCAAGCCCAAGCTCTTCATTAACCTTATCCTTCAAAACCTCCTTAACCCCCTTTATCCAAGAACCAACTCCGGTGCCTTTCCCTTCCCTCTCCTCCTCCGACTCTTCCGCCTTCTCCTCCCGACCGGAAATGAGCATCGGGCGATGCTGATACCACCACCTAATCGCAGCTTCCTTCTCTCGATCACCCACTCCCTCCAAAAACTCCCCAAACAGGGCGTCCACTAGCTCCTTCCTCCTTCCCTCTTCAGCAGAGTCAGAGTCAGCGGTGGTGAGGAGCATAACACGAATTTCCTCCAAAACGCGGGACATCAGCAAAAGTGGGAGTGACGAGACCATGGAGATCAAAACGAGACGAAGCCGATGGACGCGTTCGACGCTTCTATCCTCCACTTCGACAACGTCATCTCGAGCTTTGCCCTTTCCTTTCACGTCATGCTCATGTGCAGTGGGGGATGTAAGGTCCCGGAGTTTGTCAAGGATGAGTTGAACGCAATACCACGCTAATGAATAGGTTTCATCTGAAACCCCGTCGTCGGATGCGTAAGCACTAACGCAAGCGCTCCGCACCAACGCTGAATACGCTAGCCGGAGCTGCGGTGTGCTCAGCCTTCCTTCGACAGAGTTCTGCAACAGAGGAATGAACGTAAGGGACACGGGTCGCACCAATTAAAGAGTAGGAAACCCACCTCTATCAAACACTGCGCGTAAAAAGGAACCATCCTCTTCGCAAAGTCTTCCGAGATAGATGATGATTCCTGGCTGTCCACCTTCCCTTCCCCACCGGCGTCCAAAAATTCTTGTCCGGTTCGAACAGTCCTACCGAAGCCCTTCCCAAAGAACCCTATCTTCCAAGCAGACGTCGTAGAAGCCAAAGAAGAAGGTTCCTGGCGCTGCTTTTGGGCATGCGCAGAGAATATGGCTAATACGACTGAATGCGCGGATTCGTACGTTTCACGGTTGGTTGGGTCGGAGAGGTGCCTGTGAGTAAAAGAAGTTTAGTTTACGTCGAGTGAATGAGAGAGCAGAGAAAGAAGAAGGACGGGGGTACCGAGGAACAAAGAGGGATAGAAAACACTCACGCGTAGCAAGCACCCCACACCCAGTTCCGTATACACCCATCACTAAGCACCGGAACGAGCTGTTCAATACTCGCCAGTGCGAAAGCCTGCTTAGCTTGATGTACACTTTTCGCAGCTACGAAACATTGTTACAACATGTGCACATATCTCATTGAATTGTAAGCAACTCACCACCCGTCATGCGCTGAAGTGAAAAACACGTTTCCTCAACATACGCATCGGCTTTATCGCCTGCCTGTGCCAAAATATCCAGCGCAAGATAAAATGTCTTCTTCAGCTCTCCAAAGCCTCCAGTAGTCGACGTGACGCCGCCAAACTGTGATATGACGAATGAGAGGTGGGAGAGCGTATGGAGAGCCTGTAGAGCTATGAATGAGGGGGTGATAGCTGAGTAGTAAGGAGGAACGAAGACGACGGCGGAGAGAATGGAGTCAAGTAGCATGACGTTGGAAAAGAGGAAAGTTTTGAGTGTTGTCCAGATCGATTTCGTGAGTTCCTTGGTGTCCTCGTCAATTTGGTCTTTCGTGGCGCTGGCCAATGCGCCTTTTGACCAGTCACTTTCAATTTTAGTCGACATCTCGCCTAGAACTTTGAGGGTGTCTGAGACGGTACGCATTCCCTCGTCGATCCTCGATGTGGGAGTGTCGAGGAGGAGTGCGAGGGTGTTGGCTGTAAACCGAGAAATGGAGGGAATCGAGGCGGTAAGCGGAGAGGAAGACATCGACCGAAGTGTTTGAGCAAGAGGCGATGAAGGTGATATGTGAACATGGTGTTCGGGCGTAAGAGATGTCGATGGGGAAATGGAGGATAGGAAAGTGCCTGTTTTGAAGGTGGCAGAGATGGTGGAGGTGAGAACGCGAGCAAGGACAGGCAGTGGAAGAGCCCTGAGTCTCGCTTGGGATACTAGAGGTAATGACTGAGATGCGAGAATGAGAGTCAATGAAAGAACGTCTGTGCATAGTGTTAGGTAGATGATCCTTGGCAGGACGGCAACTCACCTTGGCCTGCCGGCTGAAACTCTCGCTCCCATTCCTCGACGCCGGTCGGGGTCCCAGAGATAACTCCAAAGGCGTACGTATCCATGACTTCCGCCAGTGAAACGACAGTTTCGTTCTCCAAACCGCTCCTCCCAACTTCAAGATGATCGGTCTTCTTTAGGTCCTCAACACCGAGCAACAGCCCACTACAGCACGCCAACCGTAAAACGGGATGACCTCCCTGCACGCCTTTAACCACATCCGTGACCCACTGGCCCACAGCTCCGTTCAACGTTTTACGAAAAAGAGCACTAAACCCCGATCGGGACTTGTCCGCATCCCGAAGTGCACGAAATTTGAGATGGGTCGCATGTCTGAATGCCGTCGAAAGCGAGGTTAGCTTCGTATGTGTGAGCGGCTGAGAGAGAAAAAATGGCGATGAAATCGCAGTCGCCGCAAGAGGGGTTGGAAGAGGCGAAAGAGTGGCAAGGTGATGCGCTAGTGCACCTTGTATGGTCGGCAACGGTAGCGTGGAAATCGGGTTGTGAAGATGGGTGAGAAGAAGGGTGTAACCACGGTCAGAAACCGACATTTTGGCCGTTAGAGAGTCGCTGAAGGTGGTGGTATGAGTGAACAAGCTAATTACCGGAAATGAAGTTACCTGGCTCCGAGTCTGTGATTCCGTCACCCGTGTTACAACTCAAGGCATCGCCGTCTGGAAAAAACATGGTTACGATGAATGGACATGACGCATCGTGGTGGGTGGAAGGAAACAGATAAAAAAAGATTTTTGGGATATAGTCAGTATATAACTGGTTTTTAAGAGTTTCGACATGCGCGTTTGCGTAAACGCACACAGACCAAGCAATGTTTCAACGCGTTAATGACCAATAACGTGGGGGATTCTATTTTTAGGTCAGTGTCAACCCCACCCAATGGCCACCCAAGACTCTATCCATAAGAGAGAGGGAAAAAAGCAGCGCAAATATATGCAGAGCCAGTTTTCATTGGAGTTGAAGTGATAGATGCTCCCATTTAATGAAAGCGGCCACTTTTTTCCTTCACGATTGGACTGAGAAAACCAAGAGAAAATAGTTACAACTATGTAAAGGCGGCATTTTTATTGGAGACCCATCATGATGCAGCTCTCAAAAGGCGTCGCTTGTAATTACACCTCCGTGCTGACACTGTGCTGAATCCCTCGGAGAGCTCAGACGTTGCGAAATAAGCAAACAGATAAAAAAAGGTGACCGTGTAGTTATAGTTGTCGAAGTACTATGACTTTATTCCAGCTTCAAATTTGGAGGATTCAGAACCGGGGTCCGTGAGGGTACTTGGTTCGTTCTCGCACCCAATTATTTCATTGAGTCGGCGGAGTTGAGGCTTCATGTTTTCTGGAATCGAATGAGTACCTTGTAATTTATCACCAAGGTAATGAACTGTAATGAATGGTATGTTTCAATGTGGGCACCAGGGTTTTTCTTTTTCCCGGAGCCGCCTGGAGCAAGCCTGGAGTCGCACACAACTCAATAATATGAAAGGGAGTTCCTGGAGATCATTGTCTCGTCTATAGCAACGGACAAGAGACAGGAGGGCGACAGGGCGTTTAATTCATTCACGAGCATTAGGAACACCGACGCAGACCGACTCTTCCCATAACATACAAAAGTACGTACCTCGTTCCTATCTATCTAATCTTATCTATCAGCCACAATGAAGGAAAATTACCGCCGTCTCCGGCTATGTACCAGTCAAGCTAGCTTTCCATGCACACAAGCCTCGAGTTCTTACGTCGATCTCGGTAGTCAAAAGTTAAGTCGCCTGCAGGTCAACTCGCACCGCAGAACCTTTGAAGCGGAAGTCGAACTGGTTGCTGGAGCCTAGGGAACTTGGAAGAGAGCCGGAGTGTGTTCAACAGACTCTAGATTTCATTAACCCCCAGCCGGGGCAAAGACAAGACCTCAGCTCGAAGCTTACGTTCCGGCGTGCGAGTTCCAGCGGACCCCCGAGAGTGTTCGAGGATACTCTAGTTCTCGTGTTCTGGAAAGATGAATGCAGGCGGAAGATCCTGGGTAAGGCGTCGAGACTTGGTCGACCTCTCTGAGTGAGCAGACATCAGTGGGTCCGAGGGGCATTCCAATTCTTCCGTTTATTATCCTCAGTGTTTGGGACGGTCACGGGTGTCCATGCCGTTCAGAATCATAGTCTGGCCGTGATCAAGGAGGCATTTGGCAGTCCAAAACATTGATGGTTAGAATCCCAAGCCGTCATAAATTCTCCGAAGAAAAAGATTGTCGAGGCAGTGGTTGGCTGTGATGATTATGATGACGATGACGCAGATGGTATTTCAGTAGGACATCGAATTGAGGGGCCTTCAAGGCGGTTTTTTGTTGGCTGATTTCGACGGATGATCAAATTCTAATGCACGTTAGAACGTACTAGGCCGTTATGATCGCCGGATGGACGAATGTAAATCTATGGAGATATGCCTGGGCTCGAATTATGAAGTGCAAATTATCCGTGTTCAGCACCCCAAAAATCCCCAGTGCAGTGCAGCAGTACGTGGAGAACATTGATGACTCGATGTACGGTTCGCATCGACGCCTTTTATAGATTCGAATCAATTATAAGGTTGGGCGACGTAACTTGACACGAGGATACCGCGCACAAAGGCGCACAAGCGCTCGCGTGTTTGCTAGCAGGAAGTAATAAACACGCGCATGGGGGACCTGTAGGGCGGGCGCCGGGAGAGCGTGGTACACGATCGATCAGAGAGAAATCTTCAGGCACCTTGAGATGAGAAGCGCGGAAACAAAATGACGTGAGTTAGAACAAGAAAAACACATTTGATGTGTTATCGAGTCTCACTTAACAACTGACAAAGAGAGAAGTAGCGCTCTAGAGCACGTCGAGGACAAAGAAGAGAATTCCCGGGCCGATTAATGCGAATCGGTGTAAGGAAAACGGGGATGGGCAAAGGGTAAAGAGACGGTGGATTTTGGCTCAACCCTGATAGAGTAGCATATGAAATCATCGACGCTGAACTGGTGGAGGTACGTCGACCATGAGGCTACCAAACGAGGGATGGTATGGCGGGTATGTGGCCGTTAAAACCGTATGATGACGCTTAAACGTAGAACTGGAGCGATTGGTGTTGAAGAGAGGTGGGCTTTGAGGTTGAAAATAGGCCAGCTACATGAGGCTGAGCGAAGGACGGTCAACGTTGACCGCAGAAAATGTGTGAGTAAGTTCGGGATTTGGCGGTGATCGGGGTCCTTGCCGGGTCGACCTAGTTCAACTATTTTTGCCAAGTCACTCGTTTGGCCTGAGTTTGGCTTGTTCATAATAGTTGCTTCCCACCTGTCTTGATTTCCTTCTTTCCTCCCCCTTCCTCATCGTGCGCACCCGACGAACAATCACCCGTGCTCATTGCCGTCAACGTTCTACACGGCGGTTCTGCACAGGCTACTCGTCGTCCTGCCGATTACTCCCCTGCTGGACATGCAATTTAGACGTCTGCATTTGCCGCAGATTTCTTTAATATCTACCAGCACCTTCGCCCACAGGCTCTCTTCCCCCCTTCTAGATCGCTCACTCCCCATACCTTAATATTCTTTGCCATGTCATCATCACGTCCTATCCAAAATTCACCCTGGCCAGACCCGACACCAGCCGCGTCGACGTCTTCTTCCTCTTCAAGACGGTCAACCAAACGGAGACGGATCCAGCATAAAGCTCTCGAAGCTCGTGCGAGCACTTCAAAGTCGGCGAGGAGACAAATAGTCGCAGATCAGAGTGAAGTCCGTGCGTCCTTTTTTCTTGTTTCCTGCTATCCAGCAATGTTCATGGGCGCTTGATTGCGGATTTCAGAAACAGCTCTCGTCAACTGCGAATTCTATTCGGGCAATAATGTCTTTTCCTGTTTTCCGACCGCACAGACGGTAATACCCCAGCACCAGTGGGCTTCCTTTGTTTGTGCGTTTCATGGCTTTCCTCCGCCTAGAACCCATCACCAAACTTTTTTTTCCCAGGGAATTCCCGCCGGCCTGATTTGACGCAGACGAATCTCGTTGATATTTTCCTCTTCCGTGGTGACTCGGGACAACAGATATTACACTTTCCTAATACAAGCAATCCCACCGATCAAGCAGGCTTGTTAACTGCACAGGTCAACGACTCATGGTGGGGCACGGATGGTAAGAACTGGAATGGGAGCAACATTAGTTATCCTTTCTACTGGGTTATCATCCGGAGCGACAAAACGCTCGATGGCAACCAAGTCGCCCAGCCCACATTCACCGCCGTCCGTGAGTACCTCCGTTGTCCTCGAAACTTCATGGATACTGACGTAATACCCAGAAACCACATATGCAGACTCGGTAATTGCATCGTCATCAGCCTCAGTAGCTTCAGCGTCATCCGCATCATCCGCCTCGGCCGCTTCTGCTTCCGCATCCTCCTACAGCGCCTCAGTAAAGTCCCAAGGCACATCCCCCACCTCTGCGGTTCAACATACCTTGAACGCCTCCTCCTCCTTTCCGCACTGGGCCATCGCAGTCATCGTCGTCCTGGGGTTCCTCGCCATCGTTGCCTCATGCGTGCTAGTGTTCCTCATCCTTCGCCGGATACGTCGCCGGAGGGAGAAGGAGGAAAGCGAGGCGAATCGGAATTCTATGGGATCCGCGTCACCCATGATGGCTAACGCTGCGAACACCTCGCCGCTACTAGGCGGGACTGCTGCACTCCTGCCCCCACCTACGCGGCCCGGCAGCGGCGGCGGCGGTGGCGGGACACTATCAAGGCATGACAGCCAACAACAACTTGCTCCAAGCATGACGCATGATGCGGAATCAACGACATCGCGGCCGGGCAGTGCAGGTGACAGCGGCCCGTTCAGCGGGGCTGATGCGGCCATCATGGCTGATGCATTCAGAAAGATGTTGAGGAAGCCGGACTTTGCAGCCGCTGGGCCTGTGGAAGAGGGTGAGGGCCCCGAGGGGCAGGATGAGCAGATTATTAATCGGGAGTTGGCGGAGGAGGGGAGGGATATTCGGAGTGTGAGCTCAAGTAGGGGTGTCAAGGTGGAAACGCTGGGTGATAGTGATACGGCGAGATAGGCAATAGGTTTGGGTTGTTATTTTGCTCCCCCACTCCCCCTCCTTTTTTCCTCTCTCCTCCTCCCTCGATTCATTGCATTCCCCATTCCCATCTTGGTTTTCTCCTCCTTTCACTGTAGCAAAATTTCCACTCCACCGTTGGCTATCCCACGGACCCTTTGGCACCCTCTTCTTCTCCAACCCCACCCATCAACAACCCATCATTATCATTCATCATTGTTCTGACCTCATTGTGTTCTACTCTATTCACTTGCATTTCCACCCCCCTTCTCTATCACCCGAGGGACCGACCACTTATTAGCTCTTATACCTCCCGCCTCATGTGCATTTATTCTCATTACTTTATTTCCACCCTTATCCACCCCCTCTTGCCAACAGGCGCTTTCTCGTTCCCTTTACCCGCCTCCCACTCGTCACTTCGTCCCCACTGCAGCAGCAAGGTTACCCCCCCTCTGGTCGAATACCCTCAACAACACCTGCCTGGACTGGCCCGCTCGCGCTTACTCGTACAAACCCCAGCTATTCACTCAATCCAACTCGAGCCTCTCGACTTTTTTTACTTGATGCTCGTCCCACACTCGTTTTTCTTGGCTCTTCACACACCACTTGCCCCTTGTTCACTTTCAAACCCTTTCTTTTTCGCATTGCACTACTCTTTGTTCTAAACTTTGACCTTATTCTTATTTTCTTGGCATGGGATGACTCCCACTTTCTGGAAATTCTTTCTTTACGACCGCCCCCTTGAACATTCCCTGGGGCCCCTTCCTTCTTCTTATGCACCCCCCTTCTTTTTTTTTTTTTTTTTTTGGAAAAATGCAATCCACACGCTGTAGCCTACCTTAGATTGATCCGCGCGTTACGAGTGGTATTCTAGACAGACATATAGTTACTGGACCTTTTTTCACCCTTCCTCATACCCACTCCCCACACCCTTCCGCATGACGCGCGCTTGCTGTCTGCGTTCTCTTTTTTTTATCCTCGACAGCAGTGTGCTAGCAATACATCAATGATAACGAAAGGATGAGATGACGATGATCATGATGCGATTCAGTGGTGTGCTTATCAGAGTTCTTTTCTGTTTTTGGAACCAGACGCGCGCGTTTTATCCGTGCGTTCCTTGGACCTTGAGCTTGAGAGACCGAAGCTCGGTTTGGGATTTACTTTTAGGTCGCGACGTGACTCAGAAGGAGATGATGGACCAGAGGGTTGGGATTAGATAACATCTTGACAGATGATGTTGAGTGGGAACGTTGGAAGATATCATATGTTCTACAACATCGGCGTTATTCGACTATAGACACATTGGGTTACGATAAAGTTGTATATATATAAAACAATACACACGATTACTGAGAGAGATTGAGAAGACGAGAGGAACAGAGGGCGAGAATAAGTGGTCAAGCAGGGGTAATGTACAGATATCGAGGTTTGACTTGGATCTATAAGGGCTTTCCCTCTATGTCATTCGAGGATACATAGTTTACGCGCGGGGTAATAGGGTCGCAGAAATGTATTGAAAGTATATATCATCGAGGAGTCCGCGCGTTGAGCTGTCTCATGAGCAGTTCGTACCTGAATGTCAAGTCAAAAGTCATGTCAATACCTAATAACCTGTGAAGTAAAATGAAGGAAATGACGCACGTTAGCATGGTCACCGCGCTATTAGGCACTGTGCGTAGGAGATTGATCGACAACCCCTTATACAACCCCGTCCAGCCTTCTTTCCGAATGAGTTTGGCGGTGGTATATATGATACCTCCGCGTACGTGTCGCTTGATCATGCCGTCTGAGGATATGTCGTCTGCGAGGGGCCGCCGTTGGGTTTGCAGCCGCGTGCGGACGACTTCGTGGGGGTAGGTCGCGATGGATGCTGTCATCTTGGATATGGCGGAGCACATGAGGATGGTTTGGCTGGTGAGTGGTGCTTCTGAATCGGCCTCTACAGGAAAGGGGTGAGTGAGGGCGGGGAGAAGAGAAAGCGAGATATTTACGGGCATAAAGTTTCAAATGCTCGTATAGAGGGAATTGCACTGCGACATGCATGATTCCTAATAAACTTGGGACGAGACCGCGATAAAAAGCACGGAGTCCCTCTGTTCGGTATATTGTGATTGCTGCGTCTAAGGTATGTCGATATCTGATGTCTCCGGGCAGCTGAGTCTGAGAGGGAGGGCAGGATCAGATGCTAGCCCTGATGGAGGAAGGGCAGTGCGCACCATGAATCGCGTTTTGATAACCCACAATGGATTCGTACATATTGTACTGGCCGCCCCAGCAGTCATCGCAGACAAGATGTGGAGTGACCAGGGGTGCTCGCGCATTACTGGCTGGTATCCCTTCACTTGTGCTGCGGGGTAGAGTCTCTCCCTAGTCCCCGGCGGCGGTTCCCCAAAAATATTCTTGATCCCATCGTAAACGGCAAAATATATAGCCCACGTAGGGAGGTAGCCGAGGATAGTGGGTCCCAGACCTCTGTACAAGCCCCGAAAACCTTGGTCTGTGAGGATCGTTCTAACCGTCCCTTCAAAAGAGACAAAAGAAAAATTGATCAGAAGATGAAAATGACTAGAGATGTGCATCCTACTCACCTCCAATCCCCTGATAACTCGGCTGTCCCGGAACTGCCCTCTGCGCCTGTAATTTCGTCTTGACTACGTCCAAAGGGCAGGTTGCGATGCTAGCTATTAGCCCACCCCCGGCGCCAGCTGCGAAAACGTAAGTCTAAAGGCCTCGAGGGTGTCGTCTGACCTCACCAATCATGCTGTTGGCTGTCCATTTCGCCTGGCTAGCTCCCATAACTCTGCCCCGCCACTGCGCGGGGTGATGAGGGTGGGCGTGCTTGCAATGATCGTTAGTGTCGTCGTTGGCCGTTAGATTTGGTATCCTAAAGACAAGAGGAGTGTGTATATTATTTTTATTTGTCCTCCCGGTTTCTGCCGGATTTCGCGGACCGACCCATTCATTTACGACGTTTGCCCTCGGAAGGTTCAGCGATTGCAAGCAAATGCAGCCTCATTTTAATCGCATCATATTCAAGTAAGTCACCGGCGAAGGAGGCTTCATAGCTTCAAATGTTACTTTCTAAACAATTTCAGACAGCCCAAAAAAACAAAACAAAAAAAAGCTTTTTGTGGTGCAGTGTGTGCCATTGCAAGGGCGCCGGCTGAGCACACGCTCGAATGGCTCCTATAAGTACTTGTCCCAAACATGGGTTCACTAAATCGCGCAGGGTTCAAGAAAAAATCTGACGAAGTACAACGCCAGAAGGTTTTTTGCCTACATCGGAGGTACAGTTTCATGCAGCGAACAGCCTCGCCGACTTGATTCACATTACACAATACAGCTGAAAAAATAGGGGAAGTGAGAAGGATCAAAACTGCAGCGCTGCAGCATGTAAGATGAACCGTTCGTCGAATCTATGAGTTCGAACTCAGGAAAGATCGGCGCTACCATACTTGTAGAGGCCATTAGCAAACATCATTGCCCAACTAAAAGGCTCGCGGAGTCTGATGTGCCCCTGCGTGTTTATGAGGGTCCGAGAATAAGATTTCGCAACGTCAGGCCTGAAATGAAGGGCAATCATGGCCGCCTCTAACTGATGCACTACAGTTCGCCTTGAGCAATAGTTACGACGCCATGCGAACAACACTCACCATCATTGGCAGGTACAAAAGCAGCGTTTATTTCCATCCATTGATCCCCGAGATAGTTCAACGGATCGTTACAAACTTTATCGTAATCGCTTTCGTGCGTGATGAGGTCTTGCGCAAAATCGTCCTCAATACCACAGGCGAGGAGCGCTGGAGATAATCAATAAAGGTAAAAGCCTGAGTCCAATTGCGTGCACACCTGCTATTGCGTCTTGTGCGTTTGAGACCATGCCCGGAGTTGCTTGAGGCCTGCCAGTTAGGAGAAGTTGGTGGTTGCATTAGAGAAAGTCTCGATCAAAATAACGGCAAACACTTACCGTGAATCGCGGTCACTTTCTGCTGTGGATTTCGGTTCATCAGTAAGTAATTCTCACTTGACAGTCCTTGTCTTCTGCTGCTGTGGGATTGCTTCTTCATTTGTTATATGCCAAGTTCCTTCGCACCGTGTTGATCTAGTTGTCGTTTGGATGTTGTACTTCTTGTACATATAGGTTTTGGAATAAACTGTGCTAGTTTTTTTGATTGTGATTGAGAGGTTTCTTTCTAGTCGTGGTCTTCTAGCTGTGGTGATTGTATTAAAGTCAGTTGTGGTGCCAAAAACTTTCGGGTACGGGGAATCGAACCCCGAGCTGCCGCGTCGCGAGTTTTGTCCAAATGTGAGAGGCGGCAATGTTAACCGACACCATACCCGACAAGAGTGACATTGTTGCCCTCGCTCCCACCTAGAAAGCAAGGATGGACCACCCTCCTTTTTTGACGCACGGGGACAGGCAATTGGGGCCCCGTCGGACCCTTTGAGGCCAGACAACTGCGTTGCGACTGTATATACTCCCCCGCCATCTCCTACAGGATCATGGACGGCGGGTCAGATGGCCCCTACAAATCACCCGCTGCTCCGAAAATATTGTAATTTTAGGGACAGACCGAAGATTACTATGTAGGCTGTACTATAGGTTGCAACCGTCGCGCGTCGCGCAATCGCCCCTCCTAAGTTTTCAATCATCCTACCTGACATTGATACCCTCAATTCTCATTTATTGTACAGCTAATGACTCCTCGCGTCGCACATCCAATGAATGCGATTGAATTTCGGGTTACAAGGTATTGGCCGCAGGAGACTGACCAACGAACGCCGTTCATCTTCCCCCCGAAGACTTTGGTGGTATATATTCAGGTACTTCAATCGTTCCAAGAAGGCGCCATTGGGTTTGATGCTGCTGTGGCCACGTAAATCGCAGCAAAGTCGGCTGCCCTAGCACCGGGACCATCCACGTTGCATGTGTGGGTGGCTTTGACAAAGACTAGTATGAGTCACCGCTAGTGTTGACTGGTTTCAAGCGCCACTGAACTTTGTAACGAGGGACATTGAAGAGGGTATTTTTAAGGCAGTGGGAAATGCGGGCAGCTGACGTTGTTTAGGAGCGGAGAACCAAGTGTCATCGAGATCAGGCTCATTATTTTTTATTTGTATAGTTGTTGTTGTCGAAAGCGATGGACAGCGTGAAAGCGATTCCAGTATGATGACAAGATAACAATAGATGGACGGGTAAACTCGCCAGCCCCGTGGGTATGTTTGAGAGGATATTCCGGTCATTCAAGGTCGTGAGCCACTCCGTGTCGTGTTGAAGGCTGTTACCAAGTCCGCAACTAAAAAAAGAGTAATTAATCTGTGTATCAAATCCAATAAAGGGCAGCACGCACGTCGTCGTTGAATAAATGTGTTATACTGCGTATACCCTGTTTTGCGACGGCGATCGTATCAAGGACGACACGTTCTCCAACCGATTCATCAGGTTTACGGAGTCTCCAACGAGCTGTTGAAGGACTTAGTCCAGCCTTGATTTTCCGCCATTTCTGAAGTGCCATCTCAGCACTGGGTCGCTTCCCTGGATCGTGATTCATCATAAATCCGATGAGATCGGCAAGAGATTCTAGACCAAGGTATTTCTAGCATTTGTGAGTTTGACAGACTAGCGACACGTTTGGGAGGGCAAATACCTGGTAAAGGTCTTTGAAGAACATATTACCAACCGTAAACACGTCGACTTTGAATGGATCGTATGGTTGAAGTTTCTTTAACTCTGGAACGTCCGTATCTCGACCACCCCAATCCAACACAAAGCGCGATTGGCCAGGAAGAAACCGATGGGACAGGCCGTAGTCGATGAAATAATACCGTACGGGGTGGTCTATACGCGCCAGCGGTGTTATGAAAGTCACCCCATCAGGCGCACAGATAGTGGCCTTAAAATGCCACCCCCGAGGGTAAATAGGACGAGCGTCCATCATGATGTTCGCGCCTGTGCAGTCCCTATTCACCACTAATATATTTCGATGGCGATAGCTCGTTGCGAAAGAGCACGTACCCATGTGCGATATTATGAGAATGCATGAATGCCAGACCCTGTTGATAGTTGACTCTCAGCAGAAAGATAGATCTAGGCCACTTACTTCGAGAATTTGGGTTACAAAGTCCACAACCTCACCAATAACCGTAAACTCCGGATCGTCAAAGGGTCGGAGTAGTGGCATCACCAGATATTCGAAGTCGGGTGCAGAAGGATCGCAGAAAACGTCAAGGATAGGTACTGAATGATTCGCTGGCTCTTGCAACAGGTCGGGCGACGAAAAGTATCTCGCAATATCCGCTTCTTTGGGTGTTCGATAAACGGCCTTGAGACAGACTGTAGTACCGTCCTTAATTCTTTTGGCGTCCATAACCTGGGGTAGCTAGATAGAGACAATGGTTAATAATCGACGACTAGGGTTCAAGACTTGAACGAACCAGGTGTTCCAGTGAATCTTCGTATATAATAGACTCCTCTTTCGCGTTGAGCCACGACGGGATCCACCCAGTACGATAACGTGGGCGCAGTTCAAAACCCATTTGAAGGAGAAATTGATATCGATCGTGCCATATCCTCTCCAATTTATTGAGGTCAGAAGGGTAATGAGATTCAGGGTGATTTGGCTCATAAGTTGAAATCGGGTCGGGAGGCGGGCGGGTAGTTAAAATTGTTTGCGTGCCACGCATAGAAAACGAGGTAGGATGGGAGTTATGTTCCGTTTGCATGGAACGACAAGAAATCAGTAGTGAATGTTTGGATGATGACGTAACGAACACAACCTGATGCCTGCCTCGTGCATCAGTGTACATGTGGGTGTCTATTTGGCCTTTACAGCTTTTAAACCTCATGCTCCCTCCATCCAAATGCCCATACTTCTTCTCCTTGCGACCCATCTGCGCCAGTAAAAAATATGGACGATAGCGCTTCGAACCATTTCAACTTCGTGGCTGGCGTCTTAGGTTTTGCCATAACTATCATCTCCGCCGCCGCCTGTTGCCGCACCTACCTTCCAGGAACGCAAATGAAGATTCTTGATGAACTCCTGAAAGAAACCAGAACGATATACGAGAAAGCGGACACCGACGGTCTTTTCCCGTCTGAAAACTTCAAAGAGGCCTCCTTGCGAATGCTTGCTCGGTATGTCAAGATATTGATTTAATTTCGCTTGATTTCTAACGGTAATCAATCCAAGGATGGAGGAATCCAGCCTCTCCCTCCGCGAAAGAACCTACAACGCAACAACCACTGTCCAAGAATTCATCGCTCTATTCAAAGGACTCTCTCAAAGAATAATGCACTTGTCCGTTCGCGTCAAGGATTTGCGGGCTTGCTTAATCGTAAGAATTTCCCAATCGGAAATTTTCTGCCAAAAAGTAACGACCTCACACACAGTCCACAAGCGAGAAAGAACGACGGCAGAGACGAGCTGGAGAAGATGGCCAGACGGTTCATGCGAATGACAGCTGTGCAAGCGACGCATCCATGTCTTGGTTAACATCAATCGATTCTTCTATCGACTTGGAGCCCAGCCCAAGCAGTCAACCAGCTTCCGATAGCTTAGACAGCCATCATGGCCAAGCCGTCTCCTGTTCCGCTGCCTTGAGCGAGTCCAATCAGTCAGTTGATCACTTGAGGGAGAGTATAGCGCAAATTGGGGAGGGCTGCCGTCAAGGCTGGTACCAGTCCCCGATAGAACATTAAATGAAGCTAATACTTTTAAAGGCGTTGACGCAGACGTTGTTGCCCCACGCAATAACCCTAGTCGGTCCTCTACCCTGAATACGCTAGTCGACAAACCTCCCCGGGGCTTGTTTTACAAAACGCTCGACCGCTTTCGCGGATGGATGTTCATTCGTCCTGCTAAAGATACCCAGGACGGAACTCCGCTCGACGATCAAGATGTCGCTAGGCTGCCCGTGTAGCATTTCGCAGACGCTTGATGCGTTCCTGGAATACGACGGCGTGGCACACAGACGAAGCGAGACATTTCTTACACTTCATATTTTCCCGTCACTTCCTTTCCGCGCACGACCGCAACATAGCGTCTGCCGTTCAAATTTTCTCTCCCGATAACGGAGACCTCGACGGAGTCGAGTATCAACTCCCGTCACTTCCCACCCATTTTTGGTGTACTTTTTTTGTTGTGTGTATGTACATTTTATTCAGCTTTGGGGCCCTTTTCACGACGATGGATATTTATTCTCGGCGGAGAAATCGGTCCACACTCTGGGACCGGTCGTCTTGGGCATAGGGCAGGGTGGTAACGACTTACCCACAACCGCGCCATAACAGCTTTATCGATCATGATCAAGCAGTGTTTATTTCAACTATTTTTCATCTCGCCGCTCATGTAAACTTGTAAATCATCGTGTCAATGTACAGTACCCGTGTATCAAACAGATCTTTTTGTTCTCTGCACTGCCCATGTGTTTATGGCCTTGTAATAGAAAGCGCATCCGGTCGCCTTCGCTGTTGATCGGGTCCTTGTAGGTCCTTGTTCAAGGGAGATCAAGAGTTTGCACCCAATATCATTGATACACGAGGCTGCGTAATTTCAGCAGAACATCGTGATATAAATCAGCGATGATCAAGTTATTTATTACTCGAAGGCATGGGGTGGTCTCCTCACCTCGGTCTACACGTGTCGGGCGTAGTTGGCTATGCTTTGGTGGGCTCAAGGAACTGCCAAGGCTGTCAGATGCCGGCAGTGCGCGAGGAATAATAGGGAATGTTACTGGCGTTTCAGTTATTTAAATTGACCATTTGGTTATCTGTTTGGCATGGTAAAGGATCGCGAGAAGCAAACGAGGCTGTCTTTCCACTTGCTTGTCTTTGTGGACGCGTTGTTGTAGGTTGTTATTTCTAATCCGCGTATGGAAAACGAGAATACTCAGTAGCTCAAATATTGTTCTATCGAGCTCTATACAGATGTCAAGGTTCGCTAAGACTCACAGATTATTGGCGAAGGGAAAAAGTTGAAACTTCATAAGGGGACTTTTGACGGACCAACGAGGGAAGCAACTCGTGGTAGACGAGGGATGGATGAGTCATGCGACATGCTATAACTCAGACTCTAATATTGGTAGTTACCCAGCTAATCGCCATTTTTTACGGACACTTATAATTCCAGGTCCTCACGAATTCGAATTCGAATGGGACCCATCCTTGGAGCGAAAGGTCTCCATCGGAATGCCAGTTTAAAAGATAGGTGCAATAATGCTAACGGAGATCCTGGCGATGCAATACGTCGCCTTTTACCCTCAATCTGCTAACAAGATGACTTGTATGATCACCATTGCAACCACAGGCACAATATTGCGTCGGGGTCAACTCTGCAGATACCTCCCACATACCTCGTCTGTGCACATTATTGCACCACAAGTTGATCTCTGTACCAGAAGATGGCGCATCGAAGGTAAATATTTTCAAGGTTGTCGATCGCTTCAAGACAAGTGATGGATCGTGTAACCCTCTAGTCACTATAACAGTGTGGAGGGAGGGGTAAGACTTGACGTCGCGCAGCATTTTCTTGCCGATGGACACGTTTGATTCAGCACGGTCAAGCGCGTAAGATAGGTGGGTTAACTTCGGTAAAGGTGTATTCTCCGGCACATAGTGCCTCACAAGACGGAGGTGTGTTAGTTGCTGAAAGAATGCGGGCCCTCCTGGGGCCCCAAGGAGGTCCTTCCACGCCACTTCATTAGTGTATAGCATGGTCAGCTGTCTGCATTTGCGATGGCGGACTACGCCCCTGAGAGCAATAGCTTCGCGGATGATGAATGAGAAGCTGGCGAGGGATTGAACGTTGATGCAGGCTTTCAAAATTCGCAGAGCCTCTTCAACAAGGTGAATTCGCATAGGAGCCAGCCAGAGGTTGCGTACCAGAGGTGATAACTGAGGGTTCTTTCGTAAGAAGAGATCAAAGGATGGAATTTGACGTTCGTCTGTCAGCTGTATCAGGATTCGGGGTAGACATGTGTAAAACGCAAGCTTTTGGACACGACGAGAGACTTGGGTGAGGGATAGATACGTCCCCGGCCAATCCACACAGTGTTTCAAGATGAGGGATGTGATTTCCGGAGGGAGACGGAGCAAAGGAAATGAAATCGTATTGGGTATGAGACGTTGGGCTTCGAGATGCCGAGCTTTCCGCAGTTCTTTCGCGCGAGTAAGGTGACGAATCTTCGGGAGTGGAGCGGAAGGTCTCACGGGTGGTTCACCACATTTCGAGATGAAAAATATGTAGCCGATGGACATGAGGATAACTGACCACACCAAGACAACATCGAAGTCCGATTCAACGCTGTCCATAGTCTGGGATGATCAAGTTATGATCTGTAAATCCAGTACGCGCGATGATGATGATGGGACAGCACTCGTCTCGCCGTTGGAGCTCAAAAAAAGCTTGATCAATGCTCCAGAACATGAGGCCGACAGTAAGGAAGAGAGCTCGAATATGGTTGGGTTAGGGTTGTGATAACCTCCACAGGGAACTTTGAAATCTTTACCAGTGCCATCGAGCTGGCAGATTCCCAACCTCCCATAACCAACGGTGTCGAGCAAAAAGCCGCCCTATGATGGATACGAACCTCCATAACTCGCCCGATTTCCTCCAAAATGTATACCTGACGCAGAATAACTGCGACAATACCTTGGACGACGCGCAGCTGGAAACACGGTGTCCACTCGACAACGAACGACACGATTGCAAGCCAATCTCCACGTGTTTTTCTGCTAATCAGTTCGACAGGCTACCCCTAGAGCTTCTCATTGAGGTCCTGCTGCAGGTGGACATTCCCTCGCTGACTCGCTTTCGCGGCCTCAGCCGCCGCTCAATGGAGCTTGTCAACTCTGTCCGCCAATACACCACAGTCATTGAGCATTGCCCCAACATCATACGCGCCATTGTAAGCATCCAGGCGGACGCGTTTGATTGTGGTACACTATACAGAACACTTTGTACAAGCCGATGTTTCACGTGCGATCACTTCGGCGACCATCTCTATCTCATAGACTGTCGTCGGGTCTGCTATTTCTGCTTCACTGAGCGGCCGGAATACTTCCCCCTCACAAGTCGCGAAGCATACAGGCTCTTCACCCTCAATGCAAAGCTACAGAGGAATGATAAAACCTCCCGAAAACTCTTCAAGTTGGCGAACCCACCAAGCATTCTCAGCCTGCCTGGGCGGTACTGTTTTGCTTTGACTTGGAGGGGAGGGATTTTGCAGTCAAGGCGACTTCGACTCTACGATCGCCGGGCTGTGGTCCAGAGTCTGACAGGCAGTGGTCTTCCACAGTCAGACAAAACTACCAGGGAACCTAAGCGATCCATGGCCATCATCTCCGGCTCGCCAGTTCTGCTAAATGGTGGCCGGCAGGTCGACCGTAGGTTCTTCTGCCTCGGTTGCAGGGATGATACAGAGGGGGGAATCATGCGTTTCAGAATCAAATACACGACAGCGGACTTGTCAGGGCACATTGTGAAGTATGGACGAGTAGTGGAGGGCATGCCGAAGAACCACGGCAGGTACATGCACGCTACCAAGGACTAGATCATGCCGTAGTCAGGCTATCGTTCGAGGAACATTGACACCACATAATTCAGCTTTGTACAACTACTGTTCCATCAACTTTCCTGGTAGTGCAGTTTGAACTGCAGCCGACACAATCATTCGAACCATTCAAAGATCCGTGACTTGATCACAACGTGGAGCTCAACCTACACACAACTGACCTAATCCAATGTCAGGCCTGCTTGGGCCTACCCGGCGACCTGTCTGGAGCCAAGATTGTGCCTTGTCAAGTCCCAGCGAGTTTTTTGACTCACAGGCCTAAACAGCTCTCGAATTATCGCAACAGCAAAGTCTGCGCCGTCTCTAGGAGTCGAGCTACCACAAAGCCATAATTTGCGTCCAGAGCACTCTCTCGGCCAGCCAGTAGCCTCGCTCTCCTGTCATCTACAGTCTTAAAGCCCCTCTACACCATGAACGTCGCTAAATCGAAAAATACCAACGTCCAGCTCCTAGCGTGTCTCACCGAGCTGCAGGACGCGATCGACCCCGATGACAACCATTACCGCCTCCTCGTCGACGGGAAATACGTCAAATACGTGAATACAGCACCGGGAGCGCTTGGCGGGGATGAGATCGATCGGTACTTCGGGCCCATCTTGCTCGGCGAGCTCCTTCCACCTTTTCCACCCGGAAATTGGAACGAAGGCTACGTGGCCAAGGATCCCGAAACACGAGAAGTGGCCTTCATCAAGGTAGAGACAGTGCCTCTTGCGGGGGTGGAAAATCTCTGGCATCCAGTGAAGCTGAACGAGCTGGATTTCACACAAGAACTTCACCTGAGGCAACGCGTTCGCGCTTCAACACACCCCGAGATTAACGACAGGAAGCCCGTTCTCATCAAAATTGCGGTTTGGCCTTGGGAGCTCCCTTACATGGAGGCTGAGACGACTGCTTATGAACTCATCTGTGGCAGTGGTATTGGCCCCAAGTTTCTTGGCCATGTTACTGAGGGGAAAGACGGGCGCGTGGTTGGATTCGTTGCTGAGTGGGTACAAGATGCGAGGGCCGCAGGCCCAGGAGATTTCGAGGGCTGCAGGAAGGCCTTGGGGCAATTGCATGAGCTCGAGATCAAGCTTGGCGATATCAACAAACACAACTTTCTTGTGCGGGAAGGGCACGACGTTGTTTTGATAGACTTTGAGTGCGCGAAGAAATGTTCACTGCAGGAACTCGAAGACGAGATGAATGGTCTCAAGGGAAGCCTGGAGGACCCAAGTTTCCGGGGCGGGGTAGAAGTCGTTTGTGAGTGAGAGATACCAGCATATGAACGGTGGAATGAATCGCTAAACGGGTTTTTCTTGAATGTTGGAAACTTGCAACGGCGAGTGACATTCAGCGGACAACCGCTGCATGGTAGACAACACTATACGTAGTGTAGTTAGAATTACAATGGAACCTTCTTCGTTTCTATTCTGTTTCTGTTCACGACCATCTTCCTCGTAGCATTGTCTAAGTATTACTTCTCTCCAGGACCCTTATTAGCCCACACGCCATTCCTAAAGTCAGTCACCACAACTTTCTCAAGCAGAGATCCAACAAGTTCCTTGAATGCAGCATGAGCTGGATCCGCAAATTTCGGGTCCAGTCCAACATAGTAATCGCGATGGATCGGAGAAGCGAAGGTTACTATATAAGTGTGCTGTCGGCCAAATTACTCGGCTTGAATAATTGTACCTGTGTCACTGGGATACAATAGCCACTCACTTCATATCCATCGGCGGGAGGTTCCAGGGAGTCATTGCTGCCAGCAATGATGCTTTGAATGTATGGCGTTCCTGGATAGTCGAAGCCTGGAGTATCAGATAGGGCAAGACAGTTTTGCTGTAGAGCAAGAAAGGCTTTGGCAATGTCCTCTTTCTGAGCAATGGATGTGTCGCTTTTGTATTGGAAGATAACGACGTGTGTAACTGGCGCCATGATGGGCAAGAATGAGCGTGGCTGGTCACACTGAGTCCAGACTGCCCACAGCGTCCCGGTGTCACTGTTATGATGTCATTCGCGTTGGGGCGTTCAGCAGAGTACCTGTAGGCATGACCGCCAGCAGATCTAGGAGCAAGTGTGGATCGAATTTTGAGGAGCAGATGACTGTTCGGGCAAAATTTCACAATAAACCTTGCAAGATGAGTTTGGTGTTCCTTTTCGACTAAGATTCGTGCGTCAATTGCTCATGGAGGAAAGGATTGAAAGTTGAAAGCCGAAGAGGATGGGGAGGGAGCCGAAGAAGCTCAAGTTGAGTGAAGTGGTGGCGGGAGGTTGGCAACGTTGATCACTTGATTTTACTCCTGTCTACACTGACCCCACATCAACTCAAGGGAATAAATGGATAGAGATGGTACACGTCGTGAGTATTACATTACATACATGAACATTTCTTGAATCCCTGACGATCTTTCTTCACTCCGACTCTCCAGGACCCTTATCGTCCCACAGCCCATTTGTAAAGTCGGTCACCACAACTTTCTCAACCAACGGTCCTACTAATTCCTTGAATGCAGCATGAGCTGGATCGGCAAAGTTGGGGTCCAGTCCCACGTAGTAGTCGCGATGGTCTGGTGACGCAAAATTCACGACATAGGTGTGCTATAGACCAGGCTCAACTTTCGCAAGACTTCCATTGTGTTATTGTGGCTAAGTACTCACCTCGTACCCCTTGGCCGGAGGTTCCAAGGAGTCGTTACTGCCAGCAATGATGCTCTGGATGTACGGCTTCCCTGGAGAATCGAAACTCGGCTTATCGTACGGGGCAAGGCAATTTTGACCCAGGGCGAGGAAGGCTTTGGAAACGGTTTGTTTCTGGGCTATAGATGTGTTTCTCTTGTATTGAAAGATGACGACGTGTGTTATGGGTGTCGTGGTGTGCAGGAGTGAGCGTGGTCTGTAGTACAGGCCGCCCATCATTCGATATGTAAGTATGCCGCCCGTCACTGGAATGCATCATTAGAGTAAGTCATGGAATGGGTCAATGAAACCGAGCCCGTACATGCGAGCATGACCGCCAGCAGCAGAGGGGTTATGGAGCGTATGGTCTTCATCGCTGGGAACCGTGAGTGATGGCGTTATGTAGGGGTTTGGAAATAAGCGCTCAACCCTTCCAAAAGCTGCGTAATCTGGTACTTGGACTTTGAAGTTTGCTTGGACTGCATGGGAACTCGTGCGAATGGTGGTCGAGCTTGATGATTCCGTCTGTTGCAAATCATTTACAACATCTTGTGTGGAATCAGTTCCACGAAAAGCGACGACGAGGGTCTTGTTGTAACTGTTCCAGGCAACGAAGGCTTGAGTATGTGTCGCTGCATCGTTGATAATGACCTTGGACGATGTATGAGACGTTTGTCAAATATGTAACTTGTCACTTCGACATCAGTCGAGTGGACGATGTTCCAAGTCATTGGAGAGCGGTAGAAAATGACATCATCAATGCAAAACCGCCCATCATTCGATATGTGCGAACTCATGCGAATGCTGTGTGAATTGCGCACTCGTATACGTAGAAAAAGTGACTAAAAATGTTACACAAGGAAGGACCAACAGAAATGAAAGCCGTCGACATCACATTCCCGAATTGTTCCATTCTTACATACATGTCAGACCCTCACGGTATCTGCCAGAAAAACGTGATTGTCAGCCTGGAAATACCGAAATGAGAGTAAGGACGTACAGGCAAGAGATTGTCAGCATAAGCCGCATTAAAATCAGGACCAAGATAAACACTCGTGCCCTTATTATAGCGAACTGCACCATCAATTTTGATTTTAATAGCCCTACAAAACGTTCAGCACAAAGAAACAGAACGACGGCAGAAGTTACGAACGTAACAAGCCAATTGTCCCTGATGCCGAAGTTCAAGAAGGCTGCTGCGTTTTGGGTGAAAGATGTAGAGTTGTCTATGCAAAGGACGAAGCCATTGACGTCGCGCACGTCAAGGAGATATGCTTTGTCGAGATTGAAGGTGTCTGTCTTGTCATTCTCAAAGGTGAGCAAGGACACGCCGCTGGAGGGGACGCCCGCATCAGTGAGAGGGTCAACGAGAACGTTCTCTAACTTGAAAGTCTTTGAAGAGCCCGTAAGTGGCAGAGTAACCGAGTATCCTGTTTTGTTGACTGCACCGAAGACGATGGAAACGGCTCGATCCGTTCCTGCGGCGTGACGTGAGTAGCCTGAACACCACTAGTACTGAGAAACTCACCAGCTTTGTCAAACCAGCCGAATGCATTGCTGCCAGTTGTTATTTGCACCTCTATGCTTTTGATGGCAGTGAAAGCTATATTATACAGGCGGATTGTAAGTCATCTTGTAGTAACGATACTTCGGATGACAGACCATTGAATGGGGATGACAGCAAAGTGTTGTACGTCGCCATCTTCGAATGAAGTGATGAGTGCTGAACATAGTGAGTGCCCATGGTCGCTCACCTGATGAGAATAAAGAGTGTCCACTAACAAAGGGTAGTTGGGGTCGTGCAGGATGTACTGCGCACCCAACCTCCTCCACGCATAGAGGGGCACAGATAAGTAAGGGACTATATCCCTCTCGTTGATCACAGCAACACCGGTCACGCTGCTAGCTAACCCGTTGGTGAAGAAGTCGTAGAACGCATCATTGGCCGAGTAAGGGGCGCCAAAGTTTATCATCTTGAGCACGTTGGAGTCGGTGAACGAATATTTCGCTTTGAGAAGGACGGCAAGGTCAGCAGCGCCGTAAGCTGCCAATGCCCCACCAAGCGAATGGCCGGTGACATAGATTTTCTTGATTTGTGAAATGGTCACAGAATCCACGACATTCTGCATGTCATTTCTAAATCTTTGAGGTTATCCAGCATCTCGACACACACTCACCTGTACAGCGGTCCATACCTGACTCCTAACTGCGCCATAAGCGGTAGCAAAACCCTGTGGTACCAAACCTTGTAGTGGGCCAGCACCTAGCAGAGTCAAGCTTGATGATTCTGTCTGTTGCAAATCATTTACAACATCTTGTGTGGAGTCAGTTCCACGAAAAGCGACGACGAGAGTCTTGTTATAACTGTTCCAGGCGACGAAGGCTTGAGTGTGCGTCGCTGCATCGTTGATAATGACCTTGACGATGTATGAGACGTTCGTCAAATAAGTTGTCACGTCGACATCAGTCGAGTAGACTATGTTTGCCATGCCTCCACAGAGAATAAACTCGTCAATTGTAGCGTTGAAGTTAACGTTAACCGCCGAATCTAGTGGTCGAATGTCGGAGCCAGCGGAGAGGGTGTGGAATCGGGTCGTAAGACTGGGCGTAGATGTGACTGGGCGATACCTAACCCGAAAACGGCAGATGAGATTCGAGAGATACAACGTGATAACAAATGTAATGACCTGAAGATACCTTCAATGTAGGATGTGCCAATAACCAGGTTTGAAGACGCGACAGCAAGGCTTTTGACATGACCAGGGAGTGCTTGCCAAGTGTTGAGATTTGTGCCATTGTAACGCACAATTCCCTGCTGAGTCGTAACACCAAAGACCGATCCATCTACCCCAACTTGCACTGATCGCAAATTGGATGCCCCTCCGTCAACCCAGCCGCTACTATATCACCCTAGTTTTAGCATAGAAAAAGTCTGCAAATCATGTACGTACATGGTACTTGATGACGAAGTCCTTCGCCAAACCTTGCCAGCGTTATCAACAGCCCAAACAGAGTTGGAGGTACCTGCCGAGACCGAGACCAGATTCGCTGGCGAGGTCGAAGTAACGTCAACCCAGGCGAGTGATGCCGAGGTGCCATCAAGAGTAAGAACCTTCCCCGTTTTGGAGATGGCCCATAAGTTGTTATCGACGCCGCAAGATATGTATGAAGCACCACCAGAAACGCTTGGAATTGCAGTCCAAATGGCGCTGGTGTTGTAGTCCGCCAGTCTGTAGATCGTGCCATCGTCAAGCAGAGCATAGAGCATGCTGGGAAGACCAAGGGAAACGTTTGTAACCTTCGCATTCATAGCAGTAACGACAGGAGCTAGTTCCTTCCAGATTTGATTAACACCAGAATAAACAATGCGTTTATCGGAGGTTAGTCCAACAAGGAAGCCATTTGGTGCCACCGTGAGGTCGATGAAGGATGCGTTACGGAGATCTGGCCCACGGAACCATTGCCACTCACGCGTACTGAAGAGAACATCATAAGCCCGGATTGTCCACATCCAAGGAACGCAACCCACCCTCCAAAAGACCAATCTGTAGATTGACTACCTACGCGAACGCGGTTGATAACTTGCGCAGAGGTAGTAAAATAGAAGGGCCCATCGACCTGAAGGTTGACGATCTGATTCGAGGTCGAGGTGTCAACTCCCCAGCGAGTTCCACCAAATTGATTGAAGGCGGATTGAGTCTGGACGAGTTGGACGTTGTAAACTGTGGGGGAACGATGAGACTACATGTCGAAGTGGTTCAAGATGGAACTTTGAGGTCAGACGTACCATCCTTCTCAATGGGATACCAATTGTTGTTTTGAGGTGTGACACTCAATGTCTGGCCATCCAAATCGTTAATGAGCAAGCCTCGAGAATGATACCACAACTGAGATGATAATAGATTGTTGTAGTCGGGCGAGGGCGCACTGCTAACCCTGTCCAGAACAGATCCGCCTTTGTAACAAACAATCAGGACTACACGACGGGTTAAGCCAATTAAAAGCCTCACTACTGGAGAAGATCGGCTGAGCAAACCCAGGAGGAATTAAACACCATTCTCGTAGTTCTGGTCCGTCGAAAAACGTCGGCTGCCAAAGTGGAGCATCGTTCGAGAGAAGAAGGCTTGCTCCAACCTAATTACAAGTACGAGCTGACAATGTTGATGAACTAATGCATAGTGGACTTACGATATAACCATACCCCCAAGCATCTTTGGAGCCAGCTGGTGGTGGTGGGGTTGTGAGTTGGGGGCGATCGGCTCTCAAAACTTTGGTGGGGTACTTTGAATTTTGGATGCGTCCGGTGCTGCTGATTCGAATCCACATCTGCTCTGGTGGGACTGAAGTAGCCCCAGACCTGACAGCGAGCATCAGCATAAGAAACTCGGAACTAAGAACACGCTAACTGGTAGGCAACAAGAGTTATGGTCGCGCCATCCGTTGAGAGGCACTGGTTCGTTGAAGGGTTAACAATTTGCAAGAGCTCTGTCCAGACCCAAAGCTGAGTGCCGACAGTGGAGCCCAAGCGAGGCTTCTTGATCTGAAGCGAGGGAGACTTCCCTGCGCTATTCGGGGTAACGTCGATGACGAGTCCCGAAATAAATGTGTAAAGCCAGACCGGCGAGCGGTCAGCGACTAACATACACAGTAAGATCGCTTTTAGTCAAGATCGGTCATCAAGACAAGCTCACTAGTTTTTGTCGGAAGGATCGGGAGCTGCCAGGATTTATTGTTGACCGTATAGACTATACCGAGCGTAGGATCTCTTGAGATGACAAAATTGAAGGTGGGCCCCCCTGAAATGAATCGTGAAATTCGTTATCGACTTTAGGGGTAAATAACAACCTTCGTAACCCAATTCAAAATTGTGGAAACCATCATATACTACAACTGCCCAAGTCGTGCCAGTACGCCTAACGCGGTTTCCAACTTCTTGGATGATGATGCTGTGGTATCCAGCGACTTGAATAAAACGATCCGCAGAGCCAACGTTGCCGTTCGGCGTCAATGTAACAGAGAGATTGGTATTATTCTGGAACGAGATACCCCAAACCATGTTGTAGGAGAGTTGGATGGTGCTGGATAAGGCTTCCTGAGTCCTTTATAACTTCAGAGTCCTGTCCAGAAAGAGTCCCAGACGGATTTGGAAAGATTTGGAATGGGCTGAGCGGCGAGCGCTGCTTGGCGTTGCTTCGATCCATCAACAATATACAGGTACCAGGAACCAAAAGGGAAATCGGAGGAGTGCCTTCTATCCATTCCTTCCTCAGAAAGAGCTGCGAACAAGAGATAACACCCCAAACATCAGGACACATGCTCAACCTGAACGTGAATGGAGATCTGCGCACGAAAAACAAATTGCCACTTTTTCAACGGCGTCCCCAACATGTTTCGTTGCTCTTCAGCATAGAAAACTCTCGATCCAAAAATAGATACAGATTGAGCGCTGAGCGTCGGCGCGGGTCAGATGTTGCAGATATGACAATTGTAATGAACCCGCTGAGAGAGGTTGGTTATTGCAATCTTCCATAGAACGAGGAGGTCGTCGCGTACCTTTGAGATGAAATCTTGCTTAACTGGGTAAAATCAACCCGATGGACCCAAGACAATAGGAGGATGTATTTAGATACATCGCGAGGAACGGTCAACATGGGAGGGTTCCGCCATGGATAGCCTATTTTAAGCGCTCTTGAGCGCGAGACATGAGGTCTGATTTCCAGAGAGAAGGTTGAATTTGGTTTATCTTGTAGGGAGGTCAAGGAAGATCTGGACAATATGAATGATGAAGGCTTACATGTTTGATGCCCGCCCCCCAAAATGACACCGCCGTCTCGCTCCGATTGGTGACTCGGATAGGCTTCATGTGTACCAGTTGCAGTTTGGCTGGGGATGATGCAAAGTTTACCGTGTTGCTTGGGCGCTGGGGTGCTCTGGGATTGTGATGATTTTGATGGGTTTGAATTCGTGCTCGGACCTCAGGCTTTGATCAAGCTTCTGAGGAGCATGTGTGTTGGGTTCTTTCCAATCCGATCTGGGAGGCTGAAGCGGGGAGGTCGTGATTTATACTCGTAGGCTTCGAGAGCGCTTTAAGGCAGAAACATATCCTTTCACTGAAAAAAAGGTGTCGCCTTGGCTCGCCCATGTTGGTTGGTTGGTTGAAGGACGCGTTATTTGTACATGTTATATTCCAAGTATGTACTCCCCAGCAAAATACGTAGCCTGTCCTAATACATGGACTTTCAAGTCTTCCGCCGTTTACTCCTTCCCCGACCATCTTCCATATCAGCTTCGCGTTTACTCTTCTGCCCCGCGGCCCTCATCGCCTCCTTCCTTCTTTCCTTCTCCTTCTCCCCCTTCCTCTCCTCCTCCTTCGCCAACTTCTTCTGCCTCTCCGCCTTCTTCTCAACCTTCTTCTCTTTCCTCCTCACCACCTGATCCTTCCTCAACGCCCGTATCTGCTGTAGAAGTGCCACGGCCTTTTTCTCCTCCGGCTCCATCACAACAACGCGTTTTTGGAGATAGGTCTGGTTTTGTTGTGGTTTCATTAGTTTGGGTTTGGATGCGTAGGGGAGGGAGGCTTGGAGTTTTTTAGGCACGATGAGGGGATTGAAGCGACGGGGAGCGCGTTCGATGCGCTTGTATGTTGAGTTGACGTTCAAGGGTGTTTTAATGCCTTCGTCTCGTCTGACTTGACCGGTTAGTCGCATGCCTGTCCAGTCAGCCTTGTTGGAGAGGAGAAGTGAAGTGACGGGGTTGTAGAATTTCCTAGGTTGGATTGAGTACCATGCCCGGAGGAATATAATGTCTGGAATTATCAACATTAGAAATCGGAGAAAACATTCAAAAGGAACCTCTTACCGCTCATGAGGACCTTATCTTCAAAGGTTGCTCGGAACGCGCCATCAGGCTTAGGGAGAGCTTTCTTCACTTGGCCTCTGATACCGGACACAGTACGAATATTGGCCCCTTCAAACTTCGCCACTTCCAACGCAGATGAAAACATATCCCGAACGAACGCCGTGTTCTTGAAGATCTTATACGGCACCCCAGTCAACTTGAGTTTCTTCACAATCTTCACTGAGCGATCGATGTCGAGCACCACCCCTGTAGCAGTGACCCTGAAACCGGGGGTATCCCCTGAGAGCGAGTTGAACGCGCAGAAACCGGTGTTAGGAAGTGACACAGGCCCATAGAATGTAGCGTAGCAGTGCATGTGCTCTGGGGTGTATTTAAGCATGCGCATCCGTATAGAGTGGTCGTCAAGTGAGTATATAGGGATAGTTTGGAATCGACGCCAACCGAGAGAGAAGATGAGGGGGTCATTGGTTTTGAGTGTCTTGATGTACCACCTGTGTCGTTTTATACGGACTTGGACGTATCCGAACCTTTCTTCGGCTGCGAGCAGCCCACCGACGATGATGGGGTATGTAGGATCAAAGTTCTCGATAAGCTCGGCAGGGACGTTGGCGAGCTCTATGCGGACATAGGATCCTGGACGGTAGCCCTCAACCAAGGCACGCGATTCAGCGTCAACACCTTCAAACTCTGCACGGTTCAAGGCGAGTTGGCGCGCCATCTCGTCCTTTTTCTCCGTGTAAAAGTCGAGTTTGGAGGACTCGGGATCGTCGTATTGTTCATCAAACTTGCGCTTGAGAGCTTCTTTCTTGGCGGCTAAGGCTGCTGCTCGTGTGGACTCGGGGTCGGATGAGGAGGGTTTTGGGGCATTGCTGTCTTCGTCGTTTTCGTTTTCGTCCGCGTCTGCATCCTCGCCTTGTTCGTCAAGTCCACCGTCACCTTGTTCTGCATCGACATCCCCGCCTGTAATGAAGAGATGCCGTATTGATTCTAACATATCTTCATCCTCCCACTTCTTCAACTCCTCAGGATCAACGGGGTCGTTGCTCATATCCAGCTCTTCGGCATTATCAGACGATGTCTTCTTGATCTTGAAGAAGTCGTCTTCGTCCATCTCCATCTTGTCATCCTCTTCCTGGTCCTCCTCTCTTTTGTCGCCAATGATCTCCTCGGGAGTAAGGTTGGTCGAGTATATGAGCTTCGTCCAATCTTTCAGCCAGGCTTTCCGAGAAAGGGAGGTGGATTTTTGAGCTCGTTCGGATAGGTTTAGCTTCCATTTCGGTATTGACTCCCCTTCTTCTCCCTCTGAGATAGCCTCTGCTTCTTCGTCACTGGGAATGTCTTGATCTTGATCTTCACCATTAAATCGGACCCGCCCATCCTCCTCGTCGACGTCGTCTCCGCCAAGATCGGAATCGCTGTCGGCGTATTCAACATCTTGACGTTCCTTTTTGCTGAAAGAAGGAACTGTGCGCATGATTTTGCGGTGTGTCGTTCGGCCGGTATTTCTAGCGTCTCTTGAAATCTCTGCATCATCACCCTCATCCGACTCGTCCTCATCCCCTTCGTCCTCCTCATCCTCCTCATCATCACCTTCTTCTTCATCCTCCTCATCACTATATTCCTCTTCATCAGACTCCTCCCCACTAATGCCACCCTTTTCATCTTCGACAGTGAGATTTTGTGAAGAAGTGCCGAACAACCGGATTTGAGATTTGGCGACAGCATCTTCGAGGGTGTTGTTGACATCTTGCAGATCCATCACCATTTGCTCGCCTTCGCCTTGTGGAACTGGAGCGAGAATTAACAATTGATCAGTGAGAAAAGTCAGGAATGTACCATCTGTATTTCCACGCGTGAAACTACCAGGAACATTCACCCACACAGCATCCTTGTCGTAGATCACCCCACCGACATCGCTCATGGGAGCATGGATGAGCAGCTTCTTTTTCTCACTCAACTTGCGCCTCTTTTCCGAACTCTCATTTGGTAAGGGGCAAGGATCGCCTAGCACTGTTATGTCCTGTATATCGAGGTCTCCAACACCTGGTATATGGACTTTGTGACTTTGACGGAGGTTTGTTCCCCTCACGTAGCCGTAGACTGTTACCGTCCGATCGCATTTACCTTTGGAAGTCCGAACGAGTTCTCGAGGCGTCAGATCCTCTAGACGGTCTGCAAGGAGATATGGATGAGAGTTGCGGAAGACTAAGGGGCGGAATTTCATGACGCTGATAAAGCGGGAGAGGTTCATAATTTCAGTGTCGGGGTACCGCCCGTTAAGGACTCCAGACAGATAGAACAGCTTTGCGCCCTGGTAGATTTCTGTCCAAAACCGCTTTTTGAGGGCTTTTTTGGTGGAACGGAGAGTGGCAGCCTTTTTGATTAGGTCCAGGTGGGAGAGGACGCCGATTACTTTTGGGAAGCCGTGAGATTGGAGGATGTTGAGGAATTCGAATGTTTCCTAGACAAAGGTGAGCTGATGCATTTGTAAAGTGGGGGATATGCACCATTTCAAAACCGAAGGAACCGTCAATCATGAGGAGGACGAGGTCGGCGATTTTCCCAATGTCGATCATACTGTTCAGGTCGTTGTTGCATTCAATAAAGGTGAGACGGCGTTTCTTGCCACTGACAACAGTGACGGGACCTTTGACGTCGTTTAACATTTGTTTGGTATACCGCCGGACAAGGCTCTTCAGTAAGGTCGTTTTGCCGACTCCTGGGGGACCAACGATGGCTATAATTACTGGTGGAGGCTCGTCGTCAGGTGTTCGGTTAACGAGGGGGACATGTAAGCGTGTTTGGTCTCGCTCAACATTTCGTCTGCCTTGCCGGTCTGCTCGACGACCTGATTTAGGCGCAAAAGCCTGCGAGACATGGTGAGTTCGCGAAATTGAAAAAAAAAAGTAGTTGCAAACACCTTTTCGTTGAATCCATGTTGTTTTTCCTTTCCCTTCCCTTTGCTTTTCTTTTCAGCCTTTGCGCCTGACTGGGCTGGGCGATGGGCCTTGTGTGGACGGTCGTCCATACAGCCAGAGAAACGAAAAATCTCGAGCACTGATTGACGTAGACCTAGATTAAGGTTAAGGCCAAGAGAGGCCAAGTGCACGTGAGGTAGTTAAGCGGGTTCGAAACGTTGGTCGGCTTTTCACAAGTTGTCGGTTCGTGATACCTGTGTCTCCCGCCAAGATTTCTCCGCAAGAATTGTAAAGCCTATTTCTGTTTCAGGAAATTATCGTACCTGCCCTGCGTCACCTGCGCTATCGATGGGTACGCTGCGTGGCGTTTGAACTTTGGAATGCTGCCATTTCAAGGTCTTGGGATCAAGTTGGACTGCCCGTGAAAAGTGGTAAACGATCATCACTTCTGATGTTACAAGTCTCATTATTAGCGTTTAGGCGGCCGTGATGTTCAGAGTCCCATCTCTCATTCGCGACTCTGCTCAAGGGCGGCATTCTCGACTTCTTTTCGTTCCTGGTCCCTGCATCGTTGTCTCCGGAAGGAGGCCGCGCCCAGCTCATCCGTTCACAACTCTTTCGGGGGTTGAATTATGAGCGTATAAAGGACCTATAAGCTTTTTTCAAGAAGATCGAATCATCTTGCGGCAAGATGGTCTGGGGCGTCTCATTTCAGAACACCACCAATCTATCTGTCTCATTGACGCCGAACGGCAATGTTGGCTCTGCAGATCGTTTCATTCAAGTCGATGGATATCATAGCATCGTTATTCAAGAAGTTGGCGACCGCGTCAGGCGTACCTCCACGACTTGGGCTGTTGTAGTATACGATGGCTTTCATAACATTGAATTGGGGTACGAAGGTCAGCCAGTCAGTTTCTTTCGCGGCAGTCGATCTAACCGATTCACTTAGGAGGACCGACGTTTAATTTCGTTATCTCAAGGGATCCTACACGTGGAATAGTCTATTCGGAAAGTGGGAGGAGTGGAAGCTGGCAGCTTCCCATTTTGCCGAAGAAGACGAGTGCGCCTTTTTTCCCAATTAAAATGAACGACTAACAACGTTCCGTGTGATACAGTTGCTGACCGCTCGCCCGTGTGGATATACACGTTCATTTCAGGACTTGTTATCGACGTCACTCCTAATAGCGTTGGCAAGTCACCCTCGCTCCAACTCAAGAAGCCTCGCTCGGACGCCAACGTCGCAACTCAGCTTTGGGTCTGGACAGAGGGCGGGCAAATTGTCAATGCGTCAACGAACAAATGTCTTTCAACGGATGGAGCGACCATAACTCTTGTTGCCTACCAGTTAGTGTGTCCTTTATTCAGAGAATCCTGTGCTGACGTTTGGTGTCAGGGCTGGGGCTGCGACAATTCCAGCAGAACAGGCGTGGACTCGAATCAGTAGCACTGGACGCATTCAGAGTTTAAAGTACCCCACTAAAGTTTTGAGGGCCGATCGTCCTCAACTCACAACCCCACCAGCTGGCTCGAAGGATGCATGGGGATATGGCTATAACGTAAGTTCATTTCGCATTGGTTTGCCAACACCGTCAGTTGACTCAGCTCATACGTATGGATAGGTTGGAGCAAGTCTTCTTTTGTCGGCAGATGTTCCACTTTGGCAACCAACATTCTACGATGGACCGGAAATGCGAGATTGGTGTTTAATTCCTCCTGGATTCGCGCAGCCTATCTTCTCAAAGGGTATAACACCTTCCCTAGTCTTTCATAGAGTGCATCCTTACTTTTTATTACCACAGATGGCCTTATTCTGGACAGAGTCAGCACTGCGACCTCGCCCGACTTCAATAACCTCTCTCCCTCTCGGCTCTGGTATCATTCTCGAGGTTTGCTCGTTAACGACCTGGATGGTCAGACGCTTAGTGTCAATCCTCAAAATAACAAATGGTATCCAATTGACAAGGATGGTATGTCCTCTGTTGTGTCAACATTCTGAGTTGAGATCTTGATGTTCTTCATAACAGTCTACAATGTTCAGCTTGTCCGCACCCAATCAGCATTCAATCAATTTGGCGGCACCCGTTGGCAGGTGAACGGCTTGGCCTCAAACTCGATTCTCAACCTCCAGGTCGACGGACCGCTTTACTTCAGCCCCACTGCACAAGTTACTAACAGTGCGCGTGTCGGGACTCAAGCTACAGATTGGTCTCTCGGAAAGTGAGTTGCATTCCCTGGTTCAGCCGTGCATTCCATACTCATGCACTGTCCTCCAGCTCGCGCGACTGGCAATGGTTCCGCGGCCCTGATCTCCGCAACGCAGCCTTCATCGACCTCACCGTCGCTCCAAACGGCTTTCTTGTAGGTCTGACCGCCGATAAACGTCTGTTCTACTCAAGCGGAAACCAAATCTGGAAAGAATTGGCGGCTGTTTTCAACACTGCAAACGCCAAAGTTGCGAATGTTTCCATTGGGCTTCCTAGCATGCTCTATGCCATGCTCAGTGACGGTACAGTCTATAAAATGGCGGATTATAATTCCAATGCCGTCTGGACTCAACTGCCAAGCATCACCGGTGGTGCTGCATATATATCTTGTGGTGTGGACAACAACGTTTGGGCTATCTCGATCAGTCGCAAGGTCTACACTCTTGATGGTTCAACTGCTTCCCCAGCATGGGTTGACGTTACATCAACCTCACCAGCCAATCTGGTTGCAGTTGAGACGGGCACTCGCACGTCCGTCTGGGCGATTGATACTACTGGCAAGGCCTGGCGACGTGACTCGTTAAGAAATCCCCCGTACGTGTTCCTCGTTGTAACGAGAAGTGCAAATTTACGATTTTGGATGATACAGGACCTGGGTTAATGGCGGGGCTTCTAATTTAGCGTCAATTCAAGTCGGAGTGGATGGATCAGTGTTTGCTGTCACCAGTCAACAGGTTGTGGTTCGCTACGAGGGCACTACAACCAATACTTGGCAATCTCTGCCTGGCCGCGTCAAGAGTCTTGCTGTAGCTTCGGCTAACCTTGTCATTGGTGCATCTTACGTAGAGGGGATTTACAGGTCAGTCCGGTCCACTCAGGCTGTCGTCTCTGTAAACCATCTGGAAATTCCTTGTTAGGTATCGCCCGGTGCCAACAACTAACTCCACTTCCACCACACGTCGCTTCAAGACTCTCGCCAATTCTTCTGAGGTGAAAGCACAAGACGCTGCTGCCTCATACGGCGCGACCATCGATGAATTCATTTTCTGCGCAGGCATGGCGAATGCGGTGTACGACGCCGAAGCCGCAGTGAGAAGCTACTTGACGAACCTCTCATTTGTCACCAAGGCCGTCATCGACGACACAGCTACAAATACACAGGCATTCGTTGCTTGGAATAGCACCTCCAAGATTCTTGTTGTATCTTTCCGTGGAACGGAAATAACATCAATCGCGGATTGGATAACGGACTTACAGCAAACAGAGTCATCGAGCTTGGCTATGTTGGGTGATGGTCCTGCCAACGGACAAGTACCTGTTGGTTTTGGTACTGCTTATGCAGCCGTCCGAAGTAACGTGTGGGAAGCTGTGAAGGTGATTGGATCCTCATATCTGTTCTGTCACTTGATGGCTGAGGCAAAATGAACAGGGCGTAGTGTATGAAGCCGGGATTGCGCAGATCAGCAAAATCTATGTCACTGGACATTCGCTTGGTGGAGCACTGGCGACCTACTGTGCTGCTGACCTCGCCATTCTTCTCAAAGCGATGTTCTCGTTTACCAATCGGAATGTGCTCAGGATGATCAACTTTGGCGCACCTTACTCTGCCAATGATGCATTCTACGACTTCTTCACCAATGGTTTGGCAAGCAGCCTGACCAGTGTTGCTGTGATCAACGAGAAGGATGTGGTCCCTTACATATCTGTGCCGCTCTATGCGTGGAGGAGGCTGGGCACGCCATATACTTTGATCGACCCCAACTATGCGGTACCGGGCCCTTTGTATTCCCACTCGGTTAGCGGCACTGATTTTGTTACTTAACACACGTATCTTCTGACGTCATTCCCAAAAGATTTTGACGTACAGCAGTTTACTGTCTTCTCAACATAATGGTACGTCTTTCAGACCCGAATCTTAGAGACGCTGACTTATGACCACTTTTAGCTTTCGCAGCCACGAAGAGCATAGAGATCGAGATTACTACCGGCACTGATTCCTTTGGCTGGTTTGACAAGGCCGGTGAGTTGATGACGGTGGCTGAGCTGTGTGATTTTTAAGTAACAAACACAACACAGGGACGGACAGAGCAGTTTCTATCGTCTTCGGCAAGGTCAGCCAGCTGCGGGGTCACAGTATCTCTTTGCCACTTCCAGGCACTTCCAAGATGTGGCCATTGGAAAAGATTGTCTTCGACTCGTCTCCAGAAGATGGGACGGTCGGTACCGTTACGTCTTTGCTCACCTTTGAAGACGACAAGACCGACACTTTCTCTCTTGACAAACCCTATTTACTGGACAAGAACGAGGTCAATGGTTTTGTCCTTTGCATCGACACTTCGGTGTCCTTCGCTCAAGGTGCCGCTGCTCTGTTGAACTTTGGTACCAGGGACAATTGGCTTGTAAAGTTGGTATCTTTTCGATAATTTTGTTTCTTTACTGATTATTTGGCAGGGGTATTAAGATCAAAATAGATGGTGCGGTTCGTTACAATGTGCAGAACACCTTTATCCGCCTCGGACCTGACTGGGCGTCGGTATATGCCGACATCTTACTGCCTGTATGTTGTATACATCGTCTTGGACAATCTATTTAACGACTGACGACGGCTTCTGCTAGATTCCGTAGGGTGGATTCCAACACTCAATGACACTGACAGCTCATGTTGAAGCCACACCCGCGGCCTCAAGAAGTATGTAAAACCTTAGACTTGATATATATATATCTTGCTTTTGAAGCCGATGCTTCGCCCTGTCCCTCTTCATTCCCTGTTCCCCGCTTTTCCAATTGACACGAGGAGTTATGATGTAACGTAGTGAACTGAGCATGCGCAAATCAAACTTGTGCATTAATTCTCGTGCAGTTTAGTTTGCAATACGTTTGAGATAATATGGAAGCACACTGGATAGCTTCTGCCGTATCGTCTCGAACTGACCATTTGTCTCCCTATTCAGTAAGAGAGTATAGCCATCTTAGAACCTGAGAAGTATACGTTTCGTAGCTCAACGCCAATTCATTCCACCGTCTACATTCCAATATCTATCACTCACAACCTACTTCTCCTCCGCCCGGAAAAGTTGGTGTCTCCAGGCTTTCCTTGAGAGCGTTCATCTCGTCTTCGAGTTCCTGGATTGAACATTTCTTCGCGTACTCAAAGTCTATCAAAACAACGTCTTGCCCTTCCCGCACAAGAAAGTTGTGTTTGTTGATATCGCCAAGCTTGATCCCGAGCTCATGCAATTGCCCCAAGGCCTTCCTGCAGCCCTCGGAATCTCCTGGTCCAGCGATCCTCGCATCTTGTACCCATCAGCAACGAATCCAACCACGCGCCCGTCTTTCCCCTCAGTAACATGGCCAAGAAACTTGGGGCCGATACCACTGCCACGAATGGATCCATAAGCAGTCGTTTCAACCTCCATGAAGGGGAGCTCCCAAGGCCAAACGGCAATTTTGACGAGAACGGGCTTCCCGTCGTTAAGTTCGGAGTGCGTTGAAGTGCGAACGCGTTGCCTCAGAAAAAGTTCATGTGTGAAATCCAACTCGTTCAGCTTCACGGATGCCAACGATTTTCCACTCCTGCAAGGGGCTCTGTCTTTACTTCGATGAAGGCATAACGGGATCCTTGGCCACGTGGCCTTTGTTCCAATTTCCGGGTGGAAAAGGTGGGAGGAGCTCGCCGAGCAGCATGGGCCCGAAGCACCAATCGTAGTCATTCCCGCCAAGCGCTCCTGGCACTGCGGTCACGTATTTGACGTATTTATCATCGACGAGGAAGTGGTAGTGGTTGTCATCCGGGTCGATGGCGTCCTGCAGCTCAACGGAACACGCTAGGAGATATTTTTTGATTTAGTGACGTTCATGGCGTAGAGGGGCTTTGGGAATAGTAGTAGATGACAGGAGAGCGAGGCTACTGGCTGGCCGAGAGAGTGCTCTGGACGCAAATTATGGCTGTATAGGTTACCTAGTAGGTCCGTCGCAGCGACATCTTATTACCCCATTCATACTGAACTACCCCCTGCTGACTGCGTATCTGATGGATAGACGTCGATAGACTTGTTTGTCGCTTGTTGTACCCCTGTGGAGAAAGCTGTTAAGAGCACGAGGCTCGTTGGTATTTATGTAAGTATCAGAATGATTGGGACCATCTTTACCACCAGCAGGCCCACCCGGGGCCACTGCACCAGCCACAGCCAGCGAAACAGAACCTCCACTTGTCTGCCTCACACGTCAAGCAAAGTTAAAAACAAAGTGAGTAGAGTTCTGCTGCCGTTCGACGCAGACGCATTCCTTACCACGTAAAAAGTCAGAACCTACAATGTGCATTGAACAGGTTCGGAAATACAGCTGCGGTTGCACAAAGCCAGAGCAGTTCATTCAGTGCGAGCGGCATGCTGGGACAAACGTGCGATGTGCGAAACTATCGAAGGAAAATCTGCCGAATGTATCGCACTACTGTGAAGCCCATTTGGTGAAGGCTGGCACTCAGGATCCGATGCACCGCCAAGTCGGAGGTGCCAGTGGACCTGCTTAGCCCCAGGCAGCGTAGTGGCCCGTACGTGGTAGCTGTTCAACGCAAACAGGCTCATGAACAATGTTTTATGTCCAATGTACTGTTCCAACTCGAATTCAATAAATTTCGTCGCGTCACCAGTCAGGACCTGAATATTGAGATAATTAAATGTGTGCGCATGCGTAGCCATTGTGTTGTAGCCGACACAAGACTTGTTTTCGGGAAGATAACCAGAAACCATCACCAACCAAGATTCGAACGGGAATAACCACTAGATCCCAGTTATGGGGTTTGGGATTTTATAGTGAAGACGTACTCCGTACAGAGCTGAATTATGCGGTGGCTTGGCTAGAAAAATCGACTTCGGCGTAATCTAGTCCTTCGTAGCGTGCATGAACCTGCTGTAGCCCTTCGGCATCCTCTCCACTACTCGTCCATAGTTCGAAATGTGCCCTGACAGGTCCTCCGTCGTGTATTTGATTCTGAAGTGCTTGGTTTTCGCATTTGTCTCGTCCCTGCAGCCAAGGCAGAAAAACCCTCGGTCGACCTGCCGGCCACCATTGAGCAGAACTGGTGCGGAGATGATGGCCATGAATCGCTTAGGTTCCCTGGTGGTTTTGTCTGACTGTGGAAGACCGCTGCCTGTCAGACTTTGGGCCACCGCCGGGCGATCGTAGAGTCGAAGTCGCCTCGACTGCAAAATCCCTCCCCTCGTAGTCCAAGCATGACAGTACCGCCCGGGCAAGCTGAGAACGCTCGGTGGTTTCGCCAACTTGAACAGTTTGCGGGAGGTTTTATCGTTACTCTGTGGCTTTCCATTGAGGGTGAAGAGCTTGTATGCTTCGCGACTTGTGAGGGGGAAGTATTCCGGTCGCTCAGTGAAGCAGAAATAGCAGACCCGACGACAGTCTATGAGATAAAGATGGTCGCCAAAGCGATTGCACGTGAAACATCGGCTTGTACAAAGCGTTCTGTACAGCGTACCACAATCAAACGCATCTGCCTGTATGCTGACAATGGCACGGATGATGTTGGGGCAATGCTCGATCATTGCGGTGTACTGGCGGACAGAGTTGACAAGCTCCATTGTGTGGTGGTTGAGGACGCGAAAGCGAGTCAGCGAAGGAATGTCCAGCTGCAGTAGGACCTCGATGAGAAGTTCTAGGGGGAGCCTGTCGAGCTGATTAGCAGGAAAAGACGTGGAGATTGGCTTGCAATCGTGTCGCCTGTTGTCGAGTGGACACCGTGTTTCCAGCTGCGCGTCGTCCAACGTATTGTCCCGCATATTAAACGTCCGACATACGTGTATCATGGAATCGAGTGAATTAGGGAGGTTTGTTTCCATCACAGGGCGGAGACGACATCGTTGTTTATGGATATGCATGATGAGGGAAGTAGGGGATGTTTGCCAGGCAGTTCTCTGTCACCTAACCTTACATAAATACCTTCGAGTTGCGGACAATACATGTGCAGTGCGTCTCTTCATTTCACAGAAAAAGTTTTACGAACAAAAGCCTTAAAAAAACGCGCCTACGCCTCCCTCCCCTCCCAGCGGCATATTCTAGTCCTTTTTAACGTGCATGAACCCAGTGCCAGGGATCTTCGGTATCCTCTCCACTACCCGTCCATACTTCGCAATGTGTCCTGACAAGCCCTCTGTGGTGTATTTGATTCTGAAGTGTTTGTTTTTATCCCTGTGCTCGTTCCTGCAGCCGAGGCAGAAGAACCCTCGGTCGACCTGCCGGCCACCATTGAGCAGAACTGGTGCGGAGATGATAGCCATGAATCGCTTAGGTTCCGTATTAGTTTTGTCTGACTGTGAAAGACCACTGCCTGTCAGACTCTCGGCCACCGCCCGGCGATCGTAGAGTCGAAGTCGCCTCGACTGCAAATTCCCCCCTCTCGTTAACGAACCACAACAGTACCGCCCGGGCAAGCTGAGGATGCTCGGTGGTTTCACCAATTCGAAGAGCTTGCGGAAGCTTTTGGCATTGCTCTTTGCATTGAGGGTGAAGAGCCTGGATGCTGCGTGACTTGTGAGGGGGAAGTATTCCGGCAGCTCAGTGAAACAGAAGTAACAGACCCGGCGACAGTCTATGAGATAGAGATAGTCACCAAAGTGATTGCACGTGGAACATCGGCTTGTGCAAAGCGTTCTGTATAGTGTACTACAGTCAAACGCGTCCACCTGTATGCTGACAATGGCGCGGATGATGTTGGGGCAATGCTCAATCATTGCGGTGTATTGGCGAACAGAGTTGACAAGCTGCATTGTGCGGCGGTTGAGGCCGCGAAAGCGAGTCAGCGAAGGAATGTCCACCTGCAGCAGGACCTCGATGATAAGTTCTAGGGGTAGGCTGTCGAGCTGATTGGTAGGGAAAGATGCGGAGATGGGATTGCAATTGTGTCGCCCATTGTCGAGTGGGCACCGCGTTTTCAGCTGCGCGTCGTCCAAGGTATTGTCGCGGATATTACGCTTCCGGCATACAGGTGTATCAGGCAGGTTTGTTTCCATCACAAGACGGAGATCAATTGCAAGCTGCTCGACGCTGTTGGAGTATTTGTGGGGGAGGCCAAGGGGAGGCGTAATTCGCTATGCTTATGTAATTACTAGAGCATTTCACCCAACTTCGTTCACCTCAAGTCAAAAACTTTCACCTCCAAAAGATATGCCCGCCTTGAGCTTGATCGATGATCGATGACCTTCCCAACCGAGATTTGCTCTTCGTTTTGCACCTGTCCCATGCTATATAAATCTGATTTCCACGCATTTTTCCATGTTTACCGGTCCTTCTGCGCTGAAGCCGAACGCATGCTATCTTGTATACTATACACCTCCGTTGACACCCTCTCGACGACCACTCATGTCATGGTGTGCCACCTTCACCCGCGGACCCCACCTCGCGTCCCGCATTGTCACCCTTTCTCTCACCATGCCCGCACAAACGAGCCTTCATGCAGACGACGTCTCCCGCCGCAAGCACGCCCTCCACTTCTGTGTTAACCTTCGCAATCTATCTAAGCATGTTGGACGGGGAACCCCCCTTCTCCGGTTATGCGGTGCAGGTGTGAGCCCTACCATGCTCTCTCTGTGGTCCTCAGTTACAACGCAGATTCTGTAAAAGTTTCGGCTGCGTTACGAGGAGACGTTACGAAACCTGACCACGCTATACTAGCGCAGCCATCGTAAGAGAGTTGGCCCTCTCGGCTTCGGCGGGGCCTTGGAAAACCTCAAGCGACTGCAATACTTTTAAAAAAAGTATGAAGACGAACTAACGACTTTCATCGCGTTATCTCGCTTCGGACCCTAGGATAGTCTCAGCATTGAACGACAGGAGAAATATTATCAGGAGGGTTTATCGCTGCCTGGGTGGATGCGGAGATACCTAATGTTGAATACCTTCGGATTGTGCCAGATCCTACATGTGCAGTACTATATCTCTTTATTTCACAGAAAAAATTACTCACAGATGCCATCTCCAGGAACGCACCTACGGCTCTTTCTCTCTCCCAATGCGTTTCGCCTGCAGCCAAACTTTGATTATAGAACTTCCCATCCCCAGACTCCCTAGATTCAGTCTGCGCCTACCCCGAACTATTTCAATATGCAGGGCGTCCGAGGCTGCCAAACTCATCTTAACAACCTGCCCACGCTTGAAGTATTGGTTCTGATGCTTCCAGAGTGGAACTTTGGGTTCACGCGCAAAGGGGGGGGGGGAGTAGTGGTGCAGAATGAGGTGGAGGTGGATGATGATGTGTGGATGGATGTTCAGTTGACGGTTGATGTGAAATAGGTTCACTTGGTGGAACACAAAGTCAAGACACGACTGATATATGTATCAGCGCCGGTGCTCGTATCAAAACTTGTTCTCCTAAAAAGTGAGTTGCATACTTATCCTGCATCCATATTCACGAACTTATATCCAGCTCGCGTGGATCACCACGCGTAGCGCCAAATGGCTTCCTTGCTATGATGGATATCATTGGCACCAAATTTTCTGCCGATATATGCAATACACCCGCCTCCAGATTCAGACAACCAAGTATGTATGTATATGCCTGGCAATCTTAGGTGCAAGCCTTCCTTGACGCGCAGCATAATGGCCCATCCATAACAACTTCACGTTGACATAAGCAAAGAAAAAGAAGACGTGAATTTTTAGATCTTTGGCGTATCCTCGACTGCAGTAGCGCACTGCGCGTACGAGTGAAACAAACAATTAAACTACAGAAACACAAACATCACGCCCAGCGTGCTGCGCGGGATCAGATGGAGCCCTCAAAGACACAGCAAGACACGTCCGTCAAATTCACAGCGTGGTGACGGGACGCATCTCACAGCGTTCAGGTTGGTTGTTGTCGAAATTCCTTAGCCTCATGTATCAATGAAATCCATAAAACCTTGATGCTCCCGCAAACTTCGAATACTGACCAAGCATTCGATCAACTGAACATGCTTCGAATATCACAGAAGCAAAACCGCATGTGCATCGCGGAGAAACAAAAAAATGTTCTGGAGAGGTATGTAACGTAAGTACACAGAAAATAATTTGCTTTACATACCACTTGATCGATAAGCTGAAAACAGCCTACTTGACGACTAGCCAAAAGACTGATCGACCTGATTTTCTTTCGAAAATAAAAAAATCATGGTTGTAAAGGCGGTGGGACCCAACTCTGTACACTGTACACGGAGGATACATGGGGAGGCGAAGATTTCCAACCCTCGACTCTGCCAAAGTCTCCGGATCCACTGTTAGATTGCGATCGTGCATGTAGAAGAAAGGGCCGAAAAAATGGGGAGTACGCCAGGATGTGTCTGGTTCGCCTTGTCGGCGGGTTGTGCAGTGTAGGGTACGTTGAGGGAACGCATCAAGCGCTTGTTCAAGGTCATACTAGCAGCCCAGAAATGTCGTAGTCTTGCGCAGATGCATCCGGAGTACCTTTATCAGGAAGGGCGCGCATCCATCCGCTCAATCGGTCCAGCGTTTTGCAGAAGATATTCTGGGTTTTTTCTTCAGCTGGCGTAGGCGGCCGATTAAGATCATTGATCGTTTCTGGAGCGTCTGAACTTATTCTTATGCCCGAGGTATCAACTTGGTCGACGTCTACGACAAACATTAGTTAGTGACCCTCAAGTTGGCAAGATAGGACCCACCTTGAGAGTGGACCTCGCCCAGTCGCACCAAACTCTCCCTCAAAGAATCAAGTGGTTCATTCAAGGCAGGCGAGCAGGAGGTAGGATTTCTACTTGAGCTGTGACCCACTTGTTGAGCCCTCGAGCTGCGTTCCGTATTGACGGTAGAATCAATCGATGTCAACGTATCGGACATTGATAAATTATTCGCAGAGTGTCCCATTCCCCCCACTTGTCTTTGTCGGCGCTCTCTCTCGCTCGTGGACTAGGTATGGCATTATTGGCTTCTGACCCAGGAAGTCTTCAGAAATTCTTACAATCAAGCAGGCCTGCAAGTCCTTCACACAATCTGCGAGGTGTATGATGCCTCGCGAAAGCCCCCTAAACAAAGCCACGTATTCTTGGAAAGTTGTTCTCGCATTATAGGTGCTTTCACGAAGCGAAGCACTAGATTCCTCTATTCTTGACACAAAAATCAGCAAGGAAACGCCATGTCGAACCCAGTCCACATATTCGGTGAGCGTTATCAAAGAAACCTCTCGAAAATCGTCGGATGGAAATAGGTTATCAGCATTGGCTTTCTCGTATATGGACCTAGTCTCTTTCAACAATTCATCTAGAATCTTCATCTGCGTCCCCGGAAGATAGGCGCGACAACAGAGAGCAGCAGACGCAATTGTGACGACAAAACCAAAGACGCCAGCCACGAAGTTGAAATTGTTGGCAGGGCTCTCCATAATTTCTTCTGGGGTATTTTGTGGAAAGATATGTCGCGAAGAGAAGAAGTGAAACCATGATCATGGGGGAGCGCGGACCCACATAAGCCTGACTGCTTGCAATGCATGAGAGCAACTCGTGTCTGTTACGTCATCATCCGGTCTCTCGTCGTTTCAAACCGAACATAACTCCAACATAACTCCATCCTACCTCGTTTTCTATGCGTGGTACGCAAGAAATTCCGACTGTACGCCCGCCTCCCGACCCCATTCCGACTTACGAGCCAAATCAACCAGATTCTTATTACCCGCCCGCCCTCAATCGATTCGAGAGGATATGGCACGATCGATATCATTTCCTGCTTCAGAAGGGTCTTCAATTACGCCCTCGTTACCGTCCGGGGTGGGTCCCCTCCTGGCTCAATGCAAAGGGTGAATTTCTTCTGCACGAGGATTCATTGCAACAACCTGTGCGTTCATGTTTTCAGATTGGCTTTTTGTTTTCGACAACTGTTCTTTGTCTAGATACCACAAGTAATGGATGCCAAGCGAACAAAGGATGGCGCCACGGTATGCTTGAAGACCGTGTATCGAACACCTAAAGAAGCAGAAATCGCGAGATACTTTTCCTCGCCGGAGTTATTGCAAAAGCCAACCAACCACTCAGTACCTATTCTTGATGTATTTCGAGATCCTTCAGCGCCCGACTTCGAATATTTGGTGATGCCTCTATTGCGACCTTTTGACGATCCCGAGTTTGGGCTTATCGGGGAGGCTGTGGACTTTGTGTCTCAAATTCTTGAAGTACGTGATGACTCGAACTGTTGTGCCACTGCAAGCCTAATAGCCAATAGGGTCTAACTTTCATGCATTCTCATAACATAGCACACGGGTGAGTGAGCTTTCGCGATGGGTCTACTTCAGTTGATGAAGAATAGAGATTGCACAGGTGCAAATATTATGATGGATGCTCGTCCCATCTACCCTCAGGGGTGGCATTTCAAAGCCAAGAATTACACACCTGATGGGATCACCTTTATGTCGCCTCTAGCACGTATAGAGATCCATTTAAGGTCGATGTCTTTACTGTTGGGAACGTTTTTTTCAGGCAAAACAGGGGTTACACAGTATAACACATCTATTCAACGACGACGTGAGTGCTGCTTTCTATCTTTTAGACACGAATTGATCTTTTCTATAGTTGCGGACTTGGCAGCCGGCCTTAACGTGATTTACAATTCGCTCACATCCTTGTGCGACCGGCGCTCTTTCTCAAGTATACCCATTGGACTGATGCAGCGACCGGTGTGAAGAGCGGTATCTCTTCTGAGGCGCTGAGTGGTGCCCCCATGCTTGGCCCACCATTCCCTAAATTGGCGTCTTCAAAACTCTTGTCGTTCGATCGGAGAACTGTACTTGCCTTGATGATGGCTATCTCCCGGTCCAACCAAATCTTCCCTCATGGCGCTATCAAGTTCGCTTAGTGTGGTGGGGCAGGAGGACTGACCCTGACGGGGATTCGAGCTACCACCGAATTGTTGATCACTTGGACAATGCACAGATTCGGGGTCGAAGGAGGCATCAATCGACGTCAGCAATAGTACAGACGTATCGGCTGCGCCCCCATTATCCGAGTGGGCGGAGGATCCATTTATTCTTTTGCTCCGCTCTATCTCGCTAGTGGTCTGTGAACAGAAGTTATGTTCTGGAAGGGAGTCGAGGAAAAAAAATTCACATGCAAGCAAGCCCTGAGTTTCTTTACACGATACGACAGCTGCATGATGCGTAGTGAAAGCCCATTGAACAGAGCAAGAAATTCATGAATGACAGTTGTCGCGTTGTAGGTGCTTTCGCGAAGTGGGAGGCTGCGTTGTTCCATACTTTATGTGCAAGTTAGCCTCAATTCAACTTGAAAAAAAAAAAACAATATCGGTTTCTCGACGCACCTAGCAAGCATTGACTTGGATCTTTTCCGAAATTTTTCGGATGGAAATAAATTCTCGGTGTCCGCCTGCTCGTAGATTTGCCTGGTCTCCCTGAGCAAGTCATCCAGAATTTTCATCTGAACACTAGGAAAACAGGCGCGGCACCAGGCGGAGGCAGAGGTGACCGCTATAACAAAACCGAGCACACCGGCGATGAAGCTAAAGTGACTTGCGGAGGTAGTGTCCATGAAGAGGGCAAGTGGTAAAGAGTGTAAGTGTCGGGGTTGCTTTTAACCCCATGTCCAGTACAACCGTTTGGTCAACTCACATATCAGTCATCCAAAAAGTTGACGCCTATAGCGTCTTTTGGACTGTCATACCAGGAGCAAGAGCCACCTTCTTTTGGATCCTGTTATATCTAAAAGAAGCTAGGCTCCCGGTCTTCGCTCTTGCTCCTGGTATGACAGTCCAGAAGGAGCTGTGGCTTGAGACCGGTAAGGGCAAGGTAAGAGCCGTCCAAAAGAAGCTAGGCTCCTGGTAGGACAGTCCAAAAGAAGCTATGGCTTGCCAGTGAGACCTGCGAGAGCAAGGTAAGAGCCGATAAGTTATAAGACAGTGTGGAAACGGCTGTGTGACTACCACCATTTGATGACCAGAATTTGGGATCATCGGTGCTGGTTAGATAGATATATATCTTGTGGATTTTGCAACCCAAATCCTCTTGAAGCTTGTTGAAGTGAGTGAATTAAAACTTGGCATCGTTCTGCTGGGAGTCAAACTATCAACACGGTCTAGCATTTGGCATGCATTCTCATATCGCCTATGGGCATGTGAGCTCTCGCGACTGCTTCACGCAATGATGACGAGTTTGTGAAGGCCACGTACGTACAGGCGCAAATATCATGGATACTTACTCCATTTTCCTTCAGGGGTGGCATTTTGAGGATGAGGGCTTTGCACCTGCCTGGCAGTGGCGTGGTACCCGTGCCGTATTACTTGACCGATTACTACAGCCTATTCCACTAATTTTTTCCGGTCAGAACACGTTGTGTCGAATTGGGGTGGCTGGGATACTGATGGGAACGTTTTATTGAAAGACCTAGAAAGACCCTTGTCAGGTATTTTTGAACCCAAATAAGTTTCGGGACCTTCAAACTGACTAGTATCGGTTGGACGTAAATCATACATAGCGCCGTATGTTCCAGATAGCGGAGTAGGAGAGCGCTATCCCGGTTGAGTGGCGAAGCGCTCTGTCAGCCTGCGGCGAAGCGCTATATCAGTCTTGCGCCGAAGCGCCAGGTGATAGCAAGCACACACACACACTGCCAACGCTCGGAAATTCGTGCCGCATGTTAAATTGTTGCCGTAACACCTAGTACTTCTGATATCTGTTTGGAAGGGTAGCGTTTTGTTTCCGTGTACACGACCATCTGCACTCATGTTCTCGCCGTTCGTTATATGCGTGCAGTGCTATACAGATACACAAGACGTTGAGAACCGCGTGGTACTTGATGTAATTGTCCCCGCTCGGCAAGGTTTACACAGGATGACCCAGTTATTCGGACTTGAAGATAGTCAGCGTACCTTCCCATTGAATAATGACACGAACGGGTTAATACACTCTAGACTGACAATAATTAGCAATACACATTAGCTAAGTGAAGGGCAACATATCAGTCGTCTCCGAGTCCATCCGCGTTCTTCAAATCATCCGTCAACCGAACCTTCATCCACGCATCATCATCCACATCCACCTCAATCAAGTTCTGCACCAACCAAACCGCCCCCTCATCGCGCGTGAACCTATAGTTCTTCTCCGGAAGTATCAATATCAGTAATTTCAGCGTTGGCAAGTCATTCATAACCCGTTCAGCCACTTCTAAGCGCCTGACGTGATGTAGTAGATCGTGGTAGGCGCTTATTGGGGAGGAGGCGTCTAAGAGGGGGTTCACGACGGTGGCGGGTTTTATGACTAACGTTCGGAGGCGGGTGAAACGCATTGGGGAGGGGAGGAAGGAGACTTGCTAGCCGTTTTGCTGGAGGTGGCATTTGTAAGAAAAAAGAGAATTTTGGGGATGAACGGACGTACTAGGCATGTATAATCCATCATCCTGAGGTATTCGAGCTTTAGCATCTGTCCTGCTACGCAGGCGGCGATGACTGCCACGTCCATTCCTACTTGACTCTTTCCTGCCATCGCTCAATGTTCAGGCTTTCCAAGGGCCCAAAGCTGGTTAGGGCTACGAACGTCGCTAGTTCGTCTTTTTTCCTTTGGGTTTTCCAAACAGTATTGGAGTAGTTTGACGCTTTTCCAGGACTCCATGTCCGTGTGCTAGTTCTCTTACGATGGCTGCATTGGTGTCTAGGGTGGCGAGGTTCGATGAAGTCTCTTTCAATTTGCGTGGTAACCTCGTCCCGTCAATCACGTGCGTTGAGGGTGAAGGAACGGTGAGAGAGGGTGGTAAGACTCTTTTGGCTCTCCAAGAAACTTCTATGATGAAATAGGTTTTGGTGAACTTTTGGAGGGTGTGTGTCCCTCGAGAACCCATGCTTGGACTGCGTTCCCGAAAAAGTGGGGTTCACCGTCTAAGATGGTCAACGCAGAGGTGGAGGGCGTGGTTGAGGCGGGTGAGGTCGTCTGCTTGGAGGCTTGTTTGGCATGGCATGGTGAGGGAAAGTCCGGAAAGGAATTGAATGCGAGCGCCAAATTGCGGGCGAGGGGCGAGGGAGGTGCACTATGAGTTAAGAGCGGGTCTGGAAGGGTGGGGAGGTTGATAGAGGTGTACAGGATGCATTCGGTCTCGGCGCGGGAGGATCGGGAGACATGACAGAGGGTGAGGGGGTCAGAGTGGGATAGCAGGGGAGAGGTACGGATTGATGAACAAATTTCTAATGGGAGGATCAAAGGGGTCAGCTGGGTTGGGGAGACTCGGGAAGAGGTGAGAGCCACCGTTTCCGGTTTTTATCAAATCTTAGACATGTAACTTTCATTGGCTGTAGCCTGTCGCTGCTAGCATTTTGTACCTCGACGCGTTCTGTCAAAGCTCTGCAGGCGAATTGCTCGCTGAAATTTGTGGAAAGTCGGTAGTCGTGGAGCACTCACCTAACGTCCGTTGATGCAGAGTGTCCATGCTCTCCAGCTCGTCTCTGGCGTCGTTCGTCCTCGATTGTGAACTGAAAAACAATTTTACGCCTGACGCAGCAGAAAAAAAACAACAAAGATGTTCTTACAACAAGCAGGCCCCAAGGCCTTGACACCGGCCCATAGCTACATGATGCTTTGCGAAAGACCGCTGAACAGAGCCAGATAATCTTGGACGGCTGACGTCGCATTATAGGTCTGTTCCCGAAGCAAGGCGCTAGATTTATCCGCACTTAACGTATGCAACGTTCAGAAGCAAGAATGGAGGTGGGAGCGTAAATCGTACTCAGCGAGCGTTCCCGAAGTTAAGTGACCTCTCCGAAAGCATGATTGTCATCATCCGCCTTCTCATAAATCGTCCTTGTTTCAGGAGTTCGTCGAGATGCGCTTCTGAGACTGGGAGATAGGTGCGACAGCAGGCAGCAGCCGAGATAAATCATAATCGTGACGGCGAGTTTCAAAACGACAGCCACAAAGTGAATTTACTCGAGGGGTTGTTGTTCATATTTCTTCAGCGATAGTTTCGCCGAAAAGAGAAATGAAAGGGCGGCCATGGAGGAAATGCGAGCTCAAATAAAGGCTGTAGACTCATGAGGCTGGCGTCAACTCGTGTTTGATACGGATACGTCATCCAATCATTTCAAATTTCACTGATTTGGTTGTTGTTTGATAGAAACGTTAACGTAACATCTCGGTTGTTCAACGTTCAACCGTCAACGTTCCTCATCGGGACCGCTCTGGATTACCCGCGAGTATACCAGAGTATACCTCTACCTCTCGTTTTCCATGCGTCCGGGCGCGCAAACAATTTCATTCGCACGCCCACCCCCGACCTAGCCTCATACATTGTTACAAGCCAAATCAACCCATTCACCCGCCCTTAGGCTCAGGTATGGCGTTCCGTTCAATAGAAAATCCACTGATCCACTATAGCACCCCGTTTGGCTGTTTCAAAGTTTGTATGCCCCATTAACAGTCATCTCTATGATCTAGTAGCCAGGATCTAGCTACCTCAAGTGATGGATGCTAAAAGAATCAAGGATGATACCACGGTTTGTCTATCCTTGACGATTTCCGAGGTCCTTCAACACCTAACTTTGATTGCCTGGTGATGCCGTCGTTGCGACCGTTCCATTACCCCGAATTGAAGGCCATCAGTGAGGATGTGGAATCTGTTACACAAATCCTTGAGGTACCCAGGCACCTATAGGGGCTAACGTTTATGCATTCTGATAATGTTGGCCATGGGTGGGTGAGCTTTCGCTATATGTCATTTAATGAATAATTGGAGCCACACAGGCTCAGCCTGAGGCGCGAATATTATGATGGACTCTCGCTCCATTTACCCTCAAGGATGGCATTTTTTGGTCAGGGACTTCGCGCCTGATGCAGTCACTTTGGGTGACGCCTTGAGCACGTATCGACCACCCAGTCCGGTATTACTTTGTCGACTATGGTCTCTCTCATTGCTTTCTTCCTGATCAATCACACCTTGTGCTTGATTGGGGTGGCCGAGATACAGATGTCCCTGAGCTAAAGAATCTCCAACGATACGATCCATTCAAGGTTCTCCAACGATACGATCCATTTTGACGTGTTTACCATTGGGAATGTTTTTTTCAAAGAGCTATACTAGGTATCTGTGCCCTCATTCGCGTTGCTCATCCGTCGGACCAAGCATGGCTAAAGATACCGTGGATTAGGATTTCTTGCCGACCTTCTCAATTTCATGATGAATCACGACCCAGAAACACAGCACAGTGCGGAGAGGGCACTTCAGAAATGGCCCAAAATCAAGACTGGCTGAGCATCTCAACAGCTCGTGGGAGGCTCCGCAAACCTGATGAATCTGTCGGGGAAGGTGTAGTCCTCGATACGATTGCGGTCGCAAAACAGGGAATATAAAGTATAACTCATTTATCCAACGACGACGTGAGTGCTGCTTTCTATCTTCCAAACACGAATCAATTTTTTTTTTCGTAGTTGCGGACTTGGTAGCAGGCTTCAACGTGATCCGCATGAATTCGCTCACGACCTTGTGCTACCAGCGCCCTTTCTCAAGTAAACCCATTGGACTGATGCAGCGACCGGTGTGAAGAGCGGTATCTCTTCTAAAGCGCTGAGTGGCTCTCCTACACTTGGGGCAACATTGTCTAGATTGACATCTTTGAAACTTGTCGTTCGATCGGAGAGCTGGACTTGCCTTGATGATGGCTATCTCCCGGTCCAACCAAAGCTTCCCTCACAGCGCTATCAAGTTCACTTGGTGCGGTGGGGCAGGAGGCGGACTGACCCTGACGGGGATCTGAACTCCCACCAAACTGTTGGTTACTTGGACAATGCACAGACTCGGGGTCGAAGGAGGCATCGATCGACGTCAGCAATAGTACAGAGGTATCGTCTGCGCCCCCACCACCCGAAGGGGCGTTGAATCCATGTCTTCTTTTGCTCCGCTCTATCTCGCTGGTGGCCTATGAACAGAATTGTTATGTTCTTGAAGGGAGTCAATGATAGAAATCTAACATGCAAGCAAGCTCTGAGTTTCTTGACACGATACGACAGCTGGATGATGCGTAGTGAAAGTCCATTGAAAAGAGCAAGAAATTCATGGATGACGGTCGTCGCGTTGTAAGTGCCTTTGCGAAGTGAGAGGCTGCGTTGTTCCATGCTTTATGTGCGTTTTAATTATTCAAACTTGAAGAAAGAAACAGACACACCTAGCAAGCATTGACTTGGATATCTTCCGGAAAATTTCAGATGGGAATAAATTCTCGGCGTCCGCCTGCTCGTGAATCTGCCGGGTCTCCCTGAGCAAGTCATCCAGAATTTTCATCTGAACACTAGGAAAATACGCGCGGCACCAGGCGGAGGCGGAGGTGACTGCCATAACAAAACCGAGCACACCAGCGATGAAGCTAAAGTGATTTGCGGAGGTACTGTCCATCAGGCGGGCAAATAAGGCATGGGTACAGAAGAAGCACCGACTTAAAAGCAAGGACCGTCACCTTCTCTGTAACGGGATATGCGGATTTTAACCTTTATCATCAGCAATCAAACACTCAAAATAATGACACGAATCAAGACACAAACCGTGTCAGGCCGTGTCATACCTGGAGTTGTCAGGTGTGAGAAAAAGGTTTGTTTTCTTGTTACTTTTGTAAGTACAACCTTCTGTCTGTGTCGGCCCTTCGGTGCACTATGAGTGTGGGGCCGGCGTGTCGGGTCTGGGGTTAATAGAATGAAAGTTTTCAGCAAAACTTCTGAGAACAGGGCCCACAGATCCACCGATCTCGGACGCAGCTTGAGGCTTCCACGAGGTGGGCTCCAGCTTGACGCGTCCAATGGACTTATGACGCCTTTTGCACGAATTGCCTACCTTATCCGTCACCTAGTACTCCGTTCGTACTAAGCGCCCAAAGTTTCAAGCACGCGCGCCTCCTGACCGGTCATAATCCGGTTGAAAAGCTGTTAGTAACCGCAGTCCTTGGCGGAGAAGCGGCGGGTACAAGAACGCAAAAATACAACCAATGGAAAACCCTCCTATGCCCATTCAATGGAGTCCCCGCAGAATGTGGCGAAAACAGGGCCCACAGATCCACCGATCTCGGACGCAGCCGCAGGCTTCCACGAGGTGGGCCCCAGCTTGACGCGTCCTCCGCTCCCTCAATAATTTCGATGTGGCCAACTAATGCTGTATATATTTCATTCTCATGTCAACATTTGTCGTCCCATGGTTGTTCAATGGACTTATGACGCCTGCGAATTGCCCAAGAATTCAAGTTGCCTACCTTCAATCCGTGACTTACATCTCCTCTCGGATGACATCGTTTGTACTTATATTCTGTAAGCGCCCAAAGTTTCAGCACGCGCCTCCCGCCGTCATCATCCGAGCAAACTGGTTCAAAAACTGTTAACCGCATTCCTTGGCGGAGAAGCGCCGGGTACAAGAACGCAAAAATATACATAACTAATGCAGAGCCCTTCTATGCCCATTCAAATCACCTTACTCATGAAAGCGGCTTATCATCCCCATAACACAAAGGGATGTAGTCAACTAGCTAGTTCCGTATCTGTTTGAAATCTCGTTACTGTGGACTCGGCACCGGGTGGAGTAACGAGTTTGCACATCGGCTCCTCCAACCACCGCGAATTGCCGCGAGCAGATCTGGGGTGAGTGCTGACAATCAAACAAGCCTAAATGGCTAATTTCGTCTTGGGGATGGACAGCACAGGAGATCGAAGATATCAACAAGCGAAGGCGCTGCCCAATGTTCCAAGCAACGTCTAGCTGCTCTGCTGGACTCTAGCAAGGTCTAGCAAGTATTAGCCATGCCGATCATCGATCAATCGATCAATGCTCCTTGTCTCCTTGTGTTCGTCGTTCTTGTGTCCGCAGCGTCTACTTATCATTGACAGCAACCACAAACACTCACAAACGCCATGCGAAACTAGACTCGACTCCAGTCTCTATGGAATCAAAACCCGAGGCAACAGATGTGTTTTTTTGGGTCAGTCCGGATTAGGAGGGTTGTGCACGGGTAATTGATTCCATAGAGACTCCGGAGGTTAATTGAGTTGTGTCGGCAGGTGAAGCTTGTTGGGCCAGTTGACAACGACGGTGACAAGGAGGGAGTTTGGAGGGAGCTTGGAAATCCAGGAGAACCTGGAACGATGGAGGTTCAACGTTCAACTTCGTTCAAATAATACAAACATTCAAAAATAGAGCTACTCATATTGACTGGCAATGACTGCTCGGCGTAGCGAGTGCAACTGACAACGGCAGCCAGCGAGTGCCAACTTGAAAGTGCCAGTGGCGGTCGCAGAAGCTAAAAGTGGCTAAGATCTCGATCGAATGAGTAATATATATGGTAAGTCGGCGGGCCCTCGAAGGCCCATTACCCTATCAAAAGAAGGGCCCTTCAAGGCCCACTGGTACGTCAAAAGGCGGTGCCCTGTGGTGTAGAGACTGGTAGGGTTTAAAAAAACGTTTAAAGCTTGAAGGTTACGTCATCGAAACATTTCGCTGATTTCAACTCTCGTTCCATGCAAACGGAACATAGCTTTCGTCCTACCTTCGTTTTCTATGCGTGGTACGCAACCAAATTCAAATGTATCTCCGCCCCCCCCCCCCCGACCCGATCCCAACTTACAAGCCAAAGCAGCCCGATTCCATTTTACCCGCCAGCCCTCAACCTTTCTGAGAAGATATGGCATGATCGATATTATTGCCTTCTTCATAAGGGTTCTCAACTGTGTCCTCGCTATCGTCGTGGATGGACACCATCAGGCTCAATGATTAAAGCGAAATACCGGTATGCGAGGATTCACTGCAACATCTTGTTCGTCCATGTTTTCAGATCTGCATGGGTTTTTAACTATGGTCTGTATTTAGCTACCTCAAAGTGATGGATGCCAAAAGAACAGAACAAGGGGTGGTCTCGCGGTTTGTTTGAAAGCCGTCTTCCGAACGCCTAAAGAGGCGGAAATCGCGAAATATTTATTATCGCCCGAGTTGCTACAAGAGCCTCCCAATCATTCCGTGCCCATTCTCGACGTCTTCCAAGATCCTTCGGCGCCTGACTCTGAATACCTGGTTATCCCATTACTGTGTCCCTTTGACGACCCCGAATTCGCAATTGATGAGGTTGTCGACTTTGTAACGCAAGTTCTTGAAGTACGTTGTGTTCCAAAGTGCCTGCCGCCTCAGAGTTTAATTGTGAATAGGGCCTGACATTCATGCTTCTCATAATGTAGCGCATGGGTACGTGCGCTTTCACAGCAAGTCAGTCTTCAAACCGAGTTAATAAAGAACAGAGACTGCACAGGCGCGAATATTATGATGGACGTTCGCTCTACTATATACCCTCAAGGTGGCATTTCAAAGCAAAAAGCTTTGCGCCGGATGGAGTAACTTTTGTGACACCGCTCGCCCGTATAGCAGGACGGACAAGAGTCGACACACACACAGAAATGAAATACGACACACGTGATGAAGAACGACACACCTGTCCAATGTTCAACACATTGATGGCAAATGTCGGTCACTTATTCAGGAATGTGTGTCGAATCTTATCCATACTATTTCGATAAATTCCGCCCCTTTTTGGATTGAAAATCTGATGTGTGACGGCCAAATTAGATATTGAGTACATATACACCAAAAATTCTGTGGTTAAGTCGAAATCAGCCTCTCCATGCTCACGTAAAATTTGACATTATAAGTTTTATTCCTTACACTACTTACTATACATTAAGTTATACGTAGATTCTAAGAGAGGGAGCAACATCGCGACCCCGGAATGTACCTACCAAGAATTCTCACCGTCGACAGCCTTGGGTGTCAACATGTGGTCTCCGCGGCCGTGGTTGAGTGAGACACAGTGGTGGCCTCGTCGGAGAGGGCGCTGGCGTTTTCGCTGTCATTCGGGGCTGTTTAGTGGGGAGGCGCATGGTACGCACCTGGCTGCACGGTGCTGTATTGGCTGTTGGTTCGCCAAGTGGCGCTGGGTCCTCGTCGATGGGCCTCAGCGCTGGATTCCGTCTGTTGGGGCATTTTCGTGAGCTGGTTCCGTCAGCGTGGGTGGTTTATCCTGGGCGCTGAGTTGTTGCCGTGGGTAGTTGGGTGGTTTTGTGTGCGTTTTCACAGGCGGTTAGTTGTAGTCCACAGGTTGCGTTTGCGAGGGGAGTTGATTTGGGGGCGGACGTGGCGTGAGGTGGGAGGAGCGCCCCGGCTTTGCCCTGCTGGGCATTCGCCAGGTAATTGGGTTGTTAGCAAATACGGGGCTGAACAGAGTCGGAACTCACCTGAAGGGGCCCGTAACCGTTCTCTCGGTCCTTGTCGGCCATAGCAAGGGTGCGAGGTGAGGAGGAAGAGAGCGCAGGGGGTGGTGGGGCACAGGCAAGCAAATGGTGGTCGTGGTGGTGATGAGAAAGCGGTCGTGACCAAGTTGTGACAGCGTTCATCACGCTCGTAACGGAGTTTCGAATTTATGCACAGCACACTCGAAAATGCGAAATCACGAAGAACGACACATTGTTACCAGGTGTGTCGCTTCTCACATGATGTGTCCTACTCCTCATCTGTGTGTGTGTCTCCTCTTGTATATCCTCCCCGTATAGACCACCCTGTATGGTATTATTTCATCGACTACGGCCTATCCCGCCGCTTTCTTCCTGATCAGCTGCACTTTTTGTTGGATTGGGGTGGCCGAGATGACGACGTTCCAGAGCTTGAGAAACACCAACCTTATGATCCTTTCAAAGTTGATGTGTTTACCGTAGGGAATGTTTTTTTTAAAGAGTTTTATCAGGTATTTGCTCACCAAATGTGTCGCCAGCCCACTAACTGTTTGTAAGAAATATCTTGGATTAGAATTTCTTTCTGAACTTATCGAGTTCATGATGACTAAAGATCCAGGAAAACGTCCAAGCTCTCAGGTGGTGCTTCAAAAATGGCGCAAGATCAAGACTGGGCTGAGCACCTCCACTGCTCGTTGGAGACTTCGTAGACCCGATGAATCGGTTGGAGAACGCGTAGTCCTTGATACAATCGCCGTCGCGAAGCAGGGCATACACAGTATAACACATCTATTTAACGACGATGTGAGCCCTGCCTTTGATCGTTTGGTCATGGATCAATTCTCTTATTGTAGCTGCGAACTTGGTGATAGGCTTCGCATGAATTCTCTCAGGATCTCGAACGACCAGTGGCACTCTTTCTCAAGTATACCCATTGGACCGGCAAGCTTGCTCATCACACATCGTCTCTCATGAATCGCTTTCACGCTGTCTATTGCTCTCGACCACAACGATTGTACCAATCAGTGAATAATGAACTGGTTCCGATGATTGTACTAAGTCCTACACTCATGTCTTTCACTCAGTGTAACGTTCCTCACTCACATTTCTCCCTTCAACATCGCCAAGGTTTGGCCGAGGTCCCACGGGGCTTGGAACTCAACATCGGCAGAACACCACGCCCTACACTCCATATCCAAACTGAACCATCTGGATGCTTGGACCGCCTGCCTTACCGCAAATTTTGCACAAAGTCATTAAGACGCGGCTCTATGCTGTAGCAATTGCACGCGTTCAACCCCAGCAATGCTACATACAATCAACTTTGTAGACTATGTATGCTAAATTTATACAGTAATGTATTCTTAAATTTCTGGTCCTGATGGTCATCATCTCAGCCTGTAGTAGTAAACACTTACGGGACCGTCATACTCCACATTTTGACAAAAAGGGCTGAATAAATGAACCCCTCACCAAGAACGGCCATGTGCGGATGTTCCCTTCAAAAGACTACGCATGTACATAACAGTGAAATCCGTGTTAAATGAAGTAATAAGAAATACAAAAAAGTCATCCTGATACTGTACATTGTGGAAAGCTGTTCAACGCAGGTGTTCTATAGAATCGAAAGAAGCCTTTATGGCGGCGATTGAAGTAAGATTGCTACTCTCCCTCTGCCCCGTGCCCATGACTGTTGTCCCGGGCGTAGTCCACCAAGATGTCGTCAGGAACTGAAATTCGCGAGGGGCAGTGTGTCCATAGAGGAGTGAGAATGATTGAAAGATGGGTATGTGGGTGATGGGTATCTGAGCGACAACAGATCGTTGTTAAAATATGGATGAATGTGGCTGGATGACACTACCTGGGAAGGATGACACTATCCCAGTTTGTATCAGGTATTTGCAGGATGTCTGGAACACGAGAGGTACACGTCCGCTCCCAGAATTGGTGCAGGAGCCTGAATAAGTGGGGAGGTGATGCGACCAGAGGGAAGAGCCGTGGTATCACTCCTGAGCCGTTGAGTGGCGCTCCTATGCTTGGGGCGACATTGGCTAAGTTGGCGTCTTTAAAAGTGTTAGCTTCGGTTGTTGTTCGATCAGAGAGTCATACTTGCCTTGACGATAGCTATCTTCCGGTCCAACCCAAGCTTGCGTCACAGAAACATCAGGTTCGCTTGGTGCGGTGTGCCAGGAGGCGGACCGGCCCAGAGGGGGATCCGAGCTACCACCAGATTGTTGACTACTTCGACTATGCGCCGACTCGAGGTCGAGGAAGGTATTGATGGACGTCAGGGATCCATATATTCTTTCGTTCCTGGCAGTCTATGAACAGAATCATTATGTTCTGGCAAGAATTAAAAGAAAGAAAAAAAAACTAACATGCATGCGTGCCCTGAGTTTCTTGACACTATACGACAGCCGTATGATGTGTAGTGAAAGTCCGTTGAAAAGGGCATAAAATTCATGAATGACAGTTGTCGCTTTGTAAGTGTCTTCGCGAAGTTGTACGCTGTGTTGTTCCATACTTTATGTGCAAGTGAGCTTTAAAAACCACATTATCAGCTTCTTGACGCACCTGACAAGCTCTATGGATATCTCCCGAGACTGTTCGGACAGAAATATATTCTCACCATCTGCCTGCTCGTACATTTGCCTGCTTTCCCTGAGCAAGTCGTCCAGAACTTTCATCTGAACGCTAGGAAAGCAGGTGTAGCACTTGGTGGCGGCAGAGGTGACCACTATAAAAAACCCGACTACACTGGCAGCGAATTTGAAGTGATTTGCAGAGGTACTGTCCATGATCTCTGCGAGTGGCAAGACATTGTTACAGAGGATGTACAAGTTTAAAAGCAACTTGAAGGATGTGTACAGCCATATTATTATACTTTTTTTCATAATTACAAGAGGTGCCAGATCGGTCGATTTGCTACGTGTGATCTGGCCATGCGAGCTTGACACCGGGGGTCACTGGGTCGGCATGCCAGTGGCAAAGTAGGATCACCGCTGACCGGGACCAGCGGCGACTGATTCACAAAGAGTTCACTTTTTCTTGTTGTTATCCATGGCCAATTGTTATGCTACGTATGTACTTTGAGTTACACAATTACAGTAATTATTGTTACAATAAGACATTTTGTTACAGGCTGCTGTTGCTGCTCAATTGTTTTCAATACATTAAGTATATGATATTCCATGGATGCTACCCAACATTCTGTCAGGTATTTAGATTCCTAAATGTGTTGTGGGGAACTTCGAACTGACTGTTATTTTCACGAAATACATTGGGTTAGAATTTGTCATGCAGTGTGGGGTTCATGATGGCTGAGGATCCGGGGAAACGATTTAGCTCTGAGATGAAGCTTGAAGCTTGAAGACTGGCTTGAGCACCTTGATAGCGCATTGGAGACTTCATAAACCTGATGATCGCCCTCGCTGGGCAAGGTTTACACAGTAGAGCTGTTGGGACTCGAACATAGTCCACCCACCACTTTCTATTGAATAATGGCGCGAACGGGTTAATATACTCTAGATTGACCATAATCAGCAATACAATAGCTAAAGTCAAGGGCAACACATCTACCCAAGTCGTCTCCATCCCCGTTCTTCAAAAATCATCCGTCAACCGAACCTTCATCCATGCATCATCATCAGCTATGATTTGAGCGACAGGCTGGGAGACTTGGTTTCCTCCCCCCTCATCGCGCGTGAACCGATAGTTCTTCTTCAGAAGTATCAGGACCCGTAATTCGAGTGTTGGCATATAGTTAACGATGTGTTGAGCCACTTCGAAGCGCTGGGCGTGTTGAAGAAGATCTGGGTAAGTCTTAGACCAGGATCACGGTGGCGAGTTTCGTGACTAGAGTTCGTAGGTGAGTGAGACACATTGGGGAGGGGAGAAAGAAGACTTGGTAGCCGTCTCGCTGGCGATGGCATTTGTGAATGAGAGAATTTTGGGAATGAACAGACGTACTAGGAATGTATAACCCATCATCCTGAGGAATTCAAGGTTCGGCATCTGCGCAGCTACGCAGGTGGCGATGATCGCCACGTCCATTCCTACTTGGGTCTATTCCTGCCATCACTTGATGCTTAGGCTTTTCAAGACCCAAACTTCTACAAACGTCGCTACTTCGCCTTCTTCCCTAAAAGTATTGGAGTGGTTTGATGGTTTTCCAGGACTCCATGTCCGCCTACGCTAGTTCTCTTACGATGGCTGCGCTGGTGTCTTAGGTGGTGAGGTTCGGTAAGATCTCTTTGTGGGGTAACCTCGTCCCGTCAATCACGTGCGTTGAGGATGGACGGTGAGAAAGGCTCTTTTGGTTCTCCAAGAAATCGTTTAGCATGTTGTGGTGAAATGGGTGTCGGTGAATTTTTGGAGGGTCTAAGTGGAACCTATGCTTGGACTGCGTTCCCGGAAAAGGGCGTCTAATATGGTCAAGTCACGGAGATTGATGCAGAGGGGTGGAGGGCGTGGGTGAGGAGGCTTGTTTAGGAGGGCATGGTGAGGGAAAGGGTTTGAATGCGGGCGGCGGGCGAGAAAGGTGTGCCATGAGTTAAGAGCGCGTCTGGAAGGGATTGGGAGGTTGATAGAGGTAGTTCGGCCTCGGTGTGGAAAGACCGGGAGATATGGCAGAGGACGAGGATGTCAGAGTGGGTGGCAGGGGAGAGGTACAGATCAATGAGAAAATTTCTGGTGGGAGAATCAAGGGGGTCATTTGAGTTGAGAAGAGGGAGAGTGAAAGAGCCGTCGTTCTCGATTTTTATCAAATCTTGAACATGTTTGTTCTGACGCCTCTTAGATTTCAATGCATTCTGCCAATGTTCTGCAGGCAAATCGCTCACTAAAAAATTTAGTAAAAATTGCGGAAATTTGGTAGTCGTCGAGCACTCACCTAACGTCCGTTGATGCAGAGTCTCCATGCTCTCATGCTTGTCTCTCGTCGATCTTTCTCGCTTGTGGACTGAAAGACAGTGTTATGCCCTGATGCAGGAAAAAAATTCAACGAAGATATTCTTACAATCAGCCAGGCAGGCCCACAAGGCCTTGACACCGGCCGATAGCTGCATGATGCTTTGCGAAAGTCTGATGAACAGAGCCAGATATTTTTGGAGGGCCATCGTCGCATTATGAGTCCGTTCTCGAAGCAAGGCGCTTGATTCCTCTGCATTTTAGGTATGCAACATTCAGAAGCGGGAACGGGGATGGTATCGTAAACAAAGTTATCACCAGGCATTCGATGGTATCAGAGGGAGAGAGATTATCATCTTCGCCTTCTCGTGAATCGTCCTGGTTTCTTTCAGGAGTTTGTCGAGAAATTTCACCTGTGCCCATAGGAGATAGGTGCAACAGGAGGCGGCGGTAGAGATAATTGTGGTGGAGGGTCCTAAAACGCCAGCCACAATGTTGAAATTACTTGAGGCGTTGTTGTCCATGTCATCGTTTCTCCGAGAAGAGAAGAAATAAGAGTGCGGCCAGTGAGGAAATGTGAGCCTACAAAACGCGTGTTTGATACGTCATCCAACCCTTTCATTGATGCGCAAACAATTTCATTCGCACGCCCACTCAACCCCCCTTAATAGCCAAATCAACCCGATTCTTATTATCTTTGTATTAAAGGCTGAGGACGTCTAGTGTAGGTGGGAGCAGACATTATGGCAAGTCTAAGATACTACATAGTCCAAGACTGAAAGCAAAATGCAATGTCCTTGCTAAGAGAGAGAGCCAGACTGCACGAAGCGCAAAGGATGGGCGAAAGCCAAAAGGCTTCCCGTCCTGGCAGGGAGGTCCACTCTGTGGGCAAAACAAGATGAGCTGTGATTCCCAAAGGTTAGGAGCCCTGCGACGCGTCGAGCGAGTCTCAGAGAAAACCACAAATCTAGGAGCAGGGGGGAAATGAACTCACCAGTGTGTGAAGAGCCGATGAGCACTACCTCCGGATGTGGGGCATGGTAAGTCTGATGAAGTTCTCATGTACTTCTGGGACTGCCTGCATGTATGGGGCGAGGATCTGAGCATGTTTCGTGAGGTAGACAAGGAATGCATCGCTCGCCCACCGCCCTTTCACCTTCATCACCTCAAAGGGCGTCCCCCTCAGCAGATACTCCAGCGTCGAGCCGATGCGGATACCATGCCCCTGACGTGGGTCTAAGCCTGCTGCCCTTGCTGCAGCCGTCACCGTCCGAATGAACTCCGTTTTCGTCAAGGGCCTGAAACAGCTGTTCTTGAGGTAGGAGAAAAGGTGGCCATCTGTGGGTGGCTTGTTAACTGCCATGTGGTGAGCGAGGGCCGCCTCGGGATCTGTGTCTCCTGACTGTTTGGACCAAGAGACGTCCTCGCCGTGCATGGAGGCTTTGGTCCTGGGGATGCGGAAAACAGTCGACTTGAGGCCGTTGCGGTCAGACTCAACTCTGACATCAGAAGGCTTGATGTGTGCCTCCCTGTCGAAGGCTGTGAGGTTCGGCACCGTGAACTTGCCCAAACGGGCAGTAGCGTAAAAGGTGGTTGTGAGGCAGCTGTAAACGGCAGCATCGCGTGGCTGGTCCAGTTTCAAGTGGCTTCGCACCGCGAGGATGAAGTCCGTGGTGTATGGCACCCTCTTCTTCCTCCTGGAAGTGGGCGGCGTGGACTTCTCCACTGCTCTGAGCAGTGCTTCCAGCTCTGCTGGGTCCATCTGCCACTTGACCCCATGGAGGATGTGCCAGGCCCAAATGCCGCACACATAGTTGTCGATTGTGCTGCCTGAATACGTGCCTGCTAGTGAGGAAATGAAGGCGTTAACGAGGATCGGGCTGGCAGGCGCACGTTCCTCTTCTGTGATGCCCTTTTGGTCGCAATATACATGGAAGTTTAATAGACCTGAGCCATAGGTGGCCAGAGTCGACTCCTCCCATGATTTTCCCATCACGATGGCAATCTGGCGTACATCCTGTGGGCCCAGGCTTGATGGTGTGTCTGTGGCGGACTCCCGCCCATGAAGCGGCATCCAACGCTGCAGACGCTCACTAGCGAGAACATGCAGGCGTCTGGAAGAGGGGATGGGACACAGGTCCTTTGTGTATTGTGCCGGCTTCGCAACCTTGGGCGTGTACTGGAGAGCCCGAGGAAAACGGTCACCCATCGAGCCAGCCTTGTGCCTGGGCGAACGCGGCCCTAGTGTGCTGCTCGAATGCATAGTCAACGGCTGTCCGCCCTTGTTGGAGGGACGTGCGGTCAGACCTTGGGAGAGGGACTGGGGCCTTTCCTTGCTGTATAAGGCATGACTCAGCCTGTGTGAGAGGCGCGTCGAAGTCGCATATGTGTTGTCTGAGTGTTGGTGGGATAACAACAGCAGGGAGGAGGGAGCCGTGGTAGTATTCGCCTCTAGAAGGCCCATCTGCTGGGTTCTCTTTGCTGGGAACGTATCTTGTGTGGAAATGGACGCCTTCCGTTTCCGTGATGGCATGAATATGCTTGAAGACTTCGTTTGTGGGTTTGTTCCGGCTTCTGCCCTTCCACCAACCTTCAACAACCCCTTTGTTGTCCCCAAAGACTTTGACGTGAGTCCCTCTGGGAGCGGATGGGGTGAGGGTGAGGATGAGGAGCTAGAAGCCGACTGCCTCTGCCCAGCCGATGTCCCTTCCATCAGCCTTCCAACCTGGGAGGAGCCTCCAAGCTCTCCACCTGCCTTTGACTGTGATCCCAATACCAGTTTCTGAGCTAGCATCCGAGTAAGCATTGGCATCGAAGATTGGGAGGGGTCCAGGGATGGGCCTGACAACGTCTGGGCGGGCAAGTCTCTCCTTCCACCAGGATAGATCGCTCGGAGTTCGGCGGGGTGGATAACGCAGGCAGAAAGGACTATCGTGACATACCCCCAGGAAGGCCTCCAGGTTGGTGAGGTAAGCGTGTCCTGCGGGAACAACGTGGCATGCATGTAATAGCTTTCCATAAAGCTTTTGCACTTCTTCCAGGGTGTGCTTGGGTTTCGACTCCCACTCCTGGATGGCCTGAAGGTATTTCTCCTTCTTGCTGGGCGGTAGGCTGACTGTGCGATTGGTGAGGTCCCAGGAGAAGCCGATGAATGGGGCCATGTCGCCAAAAGGAATGTCCTTCTCGGTTTCCCATGGAATTCCCAAAATGTCGGACAGAGCATCGATGTCTGCCATACAATACGTGAAGCGCCTGTCAGTTGGGGACCTGCACAGAAAGGGGGTCAGAGAAGGGAAGTTCAGGGGATAGGTGAGGCTGGGAGCTGGGGCAGGGAAGAAAACGAACCTTTCAGATGCCTGTGAGAGGTCACAGAAGGGGAAGGACGAATCTTCGTCAAACTCCTCGGGCTGGCCGTCTGGCATGACAGTGCCCTTAAACCAGAGGCGGCCTCCGTCGTGCAGCTCCCCCCCATTTTCAGCAATGTCTTGAGCCCACCGGCTTCGACTGCTGTTGTACCTGTCAAGGTGGTGACGCAGGATGCGGAAGAAAATGTGGTCGTCGACCCACTTGGAGACTGGACCAATACCACGGGAACGCATGATCTGGGTTCCTGCATCCCCCAGGAGACCATAGACGCCACCCCCTGAAGCCAACCCAAAACAATCACGCGTGTCGATTGCGAAGTTGTCTTCCTCATCAAGGCGGACGACCAAACCTGGCCACTGGTCAGGTCTGATGGGGATGCCTCTATAAGCCTCCTTGACGTCTCGTATGGCAGCCTGCGAGCCTGGGGGGAGGCGCCATATGAGGAGGGAGACCACAGAGAAAGTGCCCCATGTGCAGGGGTACTGAGTGGAGTGTTGATAGATGTGATGGAGTTGAGAGGGGAGTGCGGTGAGGATAAATTTTGAATGATCCGGAATTTTCCCGGACGCCCTGGTTTCGGTATGATGCTGAGTGGGGAAGTTTGGAAAGGGCCAAGGAGGATCTCCACCTCATCCTTGGTGACTGGGCCGACATAACATCCCTTTTGAAACTCAGCTTGTATAATGGAATTAAATTCGGTGCTATGATAGGTAATAGAAGGGTGATTAGGGGGGGCAAAGGTTTGAAAGATGGGCTGGATGCCTGCGTCGAAACCGAGACGGAGGCTGTCCGGAATGCTTGAATATTTGTCCTGTAAACCAGCCGCGTGGAGGTATTCACGCCAAGCCTCTGGCTTGTAGGGGGATGCAGCATCAAGCTTTCTGTGCTCGAGGGCAGTTCTGAGCCCCATGAGTCGGCTTCCCGCATCCTGAGCACTCGTGACGAGAGTCGTGAGCAGAGGAGGAGCAGCCATTTGGCCGCTGCCAGTCTGAACAGAGGATATTTCCTGCTGGATTGACAATGCGGCCCTGGGCGTTTTTCTGGCAGCGCGCGGGGGTTCCATCCCAGAGGGAGCATGACGCGCACTTGAAGACGTCGTGGGGGTGGCGACCCAAGCAAATGGTGCAGGCGGACAAGGCGCCATCTCCGGCTGCACCAGTCTGAAAAGACTGCTGGGCGTCAGAGGCGGACTTAGCGGTGCGACGACGCTTGGCGTCTTTGGGTGGCGGGCTCAGCCTGTTCTGACGCTGCGCCTCAGGGGAATGGTGTCTGCGCCTAGCAGAGCGGTTTGCACGGTGTCTGCTTGACTGCCCCCGAGGCTCTGGGGACGAGGAACGGGAGCGACCACGTTTTGTGCCCTGGGCGCGAGAAGTCCTGGGGCTGTCTGAAACCAGATTGGTCTTGGCCATCTGTTCTTCCAGTCTGATCGCGACCAGGAACAGGTGCACCAGAAGACAAGGGAGGAGACAGCAGGTGCAGGAAAGGACATTGGGAGCAGGTATATATATAGGTTTGTGTAAATACATATGTACAGGTTGGCAAAGGGGTAGCAGCAGGGCAACGTGTGTGCATGGGGAGCAAAGGCGCGTGTGTATGAACACAGGGGTGCATGGGTGCAAGGGCGCAGGGGATGGGATGCATCGTGGTACGCGGCAAGCCATGAAGGGCGCAAGGGGGGGGCACAAAAGGCGCGTGGGAGCAAGGGGAGCACAGACGAAGGCAAGGGTGCAAAGGAGTTGGGAAAGAGGGGAGAAAAGCAGGACAGTCAGCCTGTGTGTCCAATGGGGAAAAGACGAGAACTAACCTTAAAACCCCTGTGGTGCGCCTCGTGTTCCAAAGCACGGCTGCAATCTCTTCAACACGCTGCCTGTTGATGAAGCTGATGTCAAAGACATCGTCGTCGTCGGTGGCGCGAAGGGCCTCATGCCACTCCCGCCGAACCTGAGCCTGGTAATGCAGCAGTACCGTGTCACCGTCGACCTGCCTTCGCATGGGGTGGCCTTCGAGGTTGAGGTAAAACTCTGCGAGGGCGATGACGAGCTCCTCAGGCCAGCCTGCCTGTGACATGTGGTGGAGTAAACAGGTCTTGGCCATCGACATTTGACGCCACGTCAAATCCTCGTCCGGGATGACCTTGCTCGAAGGCTTGTGCGAAGCCATGGGCTTTAGAAGGAGGGTGTCGTCGGCTTTCGCGAAGGTGAAAGCGTCCTGGGCGATGGTTCGATCAAACCTCACCGCCTCCGAGCAGCCTTCATCCGTGAAGTAGTAGAGCTCCACGTAATCGCGCTCGTCCAGCTTGTGGATCGCGTAGCGCGAAGGGCGGAGGTCCGGGACGTTCCCCACGGGCTTGTTTGCGACGAAACCCTTCAACTTGGGCTTCTTCTTCTCCTTCTCCCTCTTCTCTGTCTCTTCTTCCTTCCTGAGCTCCTCGAGCTCCCGAAGCTCCTCTGCTTCCTGGGCGAGCCTGGCCTCAGCCGCACCTGCCTTGTCCTCCCTAACCTGTTCTGCCCAAGCCTCTTTCCTGGTGTTGTTGTCCACAACCCAGGCATCGGCTAAGCGGGCAGCGACAGCGGCCTTGTCTATGCCTTCCGCTGTGGCGAGGGCCGTGCAAAGGGGGTCAAAAGCCACAGACGTGAAGTCAGGCCTCACCTCCAGATCGGGGTCTTGAGTGATACGTGGCATTGGCGGCACGAGGAGTCCGACTCAGAATGCGGTGAAAAACTGATGATCTGAAAAGAGTGTGTATGCAAGCGTGGATGCGGAAAAACAGGGAAAGAAAAGAAAAGTGAGCACTGCGTCCTCAGACTCAGAGGGGCAGTGATAGTGGTAGGAAGAAAGAGAGAGTGATTACGTAGACTATCACATGCCCTGTACAAAGACAGCACCCTATCCTTACACTCGTGCCTCGTTGCACTCTAGGGCATAATCCACCCGCCCTCAATCGATTTGAGAGGATATGGCACGATCGATATCACTTTCTCCTTCAAAGGGGTTTTCAATTACGATCTCGTTACTGTGCAAAGGGGGCGTTCCGTTTATACGACCCCGTTCGTCCATAGAGTTTACCAGATATTTGTGCCCTCATTGGCGTTGCTCATCCGTCAGACCAAACATTGCTAAAAATCCCTTGGATTAATCCAAGGATTTCTTGCCGACCTTATCGGATTCATGATGACCACGACCCAGCCCAGCGCGGAGAGGGCGCTTTAGAAATGGCGCATAATCAAGACTGGGCTGAGAGGACTTCAACAGCTCGTTGGAGACTCCGGAAACCTGATGAATCTGTCGGGGAACGTAGTCCTCGATACGATCGCGGTCGTAAAACAGGAAATACAAAGTGTAACACATTTGTTTGACGACGACGTGAGTGCTGCTTTCTATCTTACAAACACGAATCAATTTTTTCTATAGTTGCGGTGTGCTACCGGCGCTCTTTCTCAAGTATACCCATTGGACTGATGCAGCGACCGGCGTGAAGAGTGGTATCTCTTCTGAGGCGCTGAGTGGCGCTCCTACTCTTGGGGAATAATTGTCTAGATTGACCGCTTCAAAAGTCTTGTCGTTCGATCGGAGAGCTGTACTTGCCTTGATGATGGCTATCTCCCGGTCCAACCAAAACATCCCTCACAGCGCTCTCAAGTTCTGCGGTGGGGCAGGAGGCGATTTGACCCTGACGGGGATCCGAGCTACCACCAAATTCTTGGTTACTTGGACAATGCACAGACTCGGGGTCGAAGGAGGGATCGATCGACATCAGCAATAGTACAGACGTATCATCTGCACCACCATTATCCAAAGGGGCCCTGGATCCATGTCTTCTTTTGCTCCGCTCTATCTCGCTGGTGGCCTATGAACAGAATTGTTATGTTCTTGAAGGGAGTCAATGATAAAAATCTAACATGCAAGCAAGCTCTGAGTTTCTTGACACGATACGACAGCTGTATGATGCGTAGTGAAAGTCCATTGAACAGAGCAAGAAATTCATGGATGACGGTCGTCGCGTTGTAGGTGCCTTTGCGAAGCGGGAGGCTGCGTTGTTCCATACTTTATGTTGCAAGTAAGTTTTAATCATTCAAATTTGAAACAAGAAACAGATGAACCTAGCAAGCATTGACTTGGATATCTTCCGAAATTTTTCAGATGGGAATAAATTCTCGGTCTCCGCCTGCTCATAAATCTGCTGGGTCTCCTTGAGCAAGTCATCCAGAAATTTCATCTGTATGCTAGGAAAATAGGCGCGGCACCAGGCGACCGCCATAACAAAACCGAGCACGCCAGCGATGAAGGTAAAGTGACTTGCGGAGGTGCTGTCCATGAGGTGGGCGAGTGACAAAGAGTGTAACCAGACATGGCTAGTGGTTAAGAACTTCAGATGGGGACGATGGCTCCTCCTTGAACCTTCTTTCGCGAAAGGTTTATATAGACCTCAGCCGTTGATCGTGACCAAACTTGGCATTAAGGTTACAGCGCGACACATTCCTGTGTAGTGCTGTGCAGACTCGTGCCATTAGCCTAGTACACTGCCCTACACCGCCATTTGTTTAAAATGTGAGAGGGGGGGATCGATGTGAAAAGAGGTAGAGGTAGAGGTATATTCTGGAGCGGTATGGGACACATAGGGACACATCGACCTGTCCACGGGTGTTTGGAAGAGCTGCAGCCAACCTGCAGACCAGCTAGCCTCGACATGCCCATTACATTTTTGTTACGTGGACACTTGAACCGCCTCCCTCAACTTCCATCCGATCGTCTTTGACTTTGTCATCGCCTCGTTATCGTCAATCCGCCTTCGCTTTCGACGACGGACAGGGACTGCCACTGCCACTGCCACTGCCACCTGCTGTACTACTGACTGCTTCATCTCCGGGATCGTCTGACGTGGAGAATTGGCTACAAGCCTTGGGGCTTTTACATAGCCTCAAAGCTTAAAGGCTAAAACGTTCGGAAGTACGTGCCGTATGTTAAATTGTTCCTGTGAAACTGCTGTAACATACCTAATCTTGATATTTCGTTTTGTTTCCGTGTACACAGCCATCTGCATTCATGTTATCGTCATTCGTCATATGGGTTTAATATAGACACGCAAAACAGTCATATGTCCAAAGGTTGTCGCGTGCGAGACTCTGTAAAACTGATGAGTTTGTTGGCGACTGACGTGATCGCCTGTTTATGCAGTATGACCCAGTTATTTGGACCTGAGCATGGTCCGTACCACTTTGTATTGAAGACGCGAACAGTTATGATACTGTAGGCTGACAATAATTAGCAATACAATAGCTAAAGTGAAAGGAAACATATCAGCCCAAGTCGTCTCCATCCTTTTTCAACTCCAAGTCATCCGTCAACCGAACCTTCATCCACGCATCATCATCCACCTCCACCTCAATCAAGTTCTGCACCAACCAAACCGCTCCCTCATCACGCGTGAACCGATAGTTCTTCTCCGGAAGTATCAAAATCAGTAATTCCAGCGTTGGCAAGTTATTCATAATCCGTTCAGCCACTTCTAAGCGCCTAACGTGTTGGAGTAGATCGGGGTAAGCGCTTGTTGGGGAGGAGGCGTCTGAGAGGGGGTTCACGACAGTGGCAGGTTTTATGACTAGGGTTCGGAGGCGGGTGAAACGCATTGGGAAGGGGAGGAAGGAGACTTGGTAGCCGGTTTGCTGGAGGTGACTTTTGTTAATAAGAAGTTTTGAGGAGGGGATAAAAAGACGTACTAGGCATGTATAATCCATGATCCTGAGGTATTTGAGGGTAGGCATTTGGGCAGCTGCGCACGCAGCGATGATCGCTACGTCCATCCCCACCTGGGTCTTCTCCTGCCATCGTTCGATGCTTAGGCTTTCCAAGGGCCCAAAGCTGGTCAGAGCTACGAACGTCGCTAGTTCGTCTTCTTCCTTTGGGTTTTCTAAAAAGTATTGCAGTCGTTTGATGCTTTTCCAGGGCTCCGAAGCCACCTTCGCTAGTTCTCTTATGATGGCTGCGCTGGTGTTTAGGGTGGTGAGGTTCGGTAAGGTCTCTCTGCGTGGAAACCTCGTCCCGAGAACGAGGTGCGTTGAGGATGAGGGACGGTGAGAGAGGGTGGTCAGACTCTTTTGGCCCTCCAGGAAATCTCGGAGCATAGTTGTGGTGAAATAGGTGTTTGTGAATTTTTGGAGGGCGAATGTGTGGCCCTCGAGGACCCATGCATGGACTGCGTTTCCGAGAAACGGGGGTTCACCGTCTAATATGGTCAAGTCGCGGAGGTTGATGCAGAGGTGGAGGGCGTGGGTGAGGCGGGTGAGGTCGTCTGCTTGGAGGCTTGTTTGGGAGGGCATGGTGAGGGAAAGGGAGTGGATGCGGGCGCCGAGATGTGGGCGGCGGACGAGGGAGGTGCACCATGAGTTGAGAGCGCGTCGGGAGGGGGTTGGGAGGTTGATGGAGGTGTACAAGATTCGTTCGGCCTCGGCGCGGAAGGACCGGGAGACATGGCAGAGGGCGAGGAGGTCAGAGTGGGATAGCAGGGGAGAGGTGCAGATTAGTGAGCAGATTTCTGGTGGCAGGATCAAGGGGGCCATTTGAGTTGGGAAGAGGGAGAGTGAAAGAGCCGCCATTCTCGATTTTTATCAAATCTTGAACATGTGACTTTCATTGTTCCGCCTCTGAGATTTCGACGCGTTCTGCCAACGCTCTGCGGGCAGATCGTTAGCTAAAAATCGCGGAAAGTTGGTAGTTGTGGAGCACTCACCTAACGTTCGTTGAAATTTTTGAAAAATTGAGAGCGTGGTACTGGCAGATTGGCACCGTTATTAGAGGTAAATGCGTGGATCTTGTTGTACAGTTGCGGACAAACAAAGTCATCAAATTTGATAACTTGAGAACCAGAATTTTTATCAAAATTCTGACTTCAGATTCAGATTCAGAGACCTCGAAACTGTTCAAAAAAGGTGTTCCCTTAATTTTCCCACGCATTTTTGGTTTGGCCAAATTTTTGGGTGTTTTCAACGCACCCAAAAGTCTTCTGAGTCGGCCATCTTTGGATCAATTCTGTGCAATTTATAACCCTGGTGCAGTAGATGCGTGAAAAAATGAACCAGGGTCCATTTATATCTTTTTCCGGGGCACCTTGACCGGAAAGGGTATGCCCACGTGACAGTTTTAGCAAAATTCCCACCATCGAAGACATCGATATTTCAGGGAGACTTTGATGAAATCAAAGAGAGGAAACAAAAAGGGATCAATCTAACCAGAAACCCCCTTTTCGCGTGGAACCCTGGGTTTCTTCTGCATTTGGTAGAAATCCCCCTTCCATCAGTCGATGGGTTATTTTGAGGAACCCCATGTCGGAGTTAAATTCCTAGATGCCGACGCGTGTCGCGCTCAAATTTAAATTGATCTTGGCTCCCCGGGTCATGATGAGAAGAGAGCGCGACGAGTTGAACTCCATCATGCACATCCCTTGTCGCACACGTATCGTCGCGCGATGCGACGCGCCCACTCGACAAGTGGTTACCACGGTAAATAATATTGGTTCATGGTCTACACGATGCTACAAGATGCAAACAAGATGAGGGTTTGGATGGGTAGCTATACTTACATAGATGTAGGAGAGCAGGAGTGGTTTAGGGATGCCACTGCTCCCTTCCATAGTCCCTTGCTACTTGAAAGGTTGATGACCCCCGCCGCCAACTTGAACTTATGCATGTGCATGTGGTGGACTTCAAATATTCTGAGCTCCGCTTCTTGTGGAAACAAGGTTTCTACGCAAGCACTTTGGAAACCCTGGGTTGTTCAGGGGAAACCAGGGTTTCTGGATAGTTTAATCCAACAAAAAGGAGTCGATTGGCATATTTTCCGTATTTTTAGCTATTTTTTCAGGCACTGGCCAAATTTTTGGGGTATAAAACCCTTATATCGTCATTTCTGGGAATTCTGCTCGTTGGAATTGATCAAGGAGATCAATAGGAACCCATTTATACCATTATCTACCAATTCCGATGTTTTTCGGAGTCCCAAAAAATAGGTCAATAAATTTGTTGACTTTGTTTGTCCGCAACTGTACTCACAACGCGTTTTTCGTATCTCGAGACTCAAGACCTCTAGGCACGTCCAAGGATCTTCTTGATCCCTGTAAACTGCATGGGGATTCGGTGGGAATCAATCAGCAAGGGCATAAACACGCCCACGTGACACACGCGTTATTTTGGTCAAGTTGTTGAATGTCCGAATTCGGACAGCGCTCTTCTACTCGCTGTGCCTTCCATCGTCTGCCACTCTCTTTTCTCTTTCCTCCGCGACACCAGAGAACAACAGCACGATGATGAAAAAACGAACAGCCAAAGGGTCTGTTCTTGACATCAGCATCCGTGGCGACGAGCAAGAGCAGCATCGTATTCAACTTGAACACAATCTACAGCACACAGACCTTTCCTTGCGGTTGTCCTCGGCTAGCGACGACGACGGAGACGAAGATCATCACAATCACAATTATACAAGACAAAATGCGAGCAGTGTGGAATATGGACGTCATAACTCTGCACCAGACCCCTTCCCAGAGTTTCCATCGTACGCTGCCCACCGCTCCGGAGACCTCTACGGGGATGAGGACACGCACAGTCAGGTGGCGGCGTGGTCCTATCGTACGGGAGACGATGAGGAGGGCATTAACCCGTATGGCGGGGAGAGCGTGTCTACGGCGGCTCACCATGCTAGCGCGTTAACCCTCAGTGCGGGGTTAGGTGGGGGCAGGCATGCTCGCCGTGATATTAGTATCAGCGGCGCAGAGTACGACCCCGAGAGACCGCTCCATGAAATGATTGCGGGCGTGGATAGTAAACTTAGCGTTTTTGATATGGAGCCTTCGAGGTCCAAGTACCCTGTAAGTCTTTTTTTCTTACTGTGTTGCTCCACTGCTGATGTTCATACTACTACTACAGGGAATGGGTAGTGTCACGTACGACCCGCTCGTAGTGGATAGCACTGCTGAGCTGGACAGAATCTTAAAATCAGGCTACGCAGCTCCTCCATCCCTGCGTTCCCGCCTTGGCTCTCCCTTATCCTCTGCCTCCTCAGTTGCCTCCGACTCTGATGGCGGTGGTAATGGCACTCAAGCTAGACCAAAATTATCAGACCACCTCCGACACGTCTCATTCTCGCCCAAACGACCCCGGAGTGCCCAATCAAACCGAACAGCTTCTCCGATTCCTATGATGTCCCCGCTAGGCGGGAGAGCCCAGAACGAGTCGATGAATGCACCCACGCCTAGGCCGAGTAGGAAGTCGAATATATTCCCTTCGTATGCCTCTTCTCCTGCGGCTCAGCAGCCCGATGTGAGGGTGCAGCCTCCTACACCGTCCACCACCGGGTCTAAACTTGGGAGGTCGACGAAGAGTGAGAGGCTTTCATCCTCTGTATCTAGATCCCAGCAGCAAGGGCGAAGCAGCAGTGGTACCAATCCAAGGCCCTCTGCTCCTCTATCTAGAGAAGAGCCCGAGAGAAACCCGTTCAGTAATATCGGAAACCAGACTGCGGAAGTCAGCTTTGCGCCGTCTGCGAGCGTGAGGCGGCCTACACCTAGGAGGTCATCTATGAGAGATACCCCGAGGGGAAAGGTTCAGTTACCTGATGTTACGGGTTTGACGAGCGCTGTTGAGAGTCCGGCCAAGTTTGGGATTGAGTATGTGGCTTATAGGGCTGATGATCGTCCTAGGGATTCGGAAGGTAATCCTTCTGTCGTTTTTTTATGGAAAGAAAAGACCTTGACGAGATTTTTTTTGTTTATATAGCTCGATTATTGCAGACCCTTTCTACAGTCCAGACCCAACTTCATCATCTGAACGAAGAGAATGGGATCTCAAGGAGACGCGTCAGGGAGCTAGAGTTGGAGTTGGAGGAGTGTAAACGCGAAGTTGCACGAGAGCGGACGAGGTTGATGGAGAGGGAGGAGGTTATTGTGCAACAGCAACGGGATATAAGCTTCTCAAGGAGGAAAGGGGCGAAAGGAAAGGGAAAGGCCAGGGAGGTCGATTTTGAGCAGAGTGAGGTGGGGGAGGCGAGTGTTCGGTATAAGGAGGCTGTCGAGGAGAAAAAAGGTCTGTCTTTGTCTCCTTCTATATGGGAGGGAGGCTGAATTGTTTTGATAGCTCTGGAAGCCCTGATCAACTCCCTTCGCACCCATTTGACGAGGTTGACTTCGGAGCTTGCGTCTCATCAAGAGCTTCTCATGGAACTCCGGAATCTGCGTGAATCGGATTCTAGGGCGCTCAGAGAGAAGGGGAGCGAGATTGTGCAGCTGAAAGAGGAGGTGGAGCGCGTTGCGGGGGAGGTGGAAGTTTTGAGGGGGGTGGTTGAGGAGGGGTTGAAGGAGAGGAGGATGGCAAGGGAGGTGTCGGGTATTCATGAGAGTTTGGCGGATGTTGCTATGTCTAGGGATGAGGAGGAGGTGGAGGTGGAAGAAGAAGAGGAGGGCCGTGAAGAAGAGGAAGAGCAGGAGGAGGAGGAGGGTTTGGAGTATCGATCACAGGAAGAGGAGGAAGATGAAGAGCCTGAGCCTTTCGATCCTTCTTCGCACGCGAATTTCAACATGGCGGATAAAACTATGCGAACTGATCATGCGACGATGGGGTCGAGTGCGAACCTTGGGGCGTCGACTATGACTACTGCCCCTGGAGAGCGGGATGAGCAATTGCTTGATATGGAGGACCTTGAGAGGATATCCGCCGAGGTGGAGGAGAGGAGGTCTGATGCGAGTTTGGTTTCTTTGGCTAGGTCCAGGACGTCAAGAAGTCCTTCACCTGTTAGGGACAGCAGTCCCTCGCCTACGCCAACTAGGTCGCGGAGGCGGGCGGCGGTTGTTGAAGAAGAGGAAGAGGAAGAGGGAACGGAAAGGGCCGTATCGCCTGCTTTGACTTCCTATCGCCATCAACAACGTTTAGGACACCAGCAGCAGCAGCAGGAGCAGCAGCGCCAGAAACCATCGTCGTCCTCGTCCAGGCCATCAGCTCCTACTCCCGGTCAAGCAGCGAGACATAGTAGACGAAGTCAACCCCCTCCTCAGCCGGAGGAACTGGAGACACCTTTTCCCCAGATTCGCGGCGAGCGATTGGAGAGGCTTTTCTTCTCTGCTCCGGAGCATAATGCGAAGACGTGTACGGTGTGTTATCGTCGGAGGCATAGGGATCGACCTTCTTCGCCTTCGTGGGTGAAGCATAGGCAGCACCGACATCCTCAGGCAGAAGAAGAAGAGGAGGAAGAGGAGGAGGAGGATGAAGGGTTTGCAGAGGGTTCGGATGACGTTCCTGTTCCTCCGGAATTCAAGGGCAAGCAGCGGGATGTTGGAGCAGGACAAGGACATGTTACGTTCTCTGAGAACCCGGCGTATTGGCGCCAGGCAGGCCAAAAGGAAGGACTACCCCCGCAGACGGTGGTCATGCGGGTTATCAGGGAGTTGGAGGATGATTTCACGCATTATAAAAGGTGTGTTTTTTTTTTACTATTTGAGGGGAAGGAAACTGATGGTTTTTTTTGTAGTATTTATGTTGAGCTCGCGGATCAGTATAAAGATATGGATGCTGTTTCGAATGTCCGCAAGCGGAATATTTTGGCGCAGCATCTTAGAGAGGTTGTTGATATTTTGGAACAGAAGGTAAGTAATTCGGATTGTTCTTTTGTTTGAGGGAACCAAGGACTGATGAATTGTGTCATTTGATTAGGGTGACCAGATTGCGTCTTTGAGTGATTTGTTGAGCTTTAAAGATAAACCTGTCGCGGAGAGTGTGGTTCCTGGGTATGCGAGGCCTCGTTCGGTTCCAGGTGGGCCGTCGTCGGTCTGGAGTTGGAAAGCGAGGAGACCTTCTTGAGTGCGAGAATCCCGAGTCTGAAGCGATGCCTCTGGATATGGACATCTTCTTTATCTTGTGTTTATGGTTTATGCATGTGCATTCGACAAAATATTATCGTACCCTCATGCCGCAGTATATACATTTTGAACAAAATGCCGTTTTTTCTACAAGTGCAGGCTCCCTTGAATACATGAATGTTGCTGTCGTCGACCCCGCGGAACGGATTGGAGCGGGAAGGTGGGATGTGGCGGGCCGCCCGACCCGGAAACCAGATGATAGTGGTTGATCCATCTACAAAATTGAAAGACATGGGTGATTTTGTCTTCGTTCCATTCCTTTACCGCCATCTTCCTCCTTCTCTGGACTGCAGTCCGTCTCTTCCCTGACGGAGATATCTGAGGTAAGTGAGGGAACCCACGTTCGACTGTTTTCACGGACTGATCGTTGTCAGGGCTAGTCTTCCGAGGTATGTGCGTCATCGAGGAGAACTTGTGTATTGTTGGCTGAACGCCCTCGGTGACTTCAAGATCTATTGAGGAGATAATATTAGACTGCTTGGTGCGTAGTTCATGCCAGGTTCTTGTCGTACGATGCTCATATTTTCTTTGCAGCCCCTCCATACCGTATGTCCAAAAGCGCCAACCGTAATGATTGCGTCAAGCTAATCTTCGATGCCCAGCCATCAAATAGACACCCATACATAATGGCTATCCTCCGCAGAATTTTCTCGAGGCGAACACTCGCGTACGCGACAGGAGGCACGGTGCTCAGCGCCGGCGCATGTTATTGGTACCTCAACTCAGGACCTGCCTATCCTCTGTCCACCAAGGAGCAGCGCAGGCCGCCACCGCCATGGACCCCACCTTCGCGGGCTGAGATGCTCAAACAGCTCAAGGCGTCTGGCGCGATCAAGACGCATGGCGAGCCTGGTGAGGAGTTTGACTTGCTCATTGTTGGCGGAGGCGCTACCGGTGCTGGGGTTGCCGTTGATGCTGCTAGTCGAGGGCTGAAGGTTGCTTTGGTGGAAAGAGACGATTTCAGTGCTGGTGCGTTTGTTTTACTCCCCTCTTCGCCATTGACTGATTTGTGATGGCAGGAACGTCATCTAAATCGACAAAACTTGTTCATGGCGGTGTGCGGTACCTCCAGAAAGCCGTTTTTGAACTGGACTACGATCAGTACAAACTCGTCCGCGAGGCTTTGCACGAACGCAAAATTTTCTTGCAGACTGCGCCTTATCTATCCAACATGCTGCCGATTATGTTGCCGATTTACAAGTACTGGCAAATCCCGTATTATTATGCAGGGTGCAAGATGTATGACGTTCTAGCTGGGAAGGAGAACATGGAGACGTCGTACCTCATGAGCAAAGGGAAGGCGTTGGAGACTTTTCCTATGCTTAAGAGTGAGGGTCTCGTTGGCGCTGTGGTTTACTATGATGGTGTGCTTTTTTTTGTAGTCTCTATCAGGTTGGTGACTAAAGATATGGCGCAGGACAACACAACGATTCTCGGATGAACATTGCCCTGATAATGAGTGCTGTCAAGCAGGGAGCTATCGTCGCGAACTACTGCGAGGTTACGAAACTGAATAAAGATGAGTCTGGGAAGCTCACCGGTGCACGGGTCAAGGATGCTCTCACTGGTGAAGAATGGGATGTTAAAGCCAAGGTTCGTTTTCCTCTCTGGTCCTACTCATCTATTCTGATTCGTCTATCTTCAGGGTGTCATTAACGCAACCGGCCCATTCTCTGATACCCTCCTCTCTCTTGATGACCCAAATCACCAGCCCATCGTGCAACCATCGTCCGGAGTTCACATTACCTTGCCCAACTACTACTCCCCTCGTAAGATGGGCTTGTTAGACCCCGCCACCTCAGACGGACGTGTGATCTTCTTTCTTCCCTGGCAGGGCAATACTATAGCTGGGACCACAGACACACCAGCTTCGGTGGAACGTGACCCAGTCGCATCAGAGGAAGACATCCGCTGGGTCTTGGAGGAAGTCCGTTCGTACTTGTCCCCTGATATCAAAGTCCGCCGTGGAGATGTCCTCAGCGCGTGGAGTGGGCTCCGGCCTCTCGTGCGCGATCCCAGGGCAGCCAGCACTGCGGGTCTTGTGAGGAATCATATGATTTATGTTAGTGACAGTGGACTCCTCACGATCGCTGGTGGAAAGTGGACCACGTACAGGGCCATGGCGCAGGAGACGGTGGATGAGGCTGTCAAGGTTTTCGGGCTTGAAGGGCGCGTGAAGAGTGGATGTGTGACGGAGAACTTAAGATTGGTGGGTAGCGATGGGTGGAGTAGGAATATGTTCATTGGGCTGATCCAGACTGTGAGTCTCTTTGTGCAGATTTGTAGGTTTATTTGCTGACGGTTGGCCAGTATGGTCTGGAGAGCGAAGTTGCTAGGCATCTCTCCGACAACTATGGTGATCGTGCATGGACTGTCTGCTCTCTTGCAGAACCCACTGGCGAGAGCTGGCCTCTGTACGGAAAGCGTCTTGCACCTCAATACCCGAGTATGTGTTTCCCAGCTTCTGGTCTTACTATCGCCTTAAGTTGGCTTCTTCATCCCCAGTCATCGACGCAGAAGTGCGATATGCCGTCCGTCACGAATATGCCCTTTCTGCCATTGATGTTCTCGCCCGCCGTACCCGTCTTTCCTTCCTCAATGCACACGCCGCCCTCGATGCCCTTCCTCGGGTCGTCGATATCATGGCAGACGAGCTCAACTGGTCCAAAGCAGAGCGCAAAAGGCAAACTAAGGATGCCGTCCAGTTCCTTCAAAGCATGGGCCTTTCACCCGCGTACATGGCGCACGTACCTGACCTTGAGCCGAGAGGTTTGTGGGAGAAGCTTTGGTCGGCTGCTGGACGTCTAATTGGCACTGGTGCTGCAGTGAAGGAGAACAAGCCGTATATGTATGGCCGCTCAAAGTTCGAGGCTGGAGAGTTGGCGACGCTGAGGCATGCATTCGTGGCTCATGTGAGGGAAGCGGAGAAGATGAACAAGGTGGACGTGAAGGAGGTCTTGAAGGATGTCCTGGGGTATGCTGGGATTTCGGACAAGGACTACGCATATGTCTTTTATGAGGCTGGGTTGAAGAACAGGGAGGAGTTGGACTTTGATGAGTTTGCTGAGGTCGGTTTTGATTTTTTTTCCTCCAGATCGTTTCGAGAACTGACTAGCTTGTCTCTTCTCTAGATTTGCGGGAACCTCAAGGAAGTTGCATTCGCACCTTCCCCAAAGAAACAGAAGAGGACGAAGATTCCTGTTGAGAAGAGTGGTGGAGGTGTTTAACTTTCTTGTTTTAAATTCTTGACAGAGGATCCGGAAGCTGAGCTGGTAGAGATGAGACCGACGAACCTACGTGGCTGGCAACATAGACGAGGCTAGCGACCTCCATTCTATATAGATAAAAATTAATGCTTATATCGTACACTCAACTCGAAATTGAATTCAAGATCCTCAACGTTCAACGTTCAACTTTGATTCCGTTTGAAGTCCAACCCTACCCAGTGACTCCATCATCTTAAGCTAAACGGTACCACTTACATCAGCGTATACTTCACATCCTCGAGATCTGTTACGGTTCCTAATGGCCATTTGGGCATGATTCTAATTTAAATGTTCTTCTTAGCTAAACACAAGTGAACATATGCGCGTAACCACTACATGGTGCAATTTGAACTGTAGCCGACGTGGCAAGCTTGCGAAAGATTTGTTTGGGGAAAAAGAAAACCAGTTACGGGGCTTTTATCGTACAAAGCTGAATTAACATGTGGTGGCAAAACGAGTAGCTAGGAAAACTGACTATGTCATCATCTAGTCTTTGGTAACGTGCATGAACCTGCCGGGGATCAATATCCTCTCCACTACTCGTCCATACCTCGCAATGTGTGCTAACAAGTCCTCTGTCGTGTATTTGACTCTGAAGTGCGTGGTTCTATCTTTATTCTGGTCCCTGCAGCCGAGGCAGAAGAACCCTCGGTCGACCTGCCGGCCACCATCGAGTAGAACTGGTGCGGAGATGATGGCCATGAATCGCTTAGGTTCCCAGGCTGCTTTGTCCGACTGGGGAAGACCTTTGCCCGTCAGACTGTGCACCAATGCCTGGCGATCGTAGAGTCGAAGTCGCTTCGACTGCCCTCTCACAGTCAAAGCACCGCAGTACCGCCCGGGCAGGCTGAGGATGCTCGGTGGTTTCGCCAATTCGAAGAGTTTGCGGAAGCTTTTAGCATTGCTCTGTGGCGTTGCATTGAGGGTGAAGAGCCTGTATGCTTCGCGACTTGTGAGAGGGAAGTATTCCGGCCGCTCGGTGAAACAGAAGTAGCAGACTCGGCGGCAGTCTATGAGATAGAGATAGTCGCCAAAGAGATTGCACGTGGAACATCGGCTTGTGCAAAGCGTATTGTATAGTGTAATACAGTCAAACGCGTCCGCCTGTATGCTGACAATGGCGCGGATGATGTTGGGGCAATGCTTAAGGATTGCGGTGTATTGGTGGATAGAGTTGACAAGCTCCATTGCGCGGCGGTTGAGGCCCCGGAAGCGAGTCAGTGAAGGAATGTCCACCTGCAGCAGAACCTCGATGAGAAGTTCTAGGGGGAGCCTGTCGAGCTGATTAGCAGGAAAACATGCGGAGATGGGCTTGCAATCGTGTCGCCCATTGTCGAGTGGACACCGTGTTTCCAGCTGCGCGTCGTCCAAGGTATTGTCGCGGTTATTACGCTTCCGGCACACGTGTAGAACTAAATCGAGTGAATTAGGCGGGTTTGTTTCCATCACAGGGCGGAGACCAATTGCAAGCTGCTCGACACCGTTGTTTATGAATGATGATAGGTTGAGAATCTGCCAGGCAGTTCTGGTACGTGCGTCGTGCAATACACGTTGACGGTCAAGGTCAACTTGAATAGATGTCACTTGTAGCGGTGGTGGGAGATAGATGGCAGGATTTTAAATTCCGGATCCGCCAGCTCTCGAAATCTCCTGTCCACGCGGCCCTTGAATATTGAATCTCTACACCAGTGCATACCTCATCGTCAGCTGTGGCAACCTCGCCCATGCCAATCCTCGCCCTCAGTCCAGCCAAGCAGAGGCCAAAACTTACATCGACCCGACTTCAGTAATTTTCACGACAGACAGAAGTACTTGGACGTCGTCCACGCATCGACCCAACACCGACCATGCCTCACGTTTGACGGAAACCTCCCGCAGCCTTCGCCACAGGTGGTTGGGAGTTGCAATCTCTTGGAATGGTAATTAGCTGTGGCGTTCCTGGCAGTGGTGCCTAGAGGCTAGCAGTGCCATGCTCTTGAGCGAAGTGCCCGAATTGGGGAGGCCACAAAGCTTACCAACTATTCCTCATCAGACCCGGCCGATAGATAGAGAGCGATAACTCAGACTTGCGATGGCCATGCCTGATCCGTCGCTGAAGACAGAAGCTGCCAGTCAGTCGTCGATAAGTGCCACATCCATATCGACGCCGGCACCCAGCGTGCGGTACGTACAGAACTTTTCATTTGTAACCTTACTGAGCGCTTAGATATAGTGAAGTGTCGACTGTGTCCCTTTTCACTGGCTCTACATCTACGGGAATTTCTGGTGGTCAATTCAACACCTCACAGGGTGTGACGATCATTATCAGTACGGACGTTGAACCGAGGTTTAATGAAATGAAATTGCTCACATTTTTTTAGATGAAAGCTCATCGCATCATGCAAGGGTTAGCTCAACGAGTGAACCATTGGGAGCGGCGCCCGGGCCACCAGAAACGTCGGAGCTGGCACGGACAACAAGCGAAAGTGCGTCCACTTTCTTTTCTATACCAACAATGGCTGATAAAGCCCACCGTACCTTCTTCCTTCGCAGATGTACGTTTCGAACATGCCCTTGCTAGGCTCTTCGACTAATTTTGTCCAGTCGTCTGTTGCAACTGATGACACCACGGTCGAGGAACAGAGCGCCAACGCCATCTACGAGCGACAACTCTTGCAGAAGAAGCATGGGTTCCCTCTCTGGATTCCTCAGCCCAATACGGAACTACCAGAATCATACCAGCAAACTGGTGCTAGCATCGGCGACGTCGGTTTGATTACATCTTACGGGGCCTTCGATTATCTTTTCAATATCTGTCTTGATGCCAATCACCCAAGTAACCCAGAAGTATTACCTGAGAACTTCTCCCCTCTGTCACTTTCCTCTGCAGATGTTCGGAAATATCCTGAGCATTCAAGAGGGAGTTATCTCGCCAGCATTTCAGTAAAAAAACAGAGGTTCTTTTTATCGCCATTATCAGTATTTGAGTGCTGATGAGATTCCAGGGGGCTAACTTTCCGTGGTTCAAAATCAGAAGGGGCGGTATTGGCGATGCCTGAGGGAGCTCATCATGAAGATTTGCGCAATCTCAAAGCATTCAGGGACTATGCTTCACTTCACGCAGCCAGCTGGTATCAATTCGTAAACGGGCCCCGTGGTTGCGAGCTTGAAAATGGAGAGTTGCACCTCGTGACAGGCTGCGATAAAACCACATCGTGGGGCATTGCGTCATATAACAACACCATGCAGTCTGATCGTACTCAAGATGGACCTGTCTTGACATTCCTTACGGTCCCTGGCGATCACAGATATCCGTTGCGCACCACTTACTCCTGGGAACATGATGGCATGGCTGAGTCAAAGACATGGCCAGAACCTGACCTCAACGGTGTTGAGGATGATTCAGGATCATCCTGGACAACATGGCCTCGCAACCAAACCACTTTTATCCGCTCGTTCACGATCACAGTTTCGGACACCATATGGAAAAACCTGCCCTTTAACCTCGCTTCGGAGGTGGAAACAGATACTGTCGAACTTAAATCGCCACCGAGTTCTTCAAGCTCTTCGCAAAGTATACTATCTAGTACGCGTCTCCTCCTCAGTACTCAAGCACAAAGTTCAATAGCCATTTAGGCGGCCGCAACAATGGACCTGTAGTGTTGAAGGATTGGCAGAGCCGTTCACCTGTGAGTATGTCCAAGTTATTTTCTAAAAGTTTCTCAATAGCCCAACAGACTATTCACCCTTCTACACTTATTCTCAAGATATTGATGCAAAAGGTGATCCCTGCCATGCATAAACCTCTCATAACTAATAATCGATTAGCATCCTGAAGCCAAGGTTGCTATTATCCATGATGATGACTGGTGTTCTGTCCTTGAGGAGGCATGTTTGAATAACACTTCCTTGTTATCCATTGACAATCTGACGCTTTGATCGGTTGCAGGATGCAACTCAACTTCCGGATGGTCCAGAGTTCTTCAATCGAATTCAAAGTAAATTCGATGTAGTCATAGATCAAAATGGTAAGATGCTTTGCTGTCGGGAGGTTACGCTCTGACTCAGAGAATTATCGTTCCTGGCTAGGCACGCTTTATTTAGAAGAAAAAGAAGTCTCCATGAGAAACAAGGAAGTCGGCGAACTGTCAAAAGTGGATGTTCCCAAGACCATTGGAGCTGAGGTAGAAGAGAAGTTTACGCTACCCTTACCTTCGTCAAGCACGCCTTTGCCGTCAAGTTCGCAAACTGGTTTGAATGAAGCTGCTTTCGTACCTCCCCTTACCTCGATTCTGCCAAATTTGTCTGTTCCGCCTTACACAGGCTCAGCTCAGGGCGACAACGTTGTAGGGAGCCAGCCTCTCCCGACGGTCCCAGCGGTACATCTTTCTGGTGACCAGAACAACAATATTCCTCCACCTATGGAAATGTCCGCTTTTGAGCGATTATTCAAGCCTTTTTGCATCAAGCTGAACATCGATTTACAGCAGCTAAAAATTGATAACAAGCCGATCGACCTCTATCAGCTTCACAGAAATGTCATGCTGGAATCAGGGTTTGCGATGGTAATTGATTCTACTCTCGTCATATCGCTACAGCTTATAGATCTTATGCAGGTGGAACAAAAGAAGCTTTGGGATGTTATTGGGGGACGTATGGGTTTTGTGCAAGTCTCCGGCACCGGAACAGAGCCCGCAAAGTCAGGACCTGACATCGCGCACCGCCTTGCTAACATTTACAAAGAGTACCTATTCATCTTCGAACGATACTACATTGCCTGGGCAGTCAATACGAGGCTTCGAGCGCAACCGGGACCTGCTGCTCAGGCGATGCATGTGCCACCTCCGCCTCCGTCGATGCAGGGGCTGTCTTCTGGACAGGGGTCACTTTCTACGGCTATGCAAAGGGTTGCTGCTCTCACTCACATCCCGATCCATGAACTCCGCCGACGCAATGTACCAGAGAGGGTTATCGCGTTTTTAGAAGCTAATAGAGCCGGTTTGCTGCGTGCTTATGCCGCACAGAGGGTCTCCCAAAATCCACCACAGCCTCCGGCTGCGAATCAGAATGTTGCTGGAAGCCATCCCCCACCATTAGATCACCCCCGCTTCCAGCAATCATATAGGATTTACTGCGCCAACAAGAATCGGAAGAACGATACTCCACCACAAATTGACGACAAACCGGTCGACCTCTATCAGCTCCATAGAAACGTGATGTTAGAATCCGGACCCATTCAGGTGTTTATTTTTCCCCATCTCGCGTGAAAACAATGATTCATGGCTTTCCTTTAGATACAACGGAAGGGACTTTGGAGCATTATTGGGGGGCGCATGGGATTCGCACAATCTCCCAGCACCGAATTGGGCCCAGCAAAGTGCAGTCCTGATGCTGCGCAGAAGCTTGCGCTCGTTTATAAAGAGCTTCTATACGACTTCGATGGACTTTATATCCAATCGCTTCTCAAGGTGAGGCTACAAGCCCAAGGGAAAACCCCTCTTGCAACGAAGGCTGCCGCTCCTGCCGCAAGGGGTGCACCTCCGCCGGTGTCCCAGCGTGTAAATGCACCTCCGCCGATGTCCCAGCGTGTACATGCACCTTCGCCGGCGTCCCAGCGTGTAAATGCACCATCTCCCTCGATGTTCCGGAGTGTCATCGTTCATGCTCATGTACCTGCGTCTGATCTCCATGAACGTGGAGTTTCGGAGAAAGTCATCGAGGTCATTGAGGCCAACCGTGGTGATTTGCAAAAGGCTCACGCCGAGCAGGCCTTGCAAAATCAATTGCGTTTGATGCAACAGAGTACTGGAAACCGGAGTGGGCCCTCCAACACAGTGCCTAACATGAAATTTCCATTTGGTGGGTCGGCTGCTCAGCAAAATACAGCTGCCGGGTCTGCGGCTGTATCTGGAATATTACAGCAACGCAATCTGCCAAACCCGCTTCAAGGCAATAATTTCCTTGGCAGTCGACAACCTCTTCCCCAACCACGAACGCAATGGGATCTGCCTACCCAACAAACGAAGGAGCATTTGGACAAGTCCAATCAACCCATGCAGGGTATCAACCAAACCGTGGCCCCGAGTAAGTCATTGCCAATTATGGCTGTCAGATTGTTAGTACTTACGACTACATATACAGCTAACTCGTCCGTGCGTCCTGCCAAGCGGAAGACTCCGACGCTTCTTGCTGAGGCCAAGCAACCGATCGCCAAAAGACTATCTTTCGAGGCAAGGGTCAAGCATGGGCAAGAATCTCAAGATACTGCGTCTGAGCAGGTCACTGAGGCCATGGATGTAGATGAAAATCCCAAAGTACAGGACACGTCAGAAGTCTCTAACATCGTGAATATGATCATGGAAGCCTATGATCTGCAAGAATCGCCACCTCTTCCGGAACCATCCGACCTTGACTTTGAGGAGTTTTTAGATTTTTCGGGAATGGTCAATGGTGGAAGTGGCTCCTCAAGGGCTGGGGCGTCAGAATTGCACAATGTTTCGCCTCCTTGGTCGTCTTGATCAGACTAGTCGCGGTTGAGGATGGACAGGAAGGTTGGGTCATAGGCGGTCAAAGGAAAGTGTGTGTTGGACATTCTTCTAGTGCCATTGGTGCAAATCGGTTCTCCTTATATCATTTGTAACAGGTATGCCTTATTCCGTATCCGTGTGTTCTACTCTTTTATTGTTGTACACTTGTACTATTATCATTTGCTCTGTGTAGTAGTAAAGTTGTTTTGTATCCGAACATGTTTTACTTAGACTCCTTATCAGAAATTGCACTCACTCACTCAAATCACGGAGAGAGTGCATTCCCTGAGGATCCATGATAGTATGTGTGCACTGGCAATCGAATATTTGGCATTTTGTCCACTGGAACATTGCACATTGATTGCACAACTGTCGAAAAATACGGAACCCAAATACGGAGACCACACACATGGGTGCCACCATGATGTCATAGCATTGTGCGCCCTGGGCGCTGCCCAACGTTACACAGATACTTTGGTCCTCCCCCCTTCGAACTGAGGTACGCAGAGTCTCCAGTCTTGCCTCGTCATGCACGAAGGATCATATACTTGCGCTAACTAGTACTCTGTAGTTTGCACTCCCTTCAAACTCCTGTCATCAGGTGCTCTAACAAAATGATCATTATTCCTGTCCAACCCAGTAAGACGTCAACCAGTCGATGAAAGGATCAAAAGACTAATTATATAATTGCATGGCCGTAGCACAAGTGTTCCGCCTGTTTGTCCATCTTGTGCTCCTGATCTCGTCAATCCAAGCCCAGTCTCTTTCCGATACTCCTTCCTTTCAGCTCCGGGATATTCCTTTTGAATGTTCCAATCCGACATATGGGAGTTGCACCTTCTATGCTGATTGTCTCGAGAGTCGTTACCATTGTGGTCAATCGGGCTACCCGATTGGATATGGCCAACACTACTGTGTAAGCCTTCACGGCGGCAGGGTCAAAGTTTGGCTTGCAGGGACAGGAGTGGTTGGCACACACCATGCATTGCCTACAGGCCGCACTGGTGCCTGAAGCGACAGGCGAAGGTGAGACAACATGCAACGCGCTAGCCGACAAGGCTTTCGCGACCCATGCAACTTGCTATGTCAACAATGGTTTGTGTGAACTGTTCCCAACGGATTGGGTAGAGATCGTGACCATTGTAGGGTGGACACTCTTCGAGAGCTGGGATGCGACTAGTAAGAGCAGTTTCCAGGCGGCGGGAGATTGTCCAGCCCTTACGGCGTGGATCCTACTCTGCACCACGCTAAATAACCGGAATTTATGCCCCAGTGTGGCTGGGCTGTAGCATTGCATGATTTGCCAAATTGCTTGGAGGCTTGAAACCAGGCTAATTGCAATATGAACTTATTGCTCTCGGAATTGGAAAGCACGTCGATGGACGTCAAATTTTGGTCGAGCTACTTAGTCGTTGAAGATGAACACGCCAAGAGTACCCCGTATTAGCTAAATTTGATTCTTTACGCACTTTTGTATCGATTGCCTTGCTCTGTGTTCCAACTGCATCACATGTACTTGAACTTCCCAGACTACCATGCAATCATCGTCACTCCGACGTTATTTTACTCTACACTCAGTTCAGGCAAATTTTCGTTAGAACTTGGTCTTCTGCTCGCCGAAAGTTAATGTTGACCACCAACTATTCTTAATCCGGCTCTCCACAAACGACTACGGATCGTCAAATTTGGCCCAGAGAAACGCAGCCCAGCCAAAGCCCAGCCGCGCTACTGAAATGTTAAGCGGTTACTTGCCCAGGGACCAACGGTGCGTTTTCTAACTTGTCTGCAATCATGTACTTCTCTGACGCCGTGCATTTCCACGTTAGGAATCCTTTTGCTATGCATTCTGAATCTGTATAACTGGGCGTTATGAACATTGGCGCAACGTGGGCTTACGTGGATCCTCCTCATTGAAGTCGCATTGCTCTATTTGAGGCCCCCGTTCCCTCGCCCCCCTTGTATTCGGTGCCCCACACAGACTATGACCTTCGATCGAGCTCGAAACTTTGTCGTTCAGGGCTGCTACTTCGTCGACAACTCTGGTGGACAGAAGCAGACACTCGATGAAGGCAAGTAGTAGAAGTCAAGATATGAAGTGGATTTTAAATTGAATCACTGTAACAGTACGTGCCAAGCTAAAAGACGCGGCCGCATCAGGGATCAGTTTCAATTCCATTGAAGAATTTGTCGGCAGGCCGATAGAATTGCCCACTGTCTCTTTCGACAACTTGGTGTCACCCAACAATCTGGGCGAAAAACACCTATTTCTGATGCATAGCAAGAACCCATATTCGGTTCGGTTGACTGGAGAAAGCGTAGCAAGGCACTTCCAGGCAAAGCATGTCTTGCTAGCAAGCATCTTCTTTCGCCGTTTCTTCTATTTCTGGCCCGCACAAGGGGATCGCGTAGTCCCCAGTCTAGCCTATCAGCTCGTTGTCTCTCCTCGGTGTCCAGAGGAAGTCAAAGTCGAAATACTGGGCGCTTTTCATGCGGAACCTGACATTCCCGAACAGTCACTGCAGAACCAATTTCAGAAACTGATCGTTCGTCCACTTCTCAACGCCTCCGAATTCCTTCCCCAAACTTTACCTATCGTCTTCCTCTTGGATTCGGTACATGACTGCCAAATTGTTGAAAACATCATTTATGTCCTCGCCAAGTCTCTTCATGAGCTTCGGGAAAATGGGGTCAGTGTCATCGCAGTCATCACGACAGTTTCCTACAGCAAGATCCTCGACAGCGTCCGATCACAGGAAACTATCGCATCCATTACTGAGATCTCCTCTACCCCCGTCACATGTCCCCACTCCATCATCTCTCGGGCGAGAGCGTTGGCTTTTCCGCTGCTTGACCTCAAGTATAAATTACCAAACTTCATCCAACGAATGGTTGAAATCTTGACCATTTTCTGTTCATTCGTGTCGATTCCCTTCGTCGTGTACTTCACGGTTTTCATATGCGGTCTTCTCGTAGGACTCGGTCCCTGGGCAGTCTTATTAGCGGGAGCTGCAACCTTAATTTCCATTCCGATAATGCTTTGTTTATCGATTGCTCTCATGTTCCATATACATAGGGAGGTTGCTCGGGTGATCTGGTCGAGGTCGGGGTAATTACTCACTGCATTCCCGCTTATTTACCTATCGTTGATCGATTGGCGTCGCGTTTTCTCGAATACCAAAGACCTCCAAAGACACATTTACATAATTGTTCCTGACTGGCAATTTCTGACTTGCACATATATACTGGAATTCGATCGAAAGTGCTAGTCTCGATACCAGCCGTTATGGATATGGGTAGAATATATATATGACTGGTGTGCGATAGACTACCAAGAAAGCATGTAGGCCTGTAGTTACTTTTTTCCTCCAGGTGGCAACGATATGTACTCCATAAGAACGATAAGGCGGCAAGCATTCCTTGACCAACCAAAAAAAGACGGTCATACGAAATGGGCCACATCAACAATTATGGACGGTGCCACTGCACTCGCCTCGTTCCCCTCACACCTGACCAAAATGAAATAGCGGTGTAATCTGGTTAGTATCTCCTTCCGCCACCTGCAGTGCGTCCAGTTCCTGGCCCTTGGTACGGACTGTAATCCGGGGGAGGTCGTCCACCTGACCATAAAAGATCAAAACTGAATGTCAATAAAGAGTCGAAAGAGAGAGAACTGACCACTTCGAGGTGGGGGATTGGGTGGTGGCGACTTCACCCTATTGCTGCTCGGGATGACTGCATTTCTGAACAAGTTCATCAAGTCGTCTGTCCTAAACACCGGGCCTAAGCATATCATCAGTCTCAACCGCATGGAGCAATCAATATATAATCGAAGCTCACCATCGAACGAGGCAGGCGTTGGCAACTCCCCAAAGAACCACAATAGCACAGGCGGCAACGAGCCGCTGCGTGGTTTCTCCTCTTCTCGGTCCATTTGGTGTGCACGTGGGGTAGGCAACGACGGTCGTCCCCTTTCCTCCCTCTCCCAGGCTGGAGGAAGAGCAGGGGGTGGTGGAGAGAATCGCCGTCGAGACGGCCCATCCCATCTTGATTCTCGGTCTCGTTCTGGAGGTGCACCACCTCCCCTCGCAGGTGACGCGGCCCGCATCCTTTTGTATCCTTGACTATACTCCCCACTACGACTGTCATCTCGTTTACGATAATCTGGGGATGACGGTCGTTTTGCTGATGGTGCTGGTGTAGTGCCCGATTGCAAGGAAGTTTGTGTTTCCGTTCGTCCGAGGGAAGATGTGTTTACTTTTCTGGCCATCGCGAATCCTAGGTCGCGAGCGGCAATGGCGTCCGTGCCGAGGTAGATATGGCGTTGAGCAAAGCGCTTGATTGGTGGATCTGGGAGAAAATCAACGGGGATGCTCAACTACAACAAGATGCAGATGAACAACATACCAGTCGGGTAAACCTCCGCAATCCGCTTCTCCAGCTTTAGCGCACCTTCAAGATCACCATACTGGTACTCATATCGAGCCCAGCGTTCCCATAGTGGTCGGGCTCGCTCTGGTGGGAAAGTACCGATAATCCGTTCAAATAAGGCTCTTGCATCTAACAAAGTTGTTAAAAGTTGAAAATGAAGAGAGAAAAACATGGAAGCCTCACTATTTTCGTCATTGATAGAAATTAGGAAACCTAGATAGCGTAGCACAAACTCGATCTCATCACCAAACGTGTCTAGGCCCTTCTCAAATATACGGCTTGCGACCGACTTGTCATCAGAACAGTGATACTCCATCAAAGCTATATCAAGTGAGATCAGACATCGGACAGATTAGATAGCCAGCAGAAACATACCAGCAGCTTCGTATACCTCCCAAGGAGCCCATCGATCTTTGCGAGATTTGCCAAACGCCATCCTCGACGACTTCACACCTTCTGCTCTTCGCGCAAAACGCATGTACATGATATAAGCCAACCCATACTCAGTCCTGCGTTCCTGGACCTCGGTTGATTTTGGTGGCTTCTCTTCAGAGGCTTGGGAGTTGAACGACGTGTTGTTGGAATGAATGCCAGCTTCCGCGATTGCTGAGGAAGTGCTGGCGATCAGTGCTGCTGCCGCTGTGTTTCCGTTGACGGTACCACTCCCATTTGATGAGAAGGATGCGTTTGCTGCTACTGAGGACTGTTCGAGTGCTTCGAGCTGACCACGTAGCGTTTCGAGGAACTTGTCGTAGAGGGTGTGAACCTCAGCAAAGTCTTTCTTGACCTCCAGAGCCTCAGCGTAGGCAAAGGTCAGTAGGTAGCTAAAACGTTGTTAGTTCAGTGGCGGAATGCATAGAAATACATGCTCACCTTGACGGATTGGCCTCAAGCCCAGCTTTCAGTATCGAGAGGGCCTCGTCATGCTTGCCCACGCTATTCGTCCACGTATACGCCATGAACCAGATTTCACTGTAATACCTCATACGAATGACGGCCTTGCGATAAACACCCTGGATCCGAGTGATCAGCGTTGCCTTCTCCTTCTCTTCAATCTCTAGAGGGTTACTCTCCTCCCACTTCAGATACGCTTTCCACTTGCCAACAAGCGTCCGTTCTGATGCGTCAAACCTGGGTAGCGGAGGCAAAAATATGTCATTGGACGATGGAGGGTACAGGGCATTTAGATGGTTCGTAAGCTGACGGAGGACGGTACGAGCTTGCATGTGGGCTGGTGAGAGGTCGGCCATGAATTTTTTGGCGGTGATCCTGTTGAGATTTACCTCGAATGCTTCGAGTTCTTGCCAGAGTCGCTCGACGTTGTCCAGGGGAATTTGGACGGCGCGATGGTAAACCTTGCGCAATGCGTCCATTTTCTGTTGTTCTTCCCATGTCGTTGTCGTCTACCCAGAATGAGTCAGCTGTAACTAGGATGCAGGAGATGAAGAGGCGCACCTCGCCAGCTTTGAGAAATTGTATGTAGTCATTCCAAATGTCTCCGCTTTCCTTATCTTGACCAACATGGTTCAAAGCAAACTCGTAAGACTTTCGGACGATATCACGCGTGGATGGCGAAACATTCAAACGTCTGTCAAGAGATCGGAATCACGGAGAAAGGGCATAGTCAATTACATACCTCACATAGACAAGATAAAACTTCCAAAGATCGGCACACGGCGATGTTCTCAAGAATTTCTTGAAGAGTTCTTCAGCAGCTCCAAAAGTTTCTTGATCATTCAAAAAGTGACTAATATATGCAATTTGTGCAGAAGACTGTGCGTTGTGGCCTGTCAGACGAGGGATGCGTGTTGGGTGTCACGCACAACTCACTGTGTTTGGATATTGCTTCAATAGGCTGTCAAATGTGGTCTTTATCTTTTCAATGTCACCGGTACTCTCAGCCACGTTGACGAGTCGTCTCCAATTTTCAGGGTTGTGAGGTTTCTCGAGCAATTGCGCCGTGAGCGCCTCATACTCAGTGGGTGGCGGTAGGTCTTTTTGGGGCTCAGATTTGATGATGTTGAGGGCGTTGAGGATTTCGGCAGTGGGCTGGGTTTGGTCGCCGGGATGTTCAAAATCGTCGCCTTGGCTCTGGGCTGGTTCAGACATGTCAGACGACGAGGACCAGAACAAATAGGTTGCAAAGCGGAGAGCAAGCTTCAACAAGACCCTGACAAGGGCTGTTTCCTGGTTGTTTCCCACGGCTACCAACACACGCCAGCAAAGGATGTCGATGAACTACAACTACAACCTCATTCACGTATATTTGAGTCCCGTCGTCGTCCGCTATTATTGCGAACATCCTCCTATCGCGAGATATATTTTCGTTCACCTTTGTTCCGACCTTGGCCTATTGCATACGGGACAAGTACTTTGAATCTTATCTACCCTGAGGAATATTCCTATTTCTTACGACGGGAATGCTCTGGTATGCTCGTCAAATTACCAACAACGTGCTCAAAATCTTGGCTTCATTCAAATTCGCCCACGACAATTACGATTTATTACGATGCACTGCCGAAGGATTCCGGGCCTTGTTCTCGCTCGTTTACTACCGTTTGAAGGCAAAGGGAGACTTCTTAGAGTATCATAAAATATTGTAAAAGTATTTTCCTTCGGCAAGGATGCGGAAATGTTGAGCCTGCCGTGCGATCATGTGGTCCGTGGATGATGGCAATAGCGTCAAGTCGGTTGAAGTGCGCCGAAGGGAACGGATGTGCCGAGACACGTGACACCCGTCATCAGGCGAAGGTGACAGCACCTCTTACTCTCCACCACCACAACCTTCGCCACCGTCGTCAGTGCCGACGTTGACACCTTAAAAGCGACACACCATGTTGTCCCGGAGACTACTACGGGGCTTGCCATCAACAAACCGCGCGTCGAGGCATCTTCAGTCAATTTTAGCCAACCGACAGCACCCCGTGCGTAGCTATGCCGCGGCTCCTTCCCCAAACGACGCCTTCGCTAATGGTAGCAACGCCTACTACGCCGATGAGATGTACCGTTTATGGAAAGAAGATTCAAAATCCGTGCACCCGTCATGGGACGTCTACTTCTCCGGCCTTGACAAGGGACTGCCCAGTTCCGTGGCATTTCAACCCCCTCCTTCCACACATTTACCACATCCCTCCGACGGAGCGCCCGCTCTTTATTCCAACGGAGGTGGCGATCTCGATGTTCACTTGAAAGTTCGTTATTTTTCACATTGGCATATCTGTTCAGTTACTCATCCAAACAACCCAGGTGCAACTTCTTGTCCGAGCCTACGAAGTGCGGGGGCACCATGTGGCTGAACTGGACCCTCTTGGCATTCTTGATGCTGATTTAGCCGATGTCAAGCCACCTGAGCTCGAACTCAGTCGTTACGGTTTCACTGAACGTGATCTCGACAGGGACATCACCTTGGGCCCCGGTATCCTTCCCCATTTCGCTACTGAAGGGCACAAAACCATGAAGCTCCGCGATATCATTAAGCTTTGCAAGCGCATATATTGTAAGTCCACGTTTACCTTTTCCGTCCAGCAGACATGTAAACACTCTATTCCATAGGCGGAGCCGTCGGTATACAATACATCCACATTCCTGACAAAGAACAATGTGACTGGATTCGGGAACGCGTCGAAACGCCTAAACCTTGGAACTACACCGTTGACGAGAAGCGTATGATCCTCGACCGCCTCATCTGGTCAGAGTCCTTCGAGAAATTCATGGCTAGCAAATATCCCAACGAGAAGCGTTTCGGATTGGAAGGATGCGAATCTCTCATCCCCGGTATGAAAGCCCTGATCGACCGTTCCGTCGATCACGGCGTCAAGCACATAACCATCGGCATGCCTCATCGAGGCCGTCTTAACGTCCTCGCCAATGTCATCCGAAAACCTATTGAAGCCATTTTGAATGAGTTCTCTGGTGACAACGCGGGTGACTGGCCCGCTGGTGATGTCAAATACCATCTTGGTGCCAATTATGTTCGCCCAACTCCCTCAGGAAAGAAGGTGTCCCTTTCCTTAGTTGCCAACCCTTCCCACTTGGAAGCTGAGGATCCAGTCGTCCTTGGAAAGACTCGTGCTATTCAGCATTTTGAGGGAGACGAGACTACTCATAATACCGCTATGGGTGTGTTGCTCCACGGAGATGCTGCTTTCGCTGGTCAGGGCATCGTTTATGAGACTATGGGGCTCCACAATCTTCCGTGGTATGGTACCGGAGGCACCATCCATCTTATCGTGAACAACCAGATTGGGTTCACCACTGACCCCCGGTTCTCCCGATCTACGTCTTACCCCTCCGATCTTGCAAAAACCATTGACGCTCCCATCCTCCACGTAAACGGCGACAACGTTGAGGCTGTCAACTTCGTCTGCCAACTTGCTGCGGACTACCGCGCCAAGTACAAGAAGGACGTCGTTATTGATATTGTCTGCTACCGCCGCTATGGGCACAATGAAACCGATCAGCCTAGCTTTACTCAGCCCAGGATGTACAAGGCCATTGAGAAGCAGCCCACCCCTCTCACTCAGTACACCAAGTTCTTGGTTGGCCGAGGAACATTCACCGAAAAAGACATTGAGGAGCACAAGACCTGGGTATTGGGTATGCTTGAGAAGGCTGCTGCTGGCGCCAAGGATTACGTTCCCTCAAGCAAGGAATGGCTCTCAGCTGCGTGGTCAGGATTCCCAGGCCCTAAACAGCTAGCTGAGCAGACCCTCCCTACCCGTGCTACTGGTTCTGACGCAGAGACGCTCCAACGCATCGGCAAAGCCATTTCCTCTTACCCAACCGGCTTCACCCCACATCGCAATCTCGCTCGTATTCTTGGGACTCGCGGTAAAACAGTTGAAGAAGGTGCTAACATCGACTGGTCGACCGCTGAGGCTCTTGCCTTCGGTTCTCTCGCTCTGGAAAAGATTCACGTTCGCGTTTCAGGTCAAGATGTGGAGCGTGGTACCTTCTCCCAACGTCATGCCGTCATCCACGACCAAATCAATGAGCAGCAGTACATTCCCCTGAACGACCTTGGGTCTAGCCAAGCACGATTCGTCATCTGCAACTCCTCGTTATCCGAATTCGGTACCCTTGGATTTGAACTTGGATACTCACTTGTCTCTCCAGATTCCTTGACCGTCTGGGAAGCGCAATTTGGTGACTTTGCCAACAACGCTCAATGTATCATTGACCAGTTCATTGCGGCTGGCGAAAGGAAATGGCTTCAGCGTACTGGTTTGGTTGTTAACCTCCCCCACGGTTATGATGGTCAGGGCCCTGAGCATTCCAGCGGCAGAATTGAGCGTTTCTTGCAATTGTGTGATGACCATCCCCACCACTTCCCCACCCAGGAAAAGGTTGAGCGTCAACATCAGGATTGCAACATGCAAGTTGTCTACCCCACGTGAGTCTTCACTGTGCCTTCGTTTCTGATGATATCCTTGCTGAAACGGGTTAACAGGACTCCAGCGAACTACGTATGCACAACATAGCCCTTTGAATGATAACCCCCTGACTTTTTGTTTTGTATAGTTCCACGTCCTTCGTCGCCAGATTCACCGTGACTTCCGCAAGCCTGTAAGCTGCCACTGGGTTCCCTCACACAACTACACCTAACGCTACTTTACCAGCTTATCCTCTTCTTCTCCAAGAGTCTCCTGCGCCACCCCAAAGCTCGCTCGAGTCTTGATGAGATGATTGGAGACACTCACTTCCAACGCTATATCCCAGAACCTCACGATTCAGGTTTGGTCGCTCCTGAGCAGATCACTCGACATATCCTTTGCTCTGGTCAGTCAGATCTTTCCGTCTGCTTTAAGGCCGCACTAACTCTTAAACAGGCCAGGTCTACCACACGTTGTTGCAAGCTCGTGAGGAGAGAGGCATCAAGGACATTGCCATCAGCCGTATTGAACAACTCTCTCCCTTCCCTTACGACTTGGTACGTCGGACGTGACTGTTAACAGGTGGTCAATGTTGATTTCTTTTAAGATCACTCCCCACCTTGACCTCTACCCCAATGCCAGCCTTCTCTGGTGCCAGGAGGAGCCTCTCAACAACGGTGCCTGGAGTTACGTCGGTCCTCGCATCTACACCGCTGCTGGAAAGACCCAACATCATAAAGGGAAATATCCGTTCTACGCAGGACGTGAACCCACCAGCTCTGTCGCTACTGGAAGCAAGGTTCGTCTTTTTCGTTGTGAGCTCTTGATCAACGTTGCTGAACTAGTGCAACAGCTCCAACACAAGAAAGAAATTGAAGCATTCCTTGACACTGCTTTCACCGCGCAGCCCGGTCATGCGGGACAATCATAGTTTTAGCCCACATATACATATGATAGTCCTTGTTCTTTGAATCTATAATACAAGCGCTATTATGCGCACGAGATTTGTTAGGGTTAGGGTCCACGCGTCCATGCCGAGAACGCGAACACTTTCAATCTCAAACCACGACTCTGTCTTCGTCGTCGTCTAATCAGTCATGGAGACCTCATTCGCAATCACCGGCAAGGGTTATGTGATAGTTGCGGCGGACACAACCTCTGCCCGCTCAATCGTGAAGATGAAAATCGACGAGGACAAAATCAAGACACTCAGCCCACACCTCCTCATGGCGTACTCTGGCGAACCAGGTACTTACATATTCACAGTAATCCTATCATCATACTCACCAAAAAACTCCCAAACAGGCGACACCGTCCAATTCGCCGAATACGTCGAGCGCAACATCCGTTTATACCAGATCCGCAACCTCTACCCTCTGCGACCCTCAGCAGCCGCTTCCTGGATCCGTCGTGCCCTTGCGGAGTCGCTGCGTTCACGTAAACCTTACTCCGTCAACCTCCTTCTTGGGGGATACGATACGGCGTCGCATGATCCCCACCTTTATTGGATTGATTACCTTGGTACGATGACGGAGGTGCCGTTCGCTGCGCATGGGTATGGATCGTATTTCGCGTTGAGTTTGTTGGATAGGTGTGTTGTGCTCTTTGTGTATCTTGTTGGATTGTGTGGACTGAAGATGCGGGCAGATATCATAATCCTGAAGCTACGATTGAGGAGGGACTGGCTACGCTTAAACGGTGTATTGATGAGGTTGCGAAGCGTCTTGTTGTCAGTCCTGGCAAGTACAAGGTTAAGATCGTTGATCAAGATGGGATAAGGGAGGTTGAACTTTGAATGGACGGTGGGGTAGAGATAACTGCGCTGTGCGAGAGCTACGTATGCCATCGAATACACTTCCTGTTTGCTTTGACGCCTCAGAAAGGTCATGTTTCGAGCCTTCAGAACCAATCTCGTATGCTAAGTACAGGACGTCGTGATCACCATGGCCGCTGTACTATACCAGCCTCGTCCATAAACGGAGCATTTGCCACAACCAGGTCAAGCACGACGTAAAAATAAAAAGGTCACTACAATTCCTTCAACCTCCGTCTTGGAGCCACTTCAGGATTTGCAACTCGTTCACACCAGTCCTGGCAGGGTGTGACGTGCACGCCAGCGCGTTCTACTGGTCGCTCTCTCTCATGAGACCCTCATCTAGTCTTCCTCTTTGAAACGCGAAAAATTGTAGAACTTGCCTCAATCGAACCTCCCGCTTTCTCATCTGCCCCTGCTGCATCATCATCAAGCCGATGGCATCCACCTGACAATCCGTCATCACCTACAGACGTCAAAGAGAATGCGTACCTTGCAGTTGTTGAGATCCGTTTGTCTGTTCGCCATTATAATACTCGCAGCGGTTTCCTTTGCATAGCCTTCTTTCTTCCGTCACTGCTGCTGGGGTTAGACAGGATCGCCCGCTTGTCTTTCCTGGGCGGGCGATATTAGTTCCGGAGACTCACACAAGGTCAACGTTCGTTTGAAAGGCCGGTCAAAGTGACTACACGGTGAGTGCCCAGGCCCATATTCCCTCAACTGATGCTTACCTTTTGCTTAAACGGCTCAAGATTACCGTTCTTCGGCGAAGTCAGTTTTTCAATGCCACCGAATATATATATGGTCGTGAACGGTGAAGGAAAGAGCTTGTATTGCGCAGAAGAAATATGTACTACAAGCTGCCACTACCCCAGGCAAGCACTTACGCCCCCCGACCTCCTGAATCTCATTACATCGCTTTCATGGATCACATCACTGTAAGTGGCAATGTTGTGTGTTAGGAATTTTTTCATGCCCTTTCGACTCTATCCTAAGGCAACGTAACCTTGGTTCTTATTTTAGATGTGCCATGGGTTGAGTATTCCGAACGCAAGTGACTCAGAAAATCAATTTCATTTCCTTGCCCCCAGCGTAAGTTGTTAGCGGCCAAATGATGCCGCCTGCCGATCTTCCCCCATACTGCAAGCATTCAAATACTGGTATACCGCGACCTCGCCAAATAAAGATACGCTCTTCACCTTCTCCACGGCGGAATTGGCGGTGTCCTCCATTTGATAATTATGGCGCTGGCTCAATATATAAGTCCAATCCTATTATTGCGTCTCCAGTGGGGGTGATTGTTGACTCTCTCAAGACCCGCGGGCGCTCCTTCTAGGATCTGTGCCTTATCAAATGGAGATTCTGTTATTTTCAGAAAGTGGGTGAACACGTCAATACATCGAACTTCTGACAAACTTCTGGTCTTTCCGATTGTTTTCCGAATCAGCACCGCCCGGTGCCCAGCACATACTACGGAAAATTCATCGCCGTTGTAACCCTCCTTTACACTTGATCCAACTTTTGGGGGGTGCGTACCGCTTCCCATCTTTTCGACCACTTTATTCTTTTATTTCAAGTTTCAAAAAGAACTGCACTTGTTTCTGGTATCAAGAGAAATAACTTGATCCTCCGGTAGATGTTTAAGAATATTCAACAACCTCGTTGGTACTCTGCGCTTTTATTGACGCAATGTTATATCCAGAACAGCTGTCAAATGAAGGCGTGCCGGTATTGCGCTGTCGGTGTCATATACTCCTACTTCAGGTAAGGGGTTTCTCATCTGTCCGAGCATTTTCTATTAATGTCACTTTTACCCTAGGCTGTCAACGAGAAGTCTAGCACGTACCGGGCGCCTCATAGGTCCGTTGAGGAATCTGACAGGTAACCTCACGTCAAACACCTTTCCACAGCTACCAGGGCAATTTTGCCGTAGCGTCTTTCACTAAAAAAAACACTTTACAACACCATGGAAAGTATTTAAGAACACTCTGCGAAAGCGAAACATCATCAGGTCAAATCCTTTCTCAACCATTGCCCACTGATAATTTTCCTGGCTCACAATGCTTGTGTTTTCTCTCCTCAGCTCTCTCATCCTCGTCTCCGCCGTTGGCTTCGCGTCGGCCAGCGATATCTGTACCTACACCTCCCGTAGTTGCATCGGGTCTTATGGTTGTTGTTACGGTATTGCACAGAATACCTGCTGCTATTGGCCGAGCAATTATGGCTGGTCGGTGAAGTTCCAGAATATGCCCACGACGTCAACTTGGCTTGGCAAGACGTTTGGCGATTCGGTCTGCTCCACGCAGACTGGCGGGATAGGCTCATCGTCCGGAGCTGCTTGTAAGTGCCGCGAATCCCTTCGTTTATTTTTTCTCTTGACGCAAACATATTTTCTGAAAGGTGCCAGCGTTTATAATGGCCCGACCTATCTTGCTTGGAAGTCGGCAAACTGGAATGCAGGCACTGGCGCAAGGCGCGATCTTGAAACCCGCGACAATTCCACCTGTGTCCAGCCTAACGCGATTGGGTTCACTACAGAGGATGGGAAAGAGCATCTTGTCAAGGTTCCCGAAGGGAAATTCGATGAAGTCAACGAGTGGGTCAAGACCGACGATTTTTCGAAGCTCCTTGAGCTAAAGGACTGACCAGCAACCATGTGAGGCAATCCGGGTATCTTCTATTTTTCCAAAAGAATGATGCTGTTTTAAGCTGCTGGTAGTGTCGTCCAGGACTCTGGGCACATCTAGTAGAACTTGCCAAGTAATGGTTACTTCAAGGTTACTTATTATCTGCTGTGGACATTCAAACATATATTTCTGTGGAAGTCGAACATTTACATACTTATGATTCTATTTTTTCGTGTTCATTGAAATTGGAACAGATGCTGTGGATAACTATTACAAGCGCTCAGCGCAAGCTCAACGTTGGGATGCATGGAGTTAAAGTCACGTGGCAGAGTCCTAAATATAAATAAAACAAATCTGTACAAATATCAAGTAACAAGCACTAACACTGACTTTCAACTCGTCATTCTCATCCGACATCGCTACCAAGCCGATAGGATGCGTTAACGCCGGCACCAAGCACCTCTTTCGATTCAAAAAAATCTGAGCCTCCACCCATTGCACAAAGTGGAGAATCATTTAACCATGGCCCACATATGATGACTTGAAGCAAACTTGAAAGGTATAACTTCTGGGCCATTTAAGTGGACCGCCGCATTACTGATCTATGGTTCGATTACGACAGTCCTGAGCTCATTGGTAAACGAAAGTCAGCCAATGTGCTTCTCATACCACGTGCTTGAAAGGTATTTAAGAGCACTCCACGTTGACCATGATTCGGGCTAACCTGCCGCTATACTTACTCACAATGCATAAGCCCTCTCTCTGCTCTGTCGTCCTGCTGTCAGCCGTCAGCTTCGTGTCGGCGAGCGATATCTGTGCCTACACCTCCCGCAATTGCCTTCCGACGACGTTTGGTTGTTGTTCAAACATTCCACAAACTACTTGCTGCTACTGGCCAAACAATTACGGCTGGTCTGTAAAGTTTCAAAATATGCCGTCGTCACCTTGGGCTGGCAGTATGTTCCCTAATACGGAATGCTTAAACCGCATCAATGGGGTAGGCGTCTCGCAAAATGACGTTTGTAAGCGCCCCACCAATTATTTCTGACGTTGACACAAAAAACCTTTATTGATAGGTACCAGTGTTTATAATGGGTCGACATATCTCAACTGGTTGTCTGCAAACTGGAATGCGGGTACTCTCATAAGCCGCGACGATGCCAACTGCGTCCGGCCGAATGTGATCGGATTTACAACAGAGGTTGGGGAAGAGCATCTCGTGAAGGTTCCAGAAGGGAAGTTTGATGAACTTAACGAGTGGGTGAAGACGGGCAGTTTTTCAAAGCTCCTAGTGCTCGACAGTATCTAGGACAACAACGTGAGGTGATTTATAAACTCTTCATAATCTTAAGAGGTAACGATGTGTGTCTAGAACTCCATGGCATAATTTTGAGATTTGAAACTTATGTACAACTCTAGCTTGACTCAGGCCCTTTGCAATTCAAGTTTTTGTTGAAAAAGAACTCTCCACTGCGACCCTGGCAGTGTGAACGTAACGCCATTGGGTGAGCTTTGACTCTAGGCTGTAGGCCCGGAGATGAAAAGAATTTCTATCAAGGCGTTATCCAGCCTCGGGCGAATCTTCTGGCCGTACATTCACTTGGAACGGGACTACGACAAGCCGGAAGGATATGATGCGTTCACCTCGGACTCAACTGAATCTTATTCAGTAACTTTCAGTACAATAGTTGCGTCCAGACGATCATGGGTTCCAACGTTAACTGAGTGTTCTAAAGCTTGGGTTCACCGGCTCATCCATATGGAGGGCTAGATTCCTGATCTACCGGATCATGATGTCGAGCTCGTTGCTGTTTGCGAAAGCTAAACCTTACGCGCTACTTGCACTTGTGGTGCGCTGCAAAATGTATATGAGAGTGGGACTCCGAAACCTCTCCTCAACCCCTCTTCTGAGTAAAAGATTTCTCCACTCACAATGCACATGCCCTCTGTCCTCAGCTTTGTCGTCGTCCTCCTAGCCACTAGCCTTGCGTTGGCGAGCGATATCTGTACATACGCCTCCACCAATTGCGGTGGGTCGTATGGTTGTTGTTCAAACATTCCGTCAAATGCTTGCTGCTCCTGGCCAAGCAATTATGGTCAGTCGGTGAGGTTCCAGAACATGCCGGGGTCTTGGTTTGGAAGGACGTACAGCGATTCTGCCTGCAAAGATCAGGCGGCTGGAATAGCTCCTGTGAGGAATGTGCCTGTCTGTAAGTGCCGCAAGCGCCTTCACTTTTGTCTGGCCGTTGAGCGATGCAATTATGTAACAGGTTCCAGCGTCACTTCAAGTTCAAAAGCCAATTGGTTGTCTGCGAGCTGGGGTCCGGGTGGTGGTGGGTTTCGGAGACGCGATACTGAAGGTCACGACGACGTTTTGAACTGTGTTCTGCCGAACGTGATTGGGTTCACCACGGAGGATGGGAAGGAGCACCTTGTCAAGGTCCCCGAAGGGACGGCCTTTGATGAGCTGAACGAGTGGGTTAAGACGGAAAATTTTGTAAAGCTTCTTGAGCTTGAAAGCGTCACCGGGGATGCTTGACTGTGAGAGGACAGTCTTATGCATTCGGTGATGTTCAAAGTAGTGAGCGTGTTGTCTGTAAGCCCGGGAAAGTCAGTGTCATCTCAATTTCAGTTAGACCCCCCATTCTTACTAGAATGCTCGGCGCGGACATCCAGTTGTTAGTATATCTTTTTTTTTCTAGCACAATTGAATACACACCTTTTTCATCTCCGTTGGAATAGAAATAGCTGGTGAAGGTCAAGTGAGTCTTTCCCACTAGGGGTCCTCCGAATGTTCGTAATGCTCCACGGAACGGAACTATGTCGCTTGTTGTTGTACGTTACATAGAGGTGCAAAACACTTCGGTAACTGAATGAAGCGTCCACATTCAGACACGTGACACTACATGGGATCAGCCAAATAGAGGCAAACCCTTCTGTGACCTCAGCGGCGAGCTCATTCCTGACCAATTCCTGACGTCGTCTCGACGAGATACGATAGATTACAGCGGTGATGCACCAATTTTGATAGACCAGAAGACACCCTCTGCCCAAGTGCGTAGGAGTTCAGGGTAGCCGGCTTAGGAGCTTGTTCAACTGATTATTTTTGGATGATTGACAACTTGAACTCCTGGCAATAGTACTAGCGGACACTCTAAGTAGGCATTAATGGGGTAGTGGTAACCTGGGTCGTTGCCAGAAACCCATTCTTCATTATCGACCCGCCGGGGGTTCGATTCCCTCTTAATGCACTTCTTGTTCTGACAGGCATGTATTTTGTAATTTTGGCGGGAAAAAGGCGTATTTTCTTGAATACTGTACCGTCCACCTTCAAGGCAACGTCTTCTTCTACAATACCCTCAGGGTCAACCAACCTCGAATCCTACCCAGCTGGCGCCTGTATCACTACAAACGGTACATCACTATTGCTTGCCCTCCACCAATTTCCAAGTCTACCACAGGCTCAAACACAACGCGACCCCATTCTCAATAATCCCCAAAAAAAAAAAATCTGGACGACCGCTTTCCCCCTCAAACCCACTCTTGGATCCCACCCAGGGGACACTGGACGCCGAAACGCTAGCTTTGCGTTATCGAGCTCGAGGACGTATGTGTGTAGTAGCCCTTGGAAATTATCAGAGCGCCCCTGCGAATTTACGGTAGACCTTTTAATTTGAAGAAGAAGAGGCGGAGGTGTGGTAAGTATCCCTGGGGAAAAAACATTTATTCCATCTCACTGGCATGAAAAAAAAAAAAAAAAAAAAAAAAAAAACATGCGACTAAGTATGAGCATGCGTGCGTCCCTCCGTTGGATGTAGGTGATTTTATTCCGATACAGAATTTTGGGTGATGCAGGAAGACTCACAGGAGTGGGTATGTAATTGCTGAGGTTCATTGAAGACTCGATGTTCATTTTTGGTGTGCAGAATTTGACGGTTTGGAATGCAACGTGTAATGTCTGTCCCTATGAGGTGATCCTCCGATCTGTGATTGGATTGCGTGGTTCCTGGGAGACGGTGAGTTCTTTTGGTATACAGCATTTGACTTTGAAACGTTGGTACAGTCACCTAATTGCTTCATTCTGCAAATAACTGTTGGACAACTAACTTGAGTGTGTGGGGGTGATGTATGAGGACTCGGAGGAGTAGGCCATTTCTGAGAGCCTATGATTGTTTCAATTGGAGGAGAGTGGGTGTAGATTTGAATAAACCTGAAATTTGAGTTAGTTGCCTTCACAAAAAAAAAAAAAAAAGTGACGATTGATAGGCTGGTGTGTGTTAGCACCAGCTGTGTTTTCAGACGGTTCAGAGCGCGCTGAAGGAGGAATTAAGACCTTTTTTTTCTGAAGAGAAAAACCGGATCCCTAAGCCCCATTCCACCTGGCGAAACACTCCATCGCCCCAAAAATTGTAGGCTCGTGCTGTGGTTCCAAGTTATGACGACTCCGCTTGATTAAAGCCACGATGTGAATTTCTCCGCGACTTGAAATGTTCATTTTGGTGTACGAGTTGTAGGTTCTGGTGGAATATGGCATTTCACTTTGAGACGTTTGGCCCGTGTTAGTACCGTTGTGTTTCCAAACAGTTCAGAGCGCACTGAACGCTCCAACCCCCCAAAAAAATTGTAGGCTCGTGTTGCAGTGGTTCCGTTTTATGACATCCCCACTTGATTAAAGCCACGATGGTAATCCCTCCGCGACTTGATTTGTTTGTTTTGGCGTGCAGAATTTAACGGTTTGAATGCGACGTGTATCTCTTGTACTGAGGTGATCCGACCCATCTGTGATTGTATTGCGTGTTCCTGAGATACGGCATGTTCTTTTGGTATACGGCATTTGACTTTGAAACGTTTATGGATGGCCATGAGAGTGGGCCAAGGATTATCAGTGGGTAAGTTGCCTTTACAAAAAAACCAAAAGGATTCTGAGGTGAAGACCGATGTCAGGCTGGCCCGTGTTAGTACCGTTGTGTTTCCAGACAGTTCAGAGCGCACTGAACGCTCCAACCCCCCCAGAAAATTGTAGGCTCGTGCTGTGATTCCGAGTAACGACAACTCCACTTGATTAAAGCCACGATGGAGATCCCTCAGCGACTTGAACTGTTCGTTTTGGTGTGCAGAATTTAACGGTTTCACGTGCCAGTGGTCTAGAGGTATCCTCCGATCTGTGATTGGATTCCGTATTCCTAAAATACCGTATGTTCTTCTGGTGATATCTTGCTTTGTTCCGCGATAGTTGTTGGGCGCTGCGATAATGACTCACTGTGTCAAAGATCTGGATGCGCATTGGGTGTTCCTGCGTTCGGTATGCAACGTTACAGACAGTTCAGACGGCGCCGAAGGAGGGAAGTAAGACCCTTTTTCATTCGAATCCCTAAGCCCCATTTCACCAGGCGAAACGCTCCAATCCCCCAAAAATTGCAGGCTCGTGCTTGATTAAAGACACGATGAAAATCCCTCCGCGACTTGAACTGTGCAGAATTTGATGGTTTAAAATGCCAGTGATTGTATCGCGTGTTCTACGTTCTTCTGGTATGCATCATTTGACTTGACAGTCACCTTCGTTCCGCGATAGTTGGTGCGATAATGATCAAAGATGCGCATTGTTCCTGTATTAATTTCTGGACTGCCTATCTGGTGAGTGTTCAGAGATTAAGTTTACCAGGTGGTAGGTGCGCGTAAAGTCCCAAGAGTGGTGATATCCGAAGGGTGATCGTACCGCGACGTCCGAGATCGAGGTTGAGATGGACTCGGAGACGTTGAAGGTGGCGCTGATCGTGGAGATAGGAAGGTGTGACGTAAAAGACGATGAACAACATACGGCAACAAAGGGAATCTTCTCATTTCTTGAACTGTCATGGGCAACACTGGGTCCAACGCCAATAATGGACATCGAACTGTGGCTTCGGACCAACAATCCCGTAGTCCAAGAATCCATTCACGCAACCACTCAAATTCCCCTTCTCCCGGTCTCCCACATCGCTCCATGCGCACAAAAAAGCGTTCACTCGAGCTACCAGATCTAGCTTCTCTCTCCCTCTCTCCAGCTACAACTCAACGCGGTAGACCCACAAAAACACAATCCATCCCCATCCCACTCCATCCAGGCGCACCCAACAACCTCGACAGACCCCGCCTCCTGCCCTCTACATCCGATCTCGTCAACCCACCATCCACACACCAACCTTTCCCTCCACCTTCACGCAACCAACCACCCCTCTTCCGCGGTGCACCAACGGCGAGACAACAGCCACCCATCTCTGCTCGTCAGCAGCAGGCCCAACAACGTATCCAGGAACTATACAATCAATCTCAGCACGTCCCTCCACCAGCCATTCTCCCACCCCTCTCCCCTGCGGGGGAGGACCCTACCTCGCCTGGGTTTGTGAAGGAGACGGTAAAGTCGAGTATCCCCATTGCCCTTGGCCATGTGGAGGGTGCCGTTGCCGTTGCAGATGAGCAGGGATCTGCGATGAGGGACGATCCTGTGTCAGTCCCGACAAAGATCACCTGGCGTGGTGGTGGAAAGACCGTTATACTCGCTAGGGCGGGTGATGATGATTGGAAAGGACGTACCATCATGGGACGCGAGTAAGTTTCTCTCCTTTTTTTTAATCGTTGTAGATAAGCTTATCGGACGTATAGATCACCAACATCGCTAACATTCCAAACCACCGTCGATTTGTTACCGGGTACACACCACATTCGTTTCCTGGTAGACGATCAATGGCGCGTAGCGGACGATCTACCAACAGCCGTAGACGACCAAGGAAGCCTAGCAAACTACGTCGCACTACCACTAGCCTACTCGTCCCCACCAGCACCCCAACCCACCATCGCAGCTCCCATCCCCACCTCCGTCTCTACATCCAAAGGCAAACCACCCATCCCAGGCCAAAGTTTCTGGTCCGCCGCATCGCAAGACGACGAAGACGACGACGCAGATCGTCATGCGCACCGTAACATAAGCATCAGAGCAGCACCCATCAGCACCCCAGTCGCACCAAACCCAAACCCAATAATCAACAACGCGCAATGGACCTCCGTACTACCCCCCGAGTTAATCGAAGCTGCAAAGGAGGAAGAAGTGTATTTAGCGGCGAATAGCGATACGTCGCGGACGCATGTACAGGGGTTCGTGCCTGCGCCGAATATTCCGCCTGCTCCTGGCCTGCCGAGACATTTGGATAAGCTGATTTTGAATGCGAGGGTTAGTCCGGGTGCGGGTGGTGCTACGGGGAATGGGAGGTCTGGGACGCCTGGAGCGGGGACACCTGTTGTTGGGAGTGGACAGGGACGTGGGGGACGGAGGGAACGGCGGGAGAGGGAACGGGAGGGGGATTTGAGGGAACGGGATAGGAGGGAACGGGAGAGGGGGAAGAGGGAGGGTGGAAGGAGGGCGGGGATGCCGCCTGCGCCTCCGCCTAGTGAAGCTGGTGGGGAAGAAGTGGTCGAGGAGGAAGCGGCGGCGGCGGGGGTGTCTTTGGAACCTGTTATTGCTGAAGAGGCGCCGCCGTCGGCAGTGACGACGCTCCAAGACGCAGTAGGACCAGACTCGACCGTATCCACCGCCATCGAACCTCCTTCCTTGGACCCAACCCCCCCTCCTCCTCCTCCTCCTACCGCATCCCCAACCCCCCCACCAACCTCAAGCAAACCAACACTCCCACACCACCCCTCGGGTTCAAGAGCCATCACGATCGACACGGCGAATATGCCGGGTATGACGGACGATGGGAGCGTGTTGCCTGTGCCTAGTCATGTTGTGCTGCATCATTTG
>NW_001889874.1:994066-1175121 GCF_000143565.1 Laccaria bicolor S238N-H82 | reverse complement strand
TGAGGATCCCCGTGTTTGGTTGGCTTTCTCGCTTTTCTTGAGGAGGGTGTTTGGGCGGTTTCTTTGTGTTTTCGGGATTGGCTTGGTTTTCTTCTTCTTTTCTGTTTGGGCGGCTTTCGCTTGGCGCTTTTTTGGTTTTCTTTTTTTTTTTTTTTTTTTTTGAAGTGGCGGTTTCTTTGCGCTTTTTTCTGGGGAGGAGGGTGTATGGGCGGGTTTCTTTGCGCTTTTTTCGAGGAGGGTGTTTGGGCGGCTGTCTTTGCGTTTTTTTTCAGGAGGGTGTTTGGACGGTTTTCTTTGCGCCTTTTGAGAGGCTCCTTTTTAGCGGAAGCGGGGGTGATATCATATGTGCGGGTGCGGTCGGTTTTGTGGGGCCTTTTCATTCATCTTCCGTTTCTCATGGATCTCGTTTCTTTTCCCCCTTCCCTTTCCCGATGCTAACCGAGTCTTTTCTTTCTTAATAGTATCTCACGACGATATATTACAAACCTACGTAAGGATGAGAAGCTTCAAGATGCAAGGTTCAAGAATCAAGATGTACCCCGCTCCCTACTTACCTACGCTTGCTTTGGTTATCCTTTGTGCATACGTCATTCCCTGCCACTGCTCACCCAGACCACCGTCGTTTACATATTGGTTTTGATTTACACGTCTCTTTTTTCTTCTTCACATAGAGCTTTCTTTCTTTCTTTCCTTCCCTTTGAGAGATCTACTTACTTGCATGCCTTTTGTGTTCCTCAGCCTTTCTTTCCTGCAGTATAGTTTTCCGTCTTTGTTTTTTTCCCCAGTTGTCCGCGAGTTGATTGAGGAGGATTTTTTTGGATCTGTTGTTGATGATGTACATTTTTACACTTGCGTAAAATTTAGGAGGTGTTGTATACCTGGCCCATCGTCTGCAACGACGATACGACTCGACGTCGTGGCTCGTTTTTCCAGCATGATAATCTTGCACGGAAACGTTTGCGTTTCTCTGAACCAGCGCCCAACGTGGGAGTCAATCTTGGGCGTTTGTTCAAATGCCTCATGGACAACACGTGGCAGGATGGGGTCTGCTGCATCTGGGTTCTCGTTCCTTTCCTTCGCCCCCATCTGTTACGCTACCAACATGAGTGGCATACATATGTTCCAAGGTGCTCAGAACGTCGACATAAGTGGCGGCACATTCAACGCTGCTGATACTGTATGCATAGCGCTCTGATACCTCTTATGTCCCGCTCATCATGCACAGATCAATTACTACACTGGCACTGGCAACAGAACGACATCCGATGCAGCAATACCTGTTAAACCAAACTCAAGCATTCGCTTCACAGGTCGGACTGATGTCCTTGCAAAGCTGAAGGAACATTTTACTGCTAAAAGCACTGATACAGTCCGCCATAGAAAATTCTTCTTGTTGTATGGCATGGGGGGGATTGGAAAGACTCAGATTTGTTTGAGGTTCATTGAGGATATGTCTGACTAGTAAGTACTCCACCATACCACCTAGTTCTTGTAACTGATTCATCCCCAGCTTTTCCCATGTTTTCTGGATTGATGCATCTTCCACTAGTACAATCACACAGGGATTGAAGGGAATCTGTAACCTTCCTGAGGCTCAGTCTGCTGCATTGAATGGTTCACCTCAGTCTGCTCTATGGTGGATTAGCTCTCTGGGAGATAACTATGCAATGGTCTTTGATAATGCTGATAATCTGACATCTGAAGATCTGGAGCAATATTTTCCATCTGGGCTAGGGGGGAATATTCTGATAACTAGTCGCAACTCTGGTCTGAGACAGTTGACTTTACATGAGAATTCTCTTGAGGTGACAGAGATGGAAGAAAATGATGCTGTCTCTTCAAGTTTACTCTTAAAGGCTGCTTGCTTAGATGAGTCTCAAAAAGATTTACAAGCTGAGGCTTCTAAGATTGTGAATGTACTCTTTTGCATTCCTCTGGCTATTGATCAGGCTGGTGCTTTCATTGCTTTTGGGAGCATAGACATCAGAAAGTATCTTGATGAATATTCTCAATACAGAGAAAGATTATTATCTTACCCAGCTTTCAAAGGGGCATCTAAATATAACAGATCTGTCTATGGGACTTGGGAGCTATCATTTCAAGAAATTCAGGAAAGAGCTAAAAGTGATGACTCTCAAAGAGCTGAGGCAGCCAAGAGTGCAATGCTTCTGCTGGGAATGTTTGCCTTCTTTCATTTTGATAGTATTACTGAGGAAATTTTTTCTTATGCTGCTATGCATGAGCATGAGAAAAATGGAGATAATGAGCAGAGGTCTGGCTTACCTCTTGCAAGCTCCATAATAGACCACACACTGCTTCAACTTCATAACACAGGAAAATGGGATAATTTCATCTTTAGAGAGGGACTTCAAGTATTACTTTCTTTCAGCTTAATCAAGCTAGTTTCGTCCAAAGGTGTCTATAGTATGCATCCACTTGTTCATGCTTGGGGGAGAGACAGAATGTCCCCAGAAGATAGACAGAAATACTGTTTGATGGCATACATCATGTTAGCTTGCTCTCTGCTGGGACACTTCAAGAGGCAGCCATATCAGTTCAGAAGGGTTTTGGTTACTCATGTGAGAGCCAATATACAGCAAACAAAAAAGGACATGGTTGATTGGTACTTTGATGATGCTCATGAAAGGTTTGGGAGATTGTTGGGGGAACAAGGATATGATAATGAGGCAGAGAAGTTTCAAATTCAAGCACTAGATGTAAGAAGCAGAACTCTTGGAAAAGAACACCCAGATACAATCAGGGTCATGGGGAATATTGCAGGGACATACCAGAGTTTAGGCAAATACACAGATGCAGAGGAGCTGCAAACCAAAGTTCTAGATCTGACAAACAGGTATCTTGGAGAAGAAGACCCAGATACAATCAGTGCCATGGGGAATCTTGCAGTTGTATATGGAAGTCTGGGAAAATACACAGAGGCAGAGAAGCTTAAAATTCAAGTTCTAGATTTGAGAAACAGACTGCTTGGAGAAGAACACCCAGATACAATTCATGCCATGAGTAACCTTGCAAATACATATGTGAGTCTGGGAAAATTTGCAGATGCAGAGAAGCTCCAAATACATGTTCTGGACATTGAAAACAGGATTCTTGGAGAAGAACACCCAGATACATTTTGGAATAAGCAACCTTGCAGATACATATGCGTGTCTGGGAAAATATGCAGAGGCAGAGAAGCTTGAAACTCAAAGTTCTAGATTTGAGAAACAGACTGCTTGGAGAAGAACACCCAGATACAATTGCTGCCATGCATAATCTTGCAACTATATGCGAGTCTGGAAAAATATGCAGATGCAGAGAAGCTCCAAATCAAAGTTTTAGATTTGAGAAACAGATACTTGGAGAAGAGCACCCATATACAATTAGTGCAATAAGCAACCTTGCAGATACATATGCAAGCTGGGAAAATATGCAGAGGCAGAGAAGCTTGAAATCAAAGTTCTAGATTTGAGAAACAGACTGCTTGGAGAAGAACACCCAGATACAATTACTGCCATGGCAACCTTGCAAATACATATGCGAGTCTGGAAAAATATGCAGATGCAGAGAAGCTCCAAATCAAAGTTTTAGATTTGAGAAACAGATATCTTGGAGAAGAACACCCATATACATTTAGCGCAATGGTCAACCTTGCAGGCACATATGCAATCTGGGAAAATATGCAGATGCAGAGAAGCTAAATATCAAAGTTATAAATTTGGGAAACAGACTGCTTGGAGAATAACACCCAGATACAATTGCTGCCATGAGCAATCTTGGGAATACATATGTGAGTCTAGGAAAATATGCAGATGCAGAGAAGCTGCAAATCAAAGTTTTAGATTTGAGAAACAGACTGCTTGGAGAACAGCACCCATATACAATTAGGGCCATAATAATCTTGCAGTTATATATGAAGGTGTAGGAAAATATGCAGATGCAGAGGAGCTACAAATCAAGGTTCTAAATATGAGAAATAAACTGCTTGGAGAAGAACACCCAGATACAATTACTGCCATGATTGACCTTGCAAATACATATGTAACTCTGGGAAAATTCACAGATGCAAAGAAGCTCCAAATCAAAATTTTAGATCTGAGAAACAGATATCTTGGAGCAGAACACTCTGGTACATTGAGAGCAATGGGTAATCTTGCAAATACATATTCACGTCTGGGAAAATATGCAGATGCAGAGAAGCTAGAAATCAAAGTTCTAGATGTGAGAAACAGACTGTTTGGAAAAGAACACCCAGATACAATTTCTGCCATGCATAACCTCTCAATGACATGTCAGAGTCTAGGAAAACATGCAGATGCAAGGAAGCTCAAAATGGAAGTTCTAAATTTTGCAGGCAGACAGCTTATTGGTCTGGGAAAATATACAGAGGCAGAGAAGATTAAAATCCAACTTATAAATTTGAGCAAAAGACTGCTTGGAGAAGAACACCCTGATACAATTGACCTACTGGAAGATCTTGCAATAACATCCTACTATCTACAAAAATACACAGATGCAGCCAGGCTGGAAGTCCAAGTTGGAAGAAGATTTTTGGAGACAAGCATCCAAAGACAGTTGAGGCAGTGGCATTACTTGCAAAACTTAGATCTCCAATACTTCAAGAACTAAATCAAAGAAAAAAGGTGTGTCTTATCTAGTAGAGTCTAGTTAACTTACATAATCATATTAGCTCACCATCTTTCCAAAATTGAAAGTAAATTTTTCAGAATGTTGAAAAGAAAGGTATTGTAATATTCCAACATTCTCAGATCATGTATTCTTATTTGTATTTTCCATAGGATGTACAGTAGATCTGACTCATATTGCAATATTATCATAGAACATATCCAGTATGGGTATACAAGCAACATTGCTCCTTACATATTTTGAGGATTTCAAAAAATATAATTACAAAAATCACAATGCAGCAAGGAAGGCAATATATGATACTGACATCATTGAAGTTATTCCTTAGACATGTATTCTAAGAACAGAACTAGAAGGATTCACACCTTAAACAGTGGACAATTAGGCACTTGAGCAAATTCATTGACAGATTGTTTGACGAACAAATAAAATTTGCTTATTGTTTGAACTGAAGATAGATATTGCGAACAAATCCTTCAATTGAATTGAAATAAAGGATCTGTCCTCAGTATCTCTCAGATACACAAACAACAAGTAAAAATGATTCATTTGTCCTAGGATATGTCCGGTGCTTCACTCAGGTGCCCGATACATCCTTGTTTCAGGTGTCAAGTTCCATCATGATGCTAACTGAGTTTTTTCCTTTTTGGTAGCATCTCGCAATGATATATTACAAACCTACATAATGATGGGAAGCTTCAAGATCCAAAGTTCAAGCAATCATAATATACCCACTCCCTACTTACCTATGTTCCCTTTTTCTAACATGCAAACTTCATCACCAAGCTCAGGCTCACCCTCACTCTTACTCCATTATGCCTGATGCATGACTTTACACCTCCCATAGCTACTTGATGTACAGAACATAAATGCCCACCATGACTCCCATTAACATACTCTAAATACTGCAACATGAGAGAACCTGCCTGTTTGAGTTTGAGGTTTGAAATTTTTAGTGCTAGATCTAATGCCTGAACAACTTCTGTTTGTTTGAAGACATTTGATCTGTGGACAATGGACATCTTCAAAGAAAAGAAATTAGACAAAGTACTAGTATTGAGTTAAGGAAAGCAGTCACTAAATCTATTGCATGAGGTGAGACAATGCAAAGTGCATTTGATCTACTTGATAACACCCTTGAAACTACTAAGCAAAGTGGAGGAGATCATAGTCAGATAATGATTATTTATTCATGTACCATATTTTACACCTTATTTTTCTAACATCTTTATACTTGTAAGGCCTCTCAATCATCTTCAAAAGCTGACAAGCATGTGATTTGGCTGTGTTAAGATGGTTGTGCAATGACTAGTAAGCAGCCATATATATTTATGGATGGTGTGCCTCCTCAATTGTGCTGCCAAGATGTCACACCTCCCTTACCCAGCTATCTTTCAAGGTTGAAAGACTGCCCTTAAACATCTCAGCTTCAAAGCCAGATATGTTTTCATGAAAGATCGTGACATTGACAGGATGCCAAGTCAATTACAGCTGTTTGCAAAAATGATGGCAGTTGTGCAAAAATAGAATAGAATGACAGAATAGTTTAACTTAGAAAAATTTGACATTTGAATGTGTTATCCAGTCACATCTTGTATCTTGACCTCATGGGCTATCGCAAAATATCTGCTGACCTCAAACTGGCTGCAATCAAGCTCTATGAACAACATTTGCTCAATCTTGACGATATCTTGGACTGTGTAGGATTCTTGGAAAGGACTTTCTCACAGATACAAAAGCTATACAATGAGACCGGACATGTTGAGCCACCAACAAGCACTAGTCGTGGACAGCCACAAAAATTACACTTCAACGACATAACCTATCTTCTGGCGCTTGTCTGTCAGCATCCCAACTGGTTCCTCAATGAACTTCTTGACCTCCTGGACACCAACCACTTCATTGCAGTGCATTACACAACCATTCACCAGGAGCTAGAGCAAGCCAGCATCTCTCTCAAAAAGCTGCAGATCATCGCCAAGGAACATGATGAGGACTTATGTGCAGATTTCATCCAGAAGATGGGCCAATACAGTGCAGAAGAAATTGGATTTCTTGATGAATTCTCGAAGGATGAAAGGACTATCCATTGCTGCCAAGGTTGAGCAAAGTGAGGAAAACACATGTCTATGAGAGGTGTTTTTGTATGTGGTCATAGGGTTTTGGGTGAAGGGTTGTTGACCCTGGATGGGATTGCTGTGAGCATGGTGGTGGAAGGGTCAATGACCTGAGAAAAGTTCCTACACTTTCTTGAGCATAGTGTTATGAGTGCTCTCTGACATATGGTTTCAGGCTGATGATGGGCCCTTGTTGATAGATGCCTTTGACTTCACCATACCTGGGAAAGCTCAGTGTCCTTGTCATGGACAACACATGAATACATCATGGAGAAGAAATATTAGAGCTGGCTGATAGATGTTGACAGGTGTTCAAATCATTTTCCTTCCCTCTTACTCCCCTGACCTGAACCCGATTGAAGAAGTGATCTTGAAAATCAAAGCATGGATTCGCTGAAACTATGACCTATTCCCAGTTGGAGATGGATTTCTGTTTGATGTCAAGCTTGCAATGGACATTATCACACCTGAGGATGCTGAGGGCTATTTCTTTTATGCTGGGTACTTTTAAGTAATATACATGTTGTAACGAGAGCAATGCGAGGCAGTAATACAGGCAGGGCCAACAAAAAATGTGTGATAAGAAAAGTACAAGGGTCGATTGGTATCAAACAGCTTGTGCGGTCGACCACACGGAAATGGCATGCTTTAGCTGTGCAATCTCACCAGCTTTCAGCCCTGCATCCTTGAGATCCTTCCATTCTGCATATGGGAAGGTGTGGGTACCTGAATAACCATTCTCGTCAAGTTTGTTTCAAATGCCATCTGTCAAATGATACATCCTGCAGAATTCTTCAAGAGGAAGCTTGGGACCTGGAACATGATCAGCAGAGACTAGCATTTCAGTAACAGAAAGCTGAGGTGAGATATGTGCAATGGGAGTGACCAGGGCAGAGGCGGTGCCTTGGACAGGTGTTACAAGGGTGGTGCCTTGGACAGGTGTTACACGGACTGCTGCAGGGGGTTTGAATATTTGGAAAACATTGTTTGGAATATTGAAATTGATGACTGGCACTGAGCCATTTGAGGTATTTGCATGCTGGCGGCGTTTGAGTAGCGGACTCATTTGACCAAGATGATTGTTGGAGATGGTGTTGAACAAATGGTGGTTTGGTGGTGTGTCCAAGGTTGCCGTGGTCGGACCTTTGAGCTAAGTAAGATAGCTAGTTAGTATATGCATCACTTCAATGGCTTGTGTGAGTACAGACCATGGCTGAACCCCATACATTGAAGTGGCTATGCAACAGAGGGAAGTGTGAAGCGTTCACTCTGAACTTCTTGCATAGCTGAAGCCAAGAGGGAAGGAGGAGGCAAGAATGGGTGGATCTGGGATCAACACCCATGAGTGAGCAATGAGCAGTTACAAGATACTCAGCTGGCCCAACATGATTATGCATACTGTAGGAAGTACAGATATACAAAGCACTACATGTAGTAAGAGGATGGCAAGACTGCTGACAAGATGGTGGTTCAAGACAAAAGATCAATATATTATGTAAGATATCCAAATCTAGCTATATACCACTGTTTGACTATGGCCTCTGGGCATTCCCTTCCAATCCTATATCACAGGAAGTGTGAGGCATCGATGGGATTGATGAAGCAATGCTCGCTAGAGCAGCCGGGTTTAGCATGACACATCCACCACTCATGGAGGGACTTGATATTGTTGTTGTGAGGAATGTTGGCAGTGCCGATATCCGAATTCTTTGGGACCTTGACAATGGTAAACTCATAGAACATAAAGATGAGTAACAGCGATCACATACCTTGGATTTGCACTGTTTATTGGCCTTTCACTCATCCTCCATGTTCTCGTCCTCATTTTCTTTGGGAATATTCTCTTTCTCATGCTTCTGCAGGGTATATAGAAGTAAGAAGCAAGGAGATATTGTGTGCATACCTTGGATGACAGCATCTGCTGGTGCTCCTGAACAAAAACAGCACATACAAGGTCCTTTGTCCTCCTGATACACTCTAACATGTCTGTGTACTCCTCGTCGCATGATATGGCCATGGGAGCAGTTGAAATGTGAGGCACTGTGAAGGTTGTTTCGTAGTTGGCAAAGTCGAGTACAGTTGGGGTGAGTGTCTTGTCAATGCAAACCAGAAGTTGTGCCTTCCATGTATCAAATGGCTCTTCCTCTTCAAGCTTCATAAAGGTGTTTGTTCCTGCTCGTTTCTTCAGTTCTTTCATGCACTCGGATGTGGGGAATATCACCAGGTTGTATGTGATGTTCTTGGCCTTGGTTTCAGCAGCTATTGCAAAGACTACTGTTAGAATGATAAGAAGAATAACAAAGGGCCACATACCTGGTTTCGCCATCGTTATGGCAGCTTTCTTCTTCTTCTTTGGAGGTGTGTGCCCATTTGCTTTTGGTGCAGCCATCTTGTCCCTTGCTGATTTTAGCAGGAGTATGTGATCCATCAAGTGGTTGGCATAGCTATGAGGCTGCGAAGAAGCCATCAAAGAGCTACAGATGAAGTATGTTGTCAGAAAGTCAAGAACAAATGTCAGAACTTACCTTGATGAGTCACTATCTGAGCCATCATCAGACCCATGACTCCCAGAACCTTCAAGCTCTGAACTGGTATCCCTGACATCCTCTGGGCTTGTTGGGGATGTCCTTCAGGGCCTACCCATCTAGTGCTTGGAAGTCCGGTCTTTTGTCAAAATTTGACAAGACTGGGACCAAGATTGGTCCTCACAGGTTGAAGAACCTCAAAAAACTGGACCGAACCGATGTCAACCAGTTCAGTGCGGTTTTTGTTGGTTTTCTACAGTTGAAAGACTGGTCTCAACCAGTCTCAGTCTCAACTGGTTGAGGACTGGTTGAGGACCGGTCTCAGAGCTCCTAACATAAGGAAAACATGTATCTAATTAACTAAATATACTGTGTTAGGCTAGTACTACACAACGGTGAACAGAGAGGGGGGTAGGGGTAGGGGGGAAGCACTCACATGTCCTTGTTGTTGTCCGTCGTCACCCCATTCTTTGCATCATCCTTGGTTTGTCAATCATCATTGTGGTCATCTGTTGTCACTGCCACATCATGTCATTGTCATCCGCCATCGTCGCGTGACCATTGTCAGGTGTTGTTGACAACACCAAAGGTGGCAGAGGACAAGGGGGTGATGTGGCAGTGGGTGTTATGATGGCCACTGGGCGTTGTGGCTGTTAGACAGGAGAAAGAGGGTGGTAGGGCATACAATGTACTCACCTGCCCTACACATACTGTCATCGCTGTCTGGATGACATGGCACATCCCAAGGGGATCATTGAGGTGCCACATTGTCTTCTCCATGCACTGTTGACCGAGCAGGCGCTCATTGTTGCCATTGTGGTTGGTGGGTGTGCATGTGCCAAGGTGGGTGTGAATATTTAACAATGGTAGTGGGCCATAGGCGATGTGGAGAGAGTGGCAGGGGGTGTCATCATGGACGATGTGGCATGCCATGGCCATGTGGGTGTTGTTGCTGACCCTCCAGTAGTGTTTTAAAGTCCAGTTAAGTCTGGTTTTTTACCTCAAAACGAGGCAACTGGCAACCGCAACTGGTCTAGACCGATCCAGATATTAAGGGACCGCAACCGGACCGCTTTAGACCAGTCCTAATTGGTCCATAATGTGAAAAAGACCGGTCCAGACCAGTTGCAACCAGTCTTTTGTTGTAAAATTTATTACACCACAGAAACTAAATATTACCTCATGTAAATTGCATACATAGATAGATATTTTAATTCTCCGTAGACTGATCAAAAATGTAAGCAATTCTGTGAAGACTTGACTGAGATATGGCAAAAACAGAAAGGATATACATTCAAATTGTGTATAAAAAAGTTTTTGGCCATATCTCAACCAATTCTTGACCATTTTTGATGATTGAGGGACCTAAAATTAAGTAAAAATGTGTGTGAGTAGGGTCCAACATGTGATGGGACGAAAGACCGGTTGCAACCGGTCTAAACCAGTCTTTTTCGGTTTTTAAATATTTACAAAAACATGGCAACTAGCAACTGGACTGACCACAAATGTGGGCAACTGCAACTGGAAAAAGACCAGACTGTGGTTCAGTCCAGTTCAGTCCTATGTATATTTTCAGTCCTGTAGACTGGACCTGCAAACACTACCCTCCAGCTTGTGAGGTGGCAGTCAATGTGTGTCGTTTAGCCCATGGTGGGCACTTGTGATGCAAGGCAGTGGACATGAAGGGTGGTGACAGTGATGGGATGGTGGTGGTAGGAGAGTGGTGTTTGTGTTTGGTTCTGAGTTGTGTTTGTGTTTGATTACAAGTTGTGTTTGTGTTTGCTTAAGAGTTCCGGTAAAGACTGGTTAAGACTGGTTAGACCAGTCTTTTGTTAGTCTTGAAATTCCGAAATTGTGCAAGACCGAAGACCGGACTGCAGTTGTGGTCTTTGACAGTCCTGAGAATTTCTGGTCTTGGGCAGTCTTGGTCCAGTCCAGTCTCAGTCTTTTTCAGTCTTGGGACTGGACTTCCAAGCACTATACCCATCGAACTGGACATGGTGGAGGACAAGAGGTGACAGGCTCACAACACTGTCATACACTCAAAATGCTAAAATTTTTGAAGTCAAACAATTCTGTCATTCTATTCTATTTTTGCGCGACTGCCATCATTTTTGCAAATGGCTGTAAACATGCCAAAGTGATACAAAATCATATCTGAAGGCACTAATTGATTGAGAGTGTGTTCCTTTCAGACAGCTAATCATCTGCCTCTCAAACTTTTTTAAAACTGTTCAAAGACCAATTGTAATTGGGTGCAACAGTTTAAATGGTCACATGTGTTACATACTCTTGTAACCATATTTATGACATTTAACTGGGTTTTTGCTTCATCCAAAATTGTTAAGAACTGAGAAAGATATAATCAAATCCATTTTGGTACAAATACCTTTTGTGCAACTTATACCAGAATGACTTTAGTTCTAACTCACTCACATTTTCATCATTTTGCTTCATTCTGTTTTTGGATATTGATATGTCAAGTAAGAAAATATGCTCATCATCTATCAATGAATGATATGCATCAAATAATTTAGATTTGTCACAATAAATTTGGCTCTACCCTTTAGGAGATGTAATTTGGTGTCAGTCATAGCTATGTCAAATCTTCATTAAATCTCCTACAAATCAGTGGAATAACAAATATTTACATGCCTTACTATGCTATATAATCTGTTTGCTTTTTGGGTAATAATAGTTGAGATACAGATGGTTTATATTGGTATAATAAATTTTACACAAAAAAATGGTCTGGGTTTGAACTGGTTCCATGCACCACAAAAGACTGGTCCAATTCAGTTCCCTCAATATCTAGGTCAGTCCTAGACCAGTTGTAGTCCACAGTTGCAGGTTTGAGGGGCAAAACACTGGACTGAACCAGACCTGTGAACACTACTTAGAATGATATTCACCAGGCATAGACAGTGACAATTTTGAGCAAGATCAGATGGATATGGCTACAGATTGGGAAATATGGGCCTGTGGCTGACTTATTCTGGTCAACCAAGGTGGTGTAAAAGGGGACCTACTGAAGTTGATGGTTGTGCCATGTGCAATTCCAGTGTGTTCCATTTTTGCCAAGACATGAAGTCACATAAGGTATCAAAATATCTGGCTCCATACTTCTGTTTAGAATGACAATGAATGTAACTATACAAACTTTTAGAATATAATATTCTGATTAGAAGAAGATTTTGAAGAAATACACATACATCTTTGAAGTCAGACAAGAAAACATCAAGAACACATGAGAATAAGTTTCAAAATAATACTTGAAGCCCCAATTACATTGTTTATCCTTGCCAATGTTGCCTTGGATTGCTGTCCCATACTGTCAGTCCGGTAAAAATGAAAAAAAAAAGAGATATGAGCAGACATACACCTTAAACAATTTTTTTATTGTGACATTATGTTTGCCAATTGTTCAACAGGGCTGACAGAATTAAAACAATTGATGTGATTATTGTTAAAATTTGTCCACAACTGTGTTGCCTAGGTGAACCTTTACTAAAGATTAAAGTTTTGCCTAGTCCAGTTATGTGTTCAGCCCAGTCCAGTGCTGAAGAGAAAAACTGAATCTATGCGTACTCCGAGTGAGTTGAAAAATGACTGAGGGTGTGTTCGCGCGAGATTGACGCAAGATCCCAAAGTTGGAGACAAACAAATCGTGTTTGGTCGCCCAAGCTCTCTCGCACGGATCCCGCAAGGGGAGGGCCGAGCTCAAGCCGGCACAGGTGAATAGTATGTAGTACATGAGACGTGAAAATGAAAATGAAAACAGAAAGAAAAAAGGGTAAGTGGTAAGGGCGGGTGAAAAGAAAGATGCTCGCTAACGAGCTCTATGTGAGTGGTATGGAAATATGAGGGCACAAGGAAGAATGGAGGAGCGAGACATGGTATATACAGAGACGAAACAAAGAGAACACGAGGGAGGAGGGAAAGGAGCGAGGCGACAAAGCGCAGGTGATAAGGAAAGCCCAAACGGGCGGATCACGTGTCGCTGCATAGACCCCAGTCAAATGCTTTTGACTGGCTCATTGTTCCTGAAATCTATTCCATTTACAAATTCAAATTTTAACAGCCTTTTGTCCTGTGGACATACCTTTAGATACATTTTAAAAATAGTAACAACAATTTCTTTACATTTGGATGTCACCTTTGCACAATAGGCAAACACACTGTCAAAATAAAAATTTCCCCACAGGTCTGTTCTAATTACATAAAGCGTGCAAAAATGATTAATTTGTCACAGAATTTGTCAAAGGCTTCGCTCAACTGCCCAATCACTCCTTGTTTAAGGTGATAGTTGTGTTGTGGATATTGACATGACTTCACATCATTTTTGCTATTTGATCACCAGAAATCATTTTAGTACTAAATCTATGCCTTTGGGCTGGACAATAGATATCTGTTACAGCTGAATGCAGAACGATAGGCCATGCCAGATTGACACATACATAGGGCGGACTCTCAAACCCAGTCAAAAATGACTCAGGTTATTCCAAGGTAGATCTGATTGCCTAGAATTGAAGTGATGTAAGGTGTTGTTTTATCGACAGAATTCTATACAAATAGATTTGAGTTCAATCCAATTCAATATTACATGATGTAAGCCATGTACGCAGTGTGGTTTTTAGTGTGGGTCAGCCTTGCAAATTGCCTGAAATATATCTAACTCGATTGATGCTCTAGTCACTGTGACTCGGCCTGATCAGAGTTGATTTTCACTGGGTCTCAAATTTTATGGTATTAATATAGGGTGACATCAATTCGGAGGTTGAAATTTCGCACCTTGTGAGAACTCAACAGCCTCAGTCATCATGTCACTTTGAAATTTTGAGAGTCCGCCCTGTGCATGTGTCGATCTGGCTTGGCCTATCGTTCTGCATTCAGCTGTAACAATAAATTGGTTTAATTTAAGCTACAAAAGTGCTGCTGGAATATCTGAGACAATTATTTAGAAAAGAGAGCACGAAAATGGGAGCATACAGCCGTCACAAAGAATGACGTCGTTGCAATGGGAAATGAAAGGATGAAGACCCGTCAACAACGACAGCACCTTGACAGACTTGACAGCACGTTTGAAGGAAGCGGTGGTCCAGAATGCCCCCCGTGTGCCCAGTTAGGTTGACATAAGCAACATCAATTTTTTTCTAAGGCAAACAGCAACATTTTTACAAGGTTTCTCTTGCTACACTTATTCGTTTTCCGTGACATATTGGGGACAACAACTACTGCATAAATTATATGGTATAAGATATCTACATATATCTACAACACACAAGGGTTGGTGTTTGTGCACACCCCAAACATACCCCAGGGAAACTCGTTGCATCCGCCGCGCGAGCTTGAGCTCATCAGCATGCCGTGCCATGGTCCACATCAACACAAACAAAAATAAGTAGAAAGGGTGGTATCAGATTTAAAACAAGGGGAGGGGAGGGGGCATACAGAATCACATACACGGTTCTCCCTATCGCCTGCACTCTACCCATTGGCCAATAAAGGCACAGCACGATGCGATGTGTCGATCGCGTTTGGGCATGTTGCCGTGTGTCGGGTCTCCCGTGTCTGGGCATTTTCGCGCGATGTGTCGGTCACGTATCGTCGTTTGGTTGGTTACATGTCGCGTCGCATTTGGGTGTGTTGCCGTTGCGTCTCTTGTGTCTATGCGTCGGTCGCGTACAGTCGATGTCAGTCGTTTGGTTGGTTGCATGTCGCGTCGCGTCGCGTTTGGGCACGTTGCCGTCGCGTCTCTTGTGTCGCTCTCTGGTGTCTGGGCATTTTCGCGTCCATACGCGGCAAGCACGTCGTGTGAATGCCGCGTCAACGAGGCCGAGGGGAATATCGACGAGGGAGGCTGGGCGGGAATGGGGGTCAGGACCAAAAAGATTTCAAAAGCTGTTTGGCAACTGTTGCAATGCTTTGGCTTATTTGGACATCATCACGTCAATCACGGTGACGGCTGACGTGACACTGACAGGGAAGTTCCGGAAGGTCTAAGCCGAAGGCTTCTGAGACTACGTCATTCTTTGTGACGGCTGTATTATCCGAAAATGGAAGGTGACATGCTAATCACGTGACGTTAGATTGAAAGACCTTAGCTGTGCGCTTTGGTGCTTTTCTATAGTGTACCATCGATAGCATCATATTATCACTTTCATTCCCAAATTTCTGCAGTGACGACAAGTATCATTTACTCAATGGAACACAGCGACACAAACTCACACGATCCAACACCAACGCCACCCTCAACGATTCTGAGCGGAGGGGGTCTAAACGCGCTTCAAATCCCAGAGGCTAAAGATGGCTTCTTCGGATATACAGAGGAGAAAAGTTTACAGCATGTACGTATCCTTCCTCTTCTTCCATTTTTCGTTCTCAACTAACATACTTAGATCGAGGAAAAGTTCTGGGCACACCGTCGAGGCTCAGACGCTCTCTCCGATGTAGGTAGCTTGAAGCATCGTGAACAGGTGGCGGGGACCGTGGGAGGTGGGGATACATTCTATGAAGAGGATGAGGCTGCTGAGGGGGGCGACGCGGACGCTGGTGGGCGCCGCCAGGCGTTCTTGCAACAGCAACAGCAGTTGTCCATGCTTACTGGGGAGGTACATGCGGCTGGTGGGCTCAATACGATGCTATTTGGCTTGTGCTGATCCTAATGATGTTAGATGCAATGATGGCAGCTGAACAGTCGCTCCTCCTCCAATCTTTCCAGAAATGTCTTGAGCTGCGCGATAAATACATGCTAAAGTCCTGCCAGCGACTCGGAGATGATCCGAGGGATTACGATGGCGTCTTTCAAGGCGTTGACGACGAGCATAAGGACGTTTCGGGGGTCAGGCCGGATTCGCATATGTGGGGCAAGGAGTTTAAGGTTGACGGAGAGAAGAAGGACGCAAGTGTACCGGGCAAATGGAAAATATACCCCAAGCCCCCTCCGCCGCATTGGCATTGGAAGGATAAAAACCAGGTGGTGAGGGGGACGGAGGAAACAGACGAAGCGAGAACGCCGCAAGGAGATGAAGAATTCGTCTTGGAGGAGTGTGAAATACCCGGTGTGATGGATGGGTGGTCGTTTAAGATTGATGTAAAGGGTGTATACCAGGTTTATGAGGATGCTAAAAGTGCGTGGTGTACTTTCAATGAGATTGCTAGTTAACGATGCGGTGAGTAGCAAATCCGACGGGTCCTCCGACGCCGGCATTTGATATACCAGATATCCGAGAATATTTTGTCGACTTGGAATATGTGCTAGGCGTCATCTCGGATGGGCCGACGAAGAGCTTTGCGTTCAGGCGGCTCAAGTACCTATCGGGCAAGTTTACGATGTATACCCTACTCAATGAGTTTCAAGAGTTGGCGGACATGAAGGCGCGTTGCTTCGTTATCTTTTTCTGCTGTGAATGAAACACCATTCAATTTTTAGCGCGTCCCTCATAGGTAGGTCGCGGCCGTCGTTATAAATTCAAAATCTCACTACATATTTCTCCAGAGATTTTTACAACCTCCGAAAGGTCGACACTCACGTCCACCACTCAAGCAGCATGAACCAGAAACATCTTCTCCGGTTCATCAAGTCAAAAATGAAGAAAAGCCCAAACGTTTGCATATGCCTTCTTTATACCGTACCGGACTTACCGAGCACATAGGACGTCGTGATATTTCGAGATGGCGCTGAGCTGACCATGGAACAAGTATTTCAATCTTTGAAACTGACAGCGTACGATCTCTCTATCGATACCCTCGATATGCACGCGCATCAAGACTCCTTCCACCGCTTTGATAAATTCAATCTCAAGTACAACCCCATTGGAGAATCACGGCTAAGAGAAATATTCCTGAAGACGGATAATTATATCCAGGGAAGGTACTTGGCGGAGTTGACGAAGGGTGAGGCTTCAAATAATTGTTTCAGTGGAGGGCTTAATTTTTTGTCAGAGCTGATGACGGACCTGGAGCAGAGCAAATATCAAAATGTGGAATGGCGAATTAGCATATACGGACGATCGACGGATGAATGGGACAAGCTCGCCAAATGGATCGTGAACCACAAGTTGTTTTCACATAACGTCCGATGGCTCATCCAGGTCCCAAGATTGTACGAGGTATACAAGGCGAACGGATCTGTTCAGACATTTGAGGATATAGTCGTCAGTGCGTCTTTCTTTCCTCGGTATTATTTTTACCATGCTCACACCAACGACTTGCTGCAAGATGTCTTCCGGCCTCTTTTCGAAGTAACGAGAGACCCTCGGTCTCATCCGGAGCTGCACATTTTCTTGCAGCGCGTGATTGGGTTTGATACTGTTGATGATGAGTCAAAGGTCGAGCGCAGGATACACAAGAAATTCCCATACCCACGGCTATGGGATTTCCAGCAGTCGCCGCCATACTCATACTGGTTTGTATGCTCCATCTGAACTCAGCGCAACGCTGACAGTTTTCCCAGGATTTATTACATGTTTGCGAATATGGCCAGCCTCAATAACTGGAGAAAATTGCGAGGATTTAGTACGGCTTTCTCTCTCTTCCTGACAGTCTACTTAATCATCTGCCCAGACACTTTCGTCTTCCGACCTCATTGTGGAGAAGCGGGGGACACAGACCATCTCACCTCAGCATTTCTAACTTCACATTCAATCTCTCACGGGATTTTACTACGCAAGGTACCGGCACTCCAATACCTCTTTTACTTAAAGCAGATCGGGATTGCAATGAGTCCTTTGAGCAACAACGCCTTGTTCTTGACGTATGAACGGAATCCTCTGCCCGACTTCTTTAAGACGGGGTTAAATGTTAGTTTGAGCACGGATGACCCACTACAGTTCCACTTTACTAAGGTGCGTTTGGACCGCTCTTTCGCATGGACTTTAATCATATTTGTGGATGATAGGAACCGCTGTTAGAGGAATATAGCGTTGCGGCACATGTACGGCGCTTCAATTTTCGGCTTCCAGTTGCGCGCGTCTAATTTTCTGTCTCAGATATACAAGTTGCCGCAGAGCTCCCTCGCCGAGCTGGCTCGTAACTCTGTAAGGCAGAGCGGATTTGAGATGGAGATAAAAAGGCACTGGCTGGGCCATGAATGGTACCTTCCTGGTGCGGCTGGAAACGATATTCACAAGGCAAGCACTGCGACCTCTAATGATGACTTTTTTCTGAATCTTAATTTGATGTTAGACGAACGTCCCAGATATCAGACTTGCTTTCAGGCACCAGACGCTCCTCGGAGAGCTGGATATGATTTGCGGAAAGGTGGTGTCCGAGTTGAATACGGGGTATCATCATGGTACGGGGCAGTCGAGCGTTGCTGGACAGAGTCCGCGATTGTTTTTCGGGGGTGTTTTACCCACACCGGACGCGGTGGCTGCGAAAATCATGGCGAAAAATGTTTAGGTATTTCGTTGAGGGAAAGCCTCCGAATCTTTTTACCTTGTTTGGTCCTGGTTGAACTAAAAGTTGAGCTTGTAGCGCCGTGTCTGACTTAAGCCTATTATTACCTACTAATGAATGCATTTGCCCTCGAAGTCTTGGAAGATGTGAAGTCCTGGAATTGGCCTATTGTAAAATGCATCCAACAGAGTGGCAACCAATGCAAAGCTCTCGTTCCAAATTTGCTGTCTTGATCAGCAATACTGTTTGCGGGGGTGAATAGAGAAGACATTAATTAACCTAGATCCACTATTTGACATGGCAGCTGAGTACTTTACACATCTTGCCATCACATGTGTGATTCAGTGACACTTGATGGGCACCTCATGATTGATTCTGTCTGGCAAAGTCTGTAGTATCATTGTAATGGCTCCCATTTACTAGATGATGCCTCCAAATACTTTCTTCATATTCTAGATGTGGAGTTACTTCTTCAAAGCATTCATGTGTAATAATGATTATCCAGTGTAAAACTCTTTGCCCATAGTTATGCAATTTTCCATTTCATGCCAATGCCTGGAATAAAATAGATCATTTACCTCCAATCTTGTAATCCTATCTATGAGGTATTTTGTGTAGTCCACTTATGTGGGACCATAGAACAACACCTCACTCTTCAATAATGGTTTTGTATGTTGGTTGTATGGTAAGAAAAGGGGGAGATCCAAAATCCAAAATCCCTTGCTTCAAATACATAATTAAAATTCAAACTAGATACACTGAGTCAAAGGAAACTTTTGAGATATATATGTATCATGTTGGATCATGGTGCATTCACATTTTTTTTCTTCATGTTGAAAGTTGTTTGTGAATGTCTAATTTTTGTGGGTCACACTGATGTAATGTGCAAAGAAAGCATAACATGAGCTGTGAGCCACTGCATACAGGATATATGACTAATTTGTTTTCACAGTGAAACATCATAGATCATTGATTATCATCCTTGATTCATCATAATTGCATTTTATAGACATCATTTTTGACAAACAAGGGCAGCCTTAGAGAATGTAATCATGGCATGATTACTACAGTTCCCATACTGTATCATATCTAGGATGCACTGATTGAGAATATAACTTCTCAGTTATTCTGCCTTAGGGACTGCTTACAGAGAAATGAAATAGATCCCAAACAAAGTTGAAATGTACAGTATAGTACAGAATATTGTAACCATATTATTTGCCCATGTGGATAAAGGGAACCCAACGATGGAATGAAACACCCTGTGAACGGAGTTTCTTGACTGCAAGGTGAAGGGCTAGGGCAGACTTTGTCATATCAGGTTGAAGAGCTGGTGTTCCATTAGGACCACCAAAGAAAAGTTCTTCATAGAATGTGTCCACAATAGTAGGCCCATCTTTGTCCATCATTTTCCTAGACCAATTGATGCTCTCAGAATTTATTTCCAAGGGAACAATGCTAATAACAACCTACCACATAGTAGCAATGACTCGCCGAAATCCAGAAAAGATCAGGCTTGCACCTATGCTCATTGCTTCATCTGGTATATTTTGATCACCCATAGCAGTCTCACAAGCACAGAGAAAGGCAAGTGATCCATTTGGCATCTTTTCCTTCATAATTCTTGAGATTTGGAGTAGCCCATCATCAAGCTTGAGCCCACTGTCTAGTGGTTTCCATGGATCTTGATTCCCATGGCATGCAAAGTGAACAATAGACATATTTGAAAGATGGGAGGCAACAGCTTCAACTCCAGCAGGTACTTCAGGAACTCCTAATTCAACAAGGGCTTCACAAGGTACATGTCGCCGAATGTTTTCTAGCTCCCTTCTTGCAGAAGGCAGCCCTTTAGATTGGATCACAGCCATCATTTGGAATGATTGGGTGGTGGGAGCTGAATCCAAAGCCAGAAGCACCCCTATGGCTGGAGTGTACGAAGAAATGAAGTAATCTGGGGCACAATCAATAGCTAGCTCATCATCATAGCAGCCTGCAGCATGGATGGGAAGGAAGGTGAAATGACCAGTTGGGCACCATTGCAGGACAGTCATTTTGTCTGACTTCTATAATATTTTGTAAGTGGTCCATCATTTGCAGAAATGTAATTGACTGACCTCAATATTGAGAAGATTAATGACTGGCTTCACCAATTCATCCCACAGCATCCTCAAAACAGATTTGAACATGTCATCTGAAGATCTAAGTTGAGTATTGCTAACCCTCCCTGTTCGCTCTTCTTCCAGAAGATTTATATTTATGTCTTGGGTTTGTTCAATGAGCAGCCGTGATATTAGTGACTGAGAGCTAGCTATCTGAATGACATGAGCAAGTTCCTTCAACTTAGGAGTGCCTAAATTTGGAAGAGGGATGTGATGAATGATTGTCGATGTCATGATGAGGCAATGGCTTTCATCATCATTCGCAATGAGAATGACCACTGGATGTTCTGATGCAGCAGCTTTGAGTGAGGATAAACGGGATGGGCATAGAAAGTCCTCAAATCCGTTCTTTGTCCTAACTTTGTCAATAGATTGAGCCCATTCTTCATAAAGGCGATTGAGTCGGGCTGCTTCCTGGTCTATAGATAACTTCTTCCTGTTGTCCAAAATCTCAGAAAAAACATCACGATGAGATCCAATCTCCAGTTGAGTTGCAATATCTTGTAGCTTATCTGCCAATTCTGGTTCAATTTTGTGGAGTTGATCAAAGGGTGAGCGGAGAGATAGGGCCTGTGACCAGAAGATACTTCATCCTGCTTCTAGAAGTTCTATGGCTTTGTCTATACGTCCAGAGCGAATAGCACATCTAGCTGCATCACGAGCTAAACCATCACTGCCTGCTGTCATGGCAATCTGTCGTGATGCTACATCCAAGCTCAGAGCAGCTACTTGTGGTAAAACCTGTATGGAAGCTTCATAAGCATCAATTGCAGAGCTATGTTGATTTATATCTGCAAAATGTATCCATGCCCTTGCAACGTGGAGGCGATTAGATGGAGATTGGAAGGGGTATTGGGTAGCAGTGAGGAAATGAGACATTGCTTCATCAAGATGACTTTGCTGGCCTCCTTGCTGAAATTGGGTTGACAGTGCAGAAGCAAGATTATGGAGTGAGCTGGATCGGTCAGGATGGGGTGGAAGTCGGAGGTTGAGAGCTTGCCTGTGCAGAGAAATGGCTTCATCAAGATCACTTTGCTGACCCCTCCACCGAAATCGAGTCGAAAGTGCATTTGCAAGATTGCTGAGCAAGCGAGATTGAAGGGGATGGGGTGGAAGGAAGAGCTTGAGAGCTTCCCTGTGCAGACAAATGGCTTCATCAAGATCACCTTGCTGACCTCCTTGCTCAAATTGAATCCTCAGTGCATTTGCAAGATTGTTGAGTGAGCTGGATCGATCAGGATGGGGTGGAAGTTGGAGCTTGAGACCTTGCCTGTGCAGAGAAATGGCTTCATCAAGATCACTTTGCTGACCCCCTGACTGAAATCGTGTTGACAGTGCATTTGCAAGATTGTTGAGTAAGCTGGATTGACTGGGATGGGGTGGACTACAGAGCTTGAGAGCCTGCCTGAGCAAAGAAATGGCTTCATTGAGATCATTTTGCTGATGCCCTTGCTCAAATCGGGTCAACAGTGCAGAAGCAAGACTGTTGAGTGAGCTAGATCGATCAGGCTGGGGTGGAAGTCGGAGCTCAAGGGCTTGCCTGTCCAGAGAAATGGCTTCATCAAGATCACTTTGCTGACCTCTATGCAAAAATCGGGTCAACAGTGCAGAAGCAAGATTGGTGAGTGAGCAGGATCGATTGGGATGGGATGGAAGAAAGAGCTGAAGAGCTTGCTTCTGCAGACAAATGGCTTCATCAAGATCACTTTGCTGACTGCCTTGTTCAAATCGGGTCCACAGTACAGAAGCAAGATTGTTGAGTGAGCAGGATCGAAGGGGATGGGGCGGAAGTCGGAGGTTGAGAGCTTGCCTATGCAGAGAAATGGCTTCATCAATATCACTTTGCTGACCTCCTTGCTGAAAGCGGGTCAACAGTGCATTTGCAAGATTGTTTAGTGAGTGGGATCGATTGGGATGGGGTGGAAGGAAGAGCTCAAGAGCTTGCCTGTGCAGAGAAATGGCTTCATCAAGATCATTTTGCTGACCTCTTTGCTCAAATCGGGTCCACAGTACATTGGCAAGATTGTTGAGAGAACTGGATCGAAGGGGATGGGGTGGAAGTCGGAGCTTGAGAGCTTGCCTATGCAGAGAAATGGCTTCGTTGAGATCACTTTGCTGACCTCCTCGCAAAAATCGGGTTGATAGTGCATTTGCAAGATTGTTGAGTGAGCTGGATTGATCAGGATGGGGTGGAAGGAAGAGCTCAAGAGCTTGCCTGTGCAGAGAAATGGCTTCATCAAGATCATTTTGCTGACCTCTTTGCTCAAATCGGGTCCACAGTACATTGGCAAGATTGTTGAGTGAGCTGGATCGAAGGGGATGGGGTGGAAGTTGGAGCTTGAGAGCTTGCCTATGCAGAGAAATGGCTTCGTCAAGATCACTTTGCTGACCTCCTCGCAAAAATCGGGTTGACAGTGCATTTGCAAGATTGTTGAGTGAGCAGGATTGATCAGGATGGGGTGGAAGTCGGAGCTTAAGGGCTTGCCTGTGCAGAGAAATGGCTTCATCAAGATCACTTTGCTGACCTCCTTGCTCAAATCGGGTCAACAGTGCATGTGCAAGATTGTAGAGTGAGTAGGATCGAAGCAGGATGGGGTGAAGGCTGGAGGTTGAGAGCTTGCCTATGCAGAGAAATGGCTTCATCGAGATCACTTTGCTGACCTCCTTGCAAAAATTGGGTTGACAGTGCATTTGCAAGATTGTTGAGCAAGCTGGATTGATTGGGATGAGATGGAAGTTGGAGCTTGAGAGCTTGCCTGTGCAGAGAAATGGCTTCATCAAGATCACTTTGCTGACCTCCTTGCTCAAATCGGGTCAACAGTGCATTTGCAAGATTGGAGAGTGAGTAGGATCGAAGGGGATGGGGTGAAAGTCGGAGGTTGAGAGCTTGCCTATGCAGAGAAATGGCTTCATCGAGATCACTTTGCTGACCTCCTTGCAAAAATTGGGTTGACAGTGCATTTGCAAGATTGTTGAGCAAGCTGGATTGATTGGGATGAGATGGAAGTTGGAGCTTGAGAGCTTGCCTGCGCAGAGAAATGGCTTCATCAAGATCACTTTGCTGACCTCCTTGCAAAAATCGGGCCAACAGTCCATGTGCAAGATTGTTGAGAGAGATAGATCGATCAGGATGGGGTGGTAGTTGGAGCCCAAGAGCCTGTGCAGAGATATGGCTTCATTGAGATCACTTTGCTGACCTCCTTGCTGAAATTGGGTTGACAGTACATTTGCAACATTATGCATGACAGCTGCATAATTCTCACTTCCCTGAGGTAGCTCTGCAATCCCTTCCCTGAAAAGTGTCACTGCAGTATTCAGCTCAGCCACATTACCTGACATTGTGAACTGTTTACAAAGTTCATTGGCCAACTCAAGTGATTCCAGAGTACCTGTGGAAGTTCCAGTGCCTTTGGTCATCCAGTCTGATGCCATTTGGAGATCAGAAATATCCCCAATTAAATCAAATCGTGTTGCTAATAGCCCACAGACCCGGAAGTTTATGTTCAATTCCTGCTGATCTTGCTCTGTGCAACATTTGCTAGCATCTTGCAAACTAGAAATTGCATCATTCAGGTCAGTCAGATTATAGGAATGGATAAAGCGGGCATATAATGCATCAACCAGAGTAGTCAATGCAATGAACCAGCTAGTAGATTCAGCAGATAATTGTGCAAGTGCCTGTTGAACAAGGAAGACGATCTTGTTCAGAATGTGAAGGGAAGTTGACTTCTGGAAGTCTGTCAACAATCCCTTTGCCAGTTCCAATGTGTCTTCTGTGGCAGTCTTGTCCTCTAGCTGAATGGTGGTCTTGGTCTTAATCTTCACTAAGCTAATATATGTTGTCAAGAATGAAATGTGCTCACTTCAGGGCTCTCCTCTTGGTCTAAAATCCGACCCTCAACTATCTCGTTGCGAAGAGTCATAGATTCCATCAAATCATGTCTCTGATTGGTGTACATGAATCTGACACCTAATACGGACGCAAGATCCCCCTTGGCAGAAGGGTGGAGTGGGTGTGTTGCTGGGCGGCTATCTTTAACTTGACGGAACAGGAAGACCACATTGTTTAGCTCTGAAAGCGATAACCCTGCCTTGCATTCTGCCATGAGCAAGACGGCAAGATTGACCATTTCAGACACATCTTTCTTGCCATCGTTAATAAACTCCTGCAGTATAGGTCATTATAATCATAATCTCGGCCCTCGGGAAGTGAGATACTGTCATTTACTTACATTGGTAGCGATAGTGTTCCTATCAATGTCTGTTGTCCGCCCAGCTGGGCCAATATCTGTGACCTGCTCCTCATTAGCCTATTGCGAATCCGCGATGCATGGAATGTTGTAAAGGACGTACTAGTTGAGGGCTCTCCTGTGCACTAGCTCCGGTACGGTCACTTTGTCCACCTGGTGTCTGTATAAGTATGGTTAACAACCACAAAAGATATTTCCCGAATCCGTGATACGAACGCGAGCTCCCACAATATGAGATCCTAGGTCTAGCTCTGGCGCATCTAATTTGCCAGAACTATCAGAGGGCAATTTTGACGCTGGCATGGTGACGAGATATTGTAGAGGTTGATTGAAGCTTGTCAAAGAGGTTTAGTGGAAGATGCAAGGAAGATGGCTGAGTTGAAGGTCGTATATGAAGGCTGGGTAACTTGAAAGAGTTGGTAAAGAGATTCAAAGAGACGAGCCGCTGGGCGTACAGTTACTTCCCACGTTATTCCTTCCTCCAACTTCTCATCGTAGGTTTCCCCTTTCCTGTCTCAGCCATCTACGTCCCTAAACTTCCTCTAGCTCTTTGTTATCTTTGTCGGTGAAGGACGCGAAACTCTCACACATCACCAAGTTGCCAAGTCATCGTTCATCCAGAAAGTCATTGCTCGTACAGAATCATGGTGTGTCGCCTTCCTCTTAGCCGTCCGTTCGCTGCCCTAATCCGCCCCCAGGAACTCGGTATCGACGCCATCGGTAATGAAACTAGTCGCGCCTATATTTACTCCCAACCTGCCGTATACCTGGGCAATGAACGAATACGTGAGACTTTCAGTGGCAGTCGTGTGTCGTTTTTCTTCTCTTGGCCTATTACTCCGTTCTAATCAGTCATCTATCTACTTTTTAGCCTGTCATCGATCTTCGAGCGCATCTCCTTCTGTCTCTCCACGGCGATAGGTCTAAGCAACTCGTCCCTAGGCAGCAGTCGCCTTTATGTCTTCCACCTGCTGTAGAGCTTTTCAACATGGAAGGTTGATACTCATTCGAACTATGCGATAAACGGAAATCATCTTGGATCTGGGATTCGAGGGAGAGATTGGTTTTTGATCAGGACCTATCAGGTATCTCGGCCGAGGTTAGACGTTACGTATCTGGTACGTGGTTCATCCGTCTTCGCAACCCCGCCTGGCGCTGACGCTAACGCTTCCTGCCAAGCGTAGTATCTGGAGGCAAACCGGTCGCCGCCACGTGTTACGTTATGGATGAACAATATGGTTCTCCGATGTTTTCTCTCTCATCCGACCTTCATTCGTTTGGTGCTCGCCTTCTCTTTCTCCACATTATCTGTTCCACTCGAGCCTTCATTTACTTCTTAGGTTCACGCATATTGCTATCTTTCTTTCTTCAAACCCTCATCGTCAAATGGAACCGCTGTTGGGGGAATATAGCGTTGCGGCACATGTACGGCGCATTGACTTTTAGCTTCTAGGTGCACGCGTCTAATCTTCTGTCTCAGATATACAAGCTATCGCAGAGCTCCCTCGCCGAGCTGGCTCGAAACTCTGTAAGGCAGAGCAGATTCGAGATGGAAATAAAAAGGCGTTGGCTGGGCCATGAGTGGTACCTCCCTGGTGCGGCTGGAAACGATATCCACAAGGCAAGCACTTCGGCCGCTACTTACGACTTTCTCTTGAACCTTAACTTGATTTTAGACGAACGTCCCAAATATCAAACTCGCCTATAGGCACCAGACCCTCCTGGGAGAGCTGGATATGATTCGCGGAAAGGTGGTGTCCGAGTCGAATACGGGGTATCATCATGGTACGGGGCAGTCGAGCGTTGCTGCACAGAGTCCGCGATTGTTTTTTGGGAGTGTTTTGCCCACACCGGACGCGTGGCTGCGAAAATAATGGCGAAAAACGTTCAAGTATTTCTAGCGTTTGGAGCCTTGGTTGAACTATGCTTGGTTGAGCTTGTGACGCGCCAGTTAAATACTTGGAACCCGCTGCATATTACCAACTAATGGATGCATTTGCTTTCGAAGTCTTGGAAGATGCAAAGTCCTGGAATTGGCCGATCGTAAAGCGCATCGAACAGAGCGGCAACCAAGGCAAAGCTATAGTTCCAAATTTGCTGTCTTGTTTGATAAAGGAGTCTCAGGCCCTTGGTGGTACGGTACTGGAAGAATTCTGGGAAACGGTTGGAAAATGCAATGACAAGCTTCAGGATAACAGTGCGTCAAATTCTTTCGCTTCAGAACGTCAAGGTCTGACTTTTATATACAGTTAAAAATGTCACCTCCGTTCCGCCGGGTCAGGCATCGGCAATACTATTTGCAGGGGTCAATAAAAAGGACATTAACCTAGACCCATTATTCGACATGGCGGCTGAGTACTTGACACATCTCGCCGTTGCATGTGCGCATCCGGTGATTTTCTGATCATTGGACACCTCAAGACTAATTCCATCGTAGTTTTGTGCCCAGAAGGACTCAAAGCATGGACCAGCTCGCCATGCTCAGTCAGTGATATCATATCGCTGGAGACGGACGAACTGCGCGCTTTGGCTGACCAGGAGGGTTTTCGTAATGCGAAAGCAAGAGGCCCTCACGCGTTTGGTATGCTCTAACGTGGTTTTGCCGCTCACACCTCTGACGGTATCGTGACACAGGCTTTCGAGCGCGATGGTACACGATGTGTAATGACAGGAGCGAAGTTCCATGAGACGCTCACAGACGTTAACGATTTCCACCCTAATCTGGCCCATATAATCCCCAGCTCGATTCATGGCAAAGTCTGTTGTATTATTTTAATGGCGCCCATTTACTAACATGCTCTCCAGCCGGACACCATGAAATGTCTTGCCATGTTCGCCGGCGGGTCGGCTAGCGATTCCGACCTCAAACATATGAATGGTGTTGGAAATGTCGCGAATTTTCAATCCGATGCACACTGGCAGTACGATGAATTGCGATGGGGGATTGAAGCTCGAGAAGAAGGTGGAAATGTACGTGCTTAAAGCCCCCCGCTTGCGATGCACTTCAACCCTTGATTTCAGGTCAAGTACATCTACAGAAGGGTTCCGTATTGCTCTGATGTTGGTCCGGTGGGAATTGATTTGCGAGACGGTGACGAAATCCAATTTGGAGGTGGTACCAAGGGGGAGAGGCTTGGAAGAGGACCGCTTCCCCTCCTCTGCAACATTCGACTTGCCATGGCTCGTGCCTTGCACATGAGCGGAGCTGCAGAGGTGGTTATGCAACTGAAAGTGGATTCTGATGATTCTGATACCCCTCATGCATATGTTGCCTCTGACTACTTTCTGGATATTCTAGATGCAAAGTTACTCCTCCAGAGTATTCATGTGTAATCACTATTCAGACAGTTTCATTGTGAAATATACAAGTATATATATATGATCCACGTATGCGGGACCATAGAACAACTTCTTTCCAATAGAACGACGTGTGTATGGCCGGAAAACTTGGCCCGGGAGAGATCCAAAATTTGAATTTGCTTGCCTCTGATACGAAAAGCCGTGAATAATCAAAATTGAACATAAACACATCGCGTAAAAAGATTTTTTCTCTTGAGATGCATGTTTGATCGCGGTGCATTTTCATTCCGAGTCCAGTGGAGAGTTTTTGTGAATGTCTAATTTTAGCGCGTCACGCTGAATCGTCGCTGATGTAATGTGCGAACAAAGCGTGCATAACAACGTCCGTTTGCCTAATTTGCACTGCTGCCACTGCAAGCCCCTTCAGCCAAAGGGTTTCGTGCCAGTGTTAGTGCTGCTTCAGATGGCTGACACTGACTCTGGCATCCAGTCTCGAACACCGCTTTTCTGGGCGCCCGAGGACTGTGAAGCTCTGGGAACCCACCTCCGAAGCACAACCTTAAGTTGTGGAGAACTGTCAACTGGCGGCGTTGCTTCCAAGACTGAGCTCCACGGCCTCATGCAGTTACTCGGATCTGCTGGTAAACATCGTCCCAGCGTTTCGTGTGCGGTACAACAGCGCTGTACAGCGACTTGCGAAACATTCTCGGACAGGTCTTGGGAGCGCTGAAGGAAGCGTGCATATTTGTGGGGTTCTCTCATGCTGTGTATTACAAGACTACCGGAGTCATGTTCTCGCCTCCGAGATGGCCTACGTAACTGGAGTGGGACTTTTTTTTGCATAACTAGTCTCTGTCGGTGCTGTTTCATATCATTATCATTATGCTTCTCGGACGATTAGACAAGCAAACAACATCAGAGACATTCATGTTACGGCGCTTGCTGTGTGGGGGCTCAGACGACCGGACTTTACTTCCTTCCTTGGCCATTGTGGGTGTGCCATATATAAACAATTGCGCGAGTCACTTCCATTTCCCTCATCCTTCCCTCTTCCCCTTCATCTTGAGCGCTTTGCTATATGATGGACTCTTCCACGAGGAAACCTCGTACACTTGTTTTGTGCTTTGATGGAACCTCTAACGAATATGATGAAGATGTGAGTACATGCGCGTCCGCTTCTGCGTGTGAAATGATCTGATTTCTCTTCACTTCGCGGTTAATAGAATACGAACGTGGTGAAGTTGTTCGCACTGCTGAAGAAGGATGCTACCGATGAGCAGCTGTGCTATTATCAGGTATGTTTTGAGCCTCCCTCCACCTGTTCGGGTGAGACTGACCACTTTGTCAGTCCGGCGTTGGCACTTGGTTTCAGCCTGGTGTTGTTTCGCCACTTTTCAATTGGGGAGCGAAGATCTTGGATCTCGCTTTCGCTTGGTAAGTTCTGTAGTAATCGTTCAAATATAGACCAGCCCTTTAATTGAATATCTAGGTATATGGACGCCCATGTTCTCGAGGGCTATAAGTTTTTGATGCAGAACTACCGAGCGGGGGACAAGATCTGTATTTTTGGTGCGTCCTTGTTTTGTAAAACCTAATTTTCTCAGCTAACTCGAACACAGGTTTCTCTAGAGGTGCATATACTGCGAGGTACGCTCCAGGTCTCGATCAAAACATCCATTTCTTATTGGATATCTAGAGCGTTGGCTGGTTTCCTTTACAAGGTAACTAAGCATTGGAAATAGTAGCTGTATGCGCGTTGATTCACTCTCCTACGTAGTGTGGCCTCCTTCCTCGCGACAATGACTCCCAAATGCCGTTCGCCTACAAGCTCTATAAGCGCACAGATACAGCGGGGCTTCAGCTCTGTGCAGGATTTAAGCAAACTTATTGCCGTAATATCACAGTCGAATTCGTCGGCGTCTGGTGCGCACTCCCTTCTTCGTCTTCGCTCAGGTTTCTGAACCTATATTAGGGATACGGTAGCCAGTGTCGGCGTCCTCGCCGGTCGCACTCTTCCATTCACCAACGCAAACCGGGGAATCAAGACCTTCCGACATGCGTTATCCCTTGACGAGGTACGCCTGTCTCCGTCTTCTTTTTTCAAAGTCAAAGGCGCTTATGTTCTTTTATTTTTCCCAAGCACCGGGCAAAGTTCAGACCAAACTTCTACCACCGGCCTGTACATACCGAAGCGCTCGCCGCGGAAGAACGCGCCCAGGAAGAAGCCGTGGAGAAAGGGGTCGTGGAAGCATTAGATGAGTTCGATAAAGCGTCGTCCTCTTCTGCGGCTGGGTCCATCGACAAGAAGAAGCGTTTTTCAGGTCGAAGTGTCCCTTTCAGGAAGAAGACCGTGGAAAGGAAGGCTACTGGAAAGTCATTTGCACCCGAGCTGGAGGACGAAATTATCCCCGCAGATGTTTTGGAAGTTTGGTTTTCTGGGTGCCACGGCGGTATATCGTCTTTCTTGATCTCGTCTACAATTCACTCATTTTTTCCTCTTTGTCCAGACGTTGGAGGAGGCTCTGTACCCAACAGCGCCTTCGAATCTCTCGCCAACATCAGTTTGAGGTGGATGGTGCGCGAGGTGATCGCATCTAGGTGCGGTGTGTTGTTTGATCCTGCGTCCCTTGCTCGCGCTCGAATCGATATCTCCCCCGAACGCACTCCGCATGAAATGGAAATGGATGATAAAGATTCCTTGGAGCCTATTGACGACGAATTGGTCAAGACAAAGATGTGGTGGGTCTTGGAAATATTACCGTTGCATTTTACATGGCAGGATGCGGATGGAAATTGGCACACGGATTTTGGGTGCGTATTTTTGTTTGAGTTGGGATTGAATTTGAGGTCCTCATCCTTTGCCGTAGTTGCCACATGGGAAGGGGGCGACGTATTGTGGACCCTCACCCGAATTTCCATGTGACGGTCCAGAAACGTATGAAGAGCGCCCTAAAATATAAACCTAAGGCGGCTTGGACGGCGGGGACGGAAGTATACGTTCATTGATTTTTCTAATGAAGGTATGAAAGTAATGTTAATGATTGGTTAATGATTGGCCGACGAGGAGACGACTAAATTATGATTATTGTAGACGTACTTTACGGTTATTTGACGACTCAGCTTGTTCCGCTATATGTTCTTTACGATGTTTTATTACCATAATGACCAGTACAATAGCGATTTTTAACTTTTGACTCATGAGAGGCATGAAGTTGGCGGCCAAGTAAAGACACCGTGGGAATACTCCGCCTCGGAATTGGCAAAAGGGATCTGGACGTGACAACTGGTTGCGACAAGCCCTCATCGTCCTCGAGTCTCCTGATCCCCCATTTCCTCAATTTTTTGTCGTATTACCCGGGCAACTCGTCTCCGGATCGACTCGTATCCTTTGTTTTGGCTATGGCGACTCCCATCCGGAAAAAGAGGAATTTCAAGGCTCTGCAGCTGCAGGTGGCTGAGAATGCGCCAGCACCAGCAGCTCCGAAGGAGCCTGACCCGATTGCCATACGTACAGCACCTACCGTTTCAGGAGCTGCACCAGGTTTGAAGAAACGCCCGCCACCGATGACGCTGAAGGCGCCAAAGATACCAACATCTAGCGGCGCGGTGTCTGCTGTTGAGCAGGATGGCAACCTCCTCACGGTAGGCAGTGGGCCAAATTCTGCCCCACACACTTCTACGGCCTCTGTGAAGCGAAACACGTATCATGCCACGTTATCGACCACACTTGCGAACCTAGATATGAACGCGGAGATCAAGTTCGACTTGCGGAATGAGGATCTGAAGGACTTGCAGGAGCTTGGGCAGGGTAATGGTGGGAGCGTGAAGAAAGTCGAACACGTTCCAACGAAAACTGTTATGGCCAAGAAGGTTCGTTATATCACCACTTTTCACTTGTGGCTTTGGTCATGGAATTGCTGCGGTATAGATCGTTCTCATCGATGCGAAGCCCTCTGTACGCAAGCAAATTTTGCGCGAGCTGCAAATCATGCACGACTGTCACTCCAAATATATTATCTCTTTCTATGGCGCCTTTCTCGCCGATCCGAACATCTGCATCTGCATGGAATTCATGGATAAAGGCTCTCTCGATGGGATATACAAGAAAATTGGCGCTATCGATATCGATGTCGTCGGCAAGGTCGCGCTGGCAGTTTTAGAAGGCTTGACATATCTCTATGATGTCCACCGCATCATACATCGGGGTAAGTCTCTGATACCGTTGATTGTCCACGTCACGTGATTTGCATTTCTTACTCCTTCATCGTCATAACGATTCATGCTGATTCTCCAATTCCCAATTGCCGCCATGCAGACATCAAGCCTTCAAATATCCTGTGCAACTCAAGAGGGGAGATCAAAATCTGTGATTTTGGTGTGTCAGGCGAGCTGATCAATTCGATCGCGGACACATTTGTGGGAACATCGACGTATATGAGCGTGTGTAGCTTTCCCGTTATTTCCTTGACAGCCCTTATAATCTTTTCCTGTCTTCAGCCTGAGCGAATACAAGGCGCTCAATATACCGTCAAGTCTGACGTTTGGTCTCTTGGGATATCGCTGATCGAGCTTGCTCTCGGTCGATTCCCCTTCTCCGAATCTGTTTCCGATGACTCGGACCTCTCAGACTATGAGGGGACACTCTCACCCGCTCGGCCGGGATCTATTTCGCTGTCGGGCCTCCCGCCAGCGAGGATCAAGAACAAGAGGAATAGCACGGCTAAGAAGGACAAGAGGAAGAGCAAGGGGGTCAGCTTGCAGGGTGGCGCGATGACCATGAGCATTTTGGAGCTGTTGCAACATATCGTGAATGAGCCAGCGCCACGGCTGACACCTGAGGGTAGATACCCGAAGGAAGCTGAGGCCTTCATTGATAGTTGTTTGCTGAAGGACCCTGATGATAGGAAGACGCCCAAGGATCTGCTGGTACGTTGTCCTTACACTATCAAATTCACGCCTTGGGACTCATCGCTTCTTTTCTTCGTTGAATAGAAAGATGAATGGATAGAACATGCCAAAGTATCGGACATCAATCTAGAAGAGTGGGCCAGCACCTTTTAAGCAAATTTTCCAAGTCCCAGCAGTACCGACCGCCAGCACCCTGCTTGCCCGTCTTGGCCAACCATAAATCTCGTTGGGCCCGGCGTCCAATCATGCACGATCCGATGACGCTCTTTACTTATTCACGACCCCCTCCTGCATTTGGACTCGGACTCCTTTTGCAAGAATATGATATCCCTGACCACACCCACACCTTAACCTACGCCCCGCATCGTATTTTTATTTACAAGACCACGGTTCTCATACTCACTCACTCTTTATTTCTCGCCCCACGTTCTTGTTCATGGTTATTTTGTTTTACGTTTCCTTCGATTTGTTCTGAGGGCGCCAAAATGATAAATGTATATTATTAGAAGATGCGTAGAGTCAACCCAGTCTCTGGTGTGCTTGATCTGAGAGGCGTTCAAATTCATCTTGATTTTGAGTTGCGTGCGAAACTTTGGTTGAATTCCGCTGAAGCCCGACGGTGACACTGGACAACTCATCTCCTCTACTTCAACTATCGGTCCTCGGAGTCCTTGACAATGATGCGCTTCGCAAACTTGTTAAGGGCTACCAATAACATTGAACGTCCAATGCTGCAATGCCTGCAAACGGGATTCCAGCAGCGGCTGGTAACGGGACTTCACTCATACTCTCCTTATGCGATTCTGGCTCGAGCTAAAGAAGAACAATCCAAAATCGGATCGGTATGTCATTACAAGCACTATGCAAGTGTGAAAGGCGCTAATTGAAATTCGCTCCAAAGACGCAAGCGAGAGGAAGGCCAAAGGCTGTGTGGAGGAACCCAGTATCCACGTTCAATCAACATAAGTTATTGCGGAGCGATCACATCGACGTCTCGAATTTCGCTCGGCCCATAGTCAAGCTCAACGACTCTGAGCAGCATACTTGGCAGATGTCCTATCGAGAATTGCGGGGCGAGAGGGTGCAATTCCCTTCAAACTCCCGCGGGTTCCTGTACTTCCATCAACCTCAAGGCGCACCCCTACTTGCTGGCGAATTACGCTTCCGACTCACTCCCAGCGATCTTCCCAAGAGCTTTAGTCAAGGTGAAGATTGTATGACCCCTGAGGGGGACGTATGGAAGATACCCCTCTTCGTCCTACATTCTTTCCCGTACCATCGGCATATCTATCAACGGCTTCGCAAGGACGGGCTCGTTTCTGACGCGTTGCATTTGAAGCTCGCGGATGTCCTCAAGACTTGTCTCTGTCCGAGGAATACGAGCGTCATCTTGCATTCACTTGATCAAGTGTTCCCCGTCAACTTTGCCGTCCGGAGTTTAAGGTTCTTCATAGTGGGCGACTCGTCTTGCCGAATGGTCGACGTTCGTTTCCCCTTTGAGATGCAGGTTGTGCGACATGAGAAGGGGACTCCATTTACAAGTGCGAATAAACTCTATTTTTTTTTTTTGAACGATTTTGAATTGAGACTGATAAGTGAAACTTTAGGTAAGGGCTTGGTGCGCTTTGAGCTTTCGAGGCTACCGGAACATGAAGGAAGCAGAATGCTGGTGATGCGTGTTGTCAAGTTGTTGGGAGATCTGGGGTCTTACCTTGGAGAAGATCGGCCAGTAGAGAGGGCTCTGGTGTTGCGGCATAACCCTGCTGGAGGGGAACCCAAGGTGTTCTGTTTGAACATTGATCGCGATACACCCGACCACCGCACAAAAGGCTTTTCGCATCCTGATGCGTTCCCTCTGCTTCTCAGAAGTTCTCTTGGGGACGAGAGTTCCAGGCCATAGTCGTCCCCCGCCTGTTTCACTCACGCTGTTTTCTGCACAACGTCAATTTGGAACGCAATGGCCTGCGTGACTTATTCTTCGTTCGCCGATACAAGCGCCGCGTGAGGAACATTGAAGTCATTCTCTAGGAGTTTTATTACACAAGTGCGGTGATCTCTGCTCAGTTTACTTGCTCTCTCTGACGTGCAGTTTTACGGTCAACAGAGATCTGGAAGTAATCCGTTCTGACCATATCACGCACCCCCTCGGCAATGCCAAAGTTGCCAAAGTTGTTCCACAAGCATACAATTCTACGGCCAGTGGGTACGGGCATGTAGTTCTATGAGACGAAGCCCACTTTCCGAGGGTTAGGGATGGATGTTACGAAGGCAGGAAATTAGACCCACGTGAACGTGAGCTGGAGCCCGCGAAACTGACCGCTTGAGGACAAACAGCTTCATAGATGTTTTTGGGAGGAATTGTACTACTTACAAGACTACTTACTTGCACCTTGAAATGTTCCTTTGATTCTGATTTCGCGTGCGAAATTTCGGTTTCGATCGCTGGTCGCCCCTGATCACAACGCAACACACTACCTCTAAGTACAACGCGACGCCGTACCACCTCTCTAGTCGGTTTATGTCGGCGGGCCTTGGGAACATGTCAAGGACTATCAAGAAGATCGAACTTCGAATACCACACTGCACAGTAGGATTCCGACAGAGTCGATGGCTCCCAGTCGTTAGCCTCCTCCGTTCATACTCCCTTGCTACGATTCCGGCTGAAAAGGTTGATGGAATATATAAAAGTAAAGCGGTATGTCATTTCACCCCTTCAAGGATGATAAAAGATGTCTGACCCTTGCACTAAAGAAGAGAATCAGAAGGGCGGCAATATCCACCTTGGACCAACATAAATTACTGCCCAGCGATTTCATCGACATTTCCAACAGGTGCTTCCGGCCTGGTATCAGGTTTCAGAACGATACATCTGTGTATCCTTGGCAGATGTGCTACCACGATGACCAAGGCAAGGCATCGCAATTCCCTCCAGACTCGGCCGGATTCCTCTACTACCATCAACCCCAAGACGGAACCCCACTTGCGGGCGAGCTGCGCTTTCGACTCACCCCCAGTAACCTTCCTCAGAGTTTTAGCCGAGGCAAAGATTGTCTCACCCCAGATGGAGCTGTCTGGAAGATGCCGCTCCTTGCCCTGTATCGTTTCCCATATAATAGGCGTATCTATCGACAGCTTCAACTAGACGGCTTTATCTCCGACGCGTTACATTCAACGGTCGAGAACGTGGTTAAGACTAGCCACTGTCCTCACTATACTAGCGTCATCTTGCACTCACTGCACCAAGTATTTCCAATCAATTTTGCAGCGTGTCGTTTCAGGTTCTTTGTAGTGGGCGACTCCACTTGTCATACGGTTGACATTAACTACCCCTTCAGGATGTCCGATACAGAGAATAAGAGGGCGTCTCCTTACACAAGTGCGGATCATTTTCTTTTGCTTGGTGCCCAGAACTGATGAAGCTTTTAGGTAAGGGTTTCGTGCGTTTCGAGCTTTCAACGCTACCCGAGCACGCAGGGACGAGAACAGTGGTGATGCGCGTTGTGAAACTAGTCGGAGATCCGGGGCCGTATCTGGGGCACGATCGACCGGTTGAAGGGGCGCTGGTACTTCGACATAGACCTTTCGGGAAATCCGAGGTATTGTGTTTCGACGCTGATCGCAATACGCCTAGGAATGGCGTGAAGGGTTTTTCGCATCCTAACGCGCTTCCTCTGCTTATAGACAATACCTTTGGGGGCAAGCACTAGGCCATAGTTGTTCCTCGCCTGTTTCACCCATGTCTTTGTGTTTCACAGCCCACCTAGGCTTGCAACGACTTATCAGGTCGGTCGCCATTACAAACACCACGGATGTTCCAGACTCCAGTTGAGGCCGTCGTCGACGGACAAAGCCAATCCCTGCGTGGTTGCTGCCTACCCGTTGCGCCTTCGGCTGCCCTCAGTCGTGATGGTTTTTTCTGGGGGGGCTTACTCTTCTGATGGCATGCCCACGTCATTGATGAAAAGATGCGCAAAAGAATTGAAGTAGGCTCGCAATACACTGCTGCGCCGCAACGTGACTGGGGGCTTGAGAAACGGAATGGGAATCCGACTTGAACATATGTCTTTTTTCGAGGGAACAAGGTTGTGATCATAATGACAATTCTCTAAACTACTTGGCCCATTGTCGAAAGCCATGCACCCAGCTCTATGCTTATTGCAGAGGTCACTTGTGTGTCGACAAGTACCTCGTCCTTGTCACTAATTTCGGGCGCAAAAATATCGGCAATATCGAGAAAAGAAATACTTGATGAGTACACGTAGACGAACGAACTTCATGAGTCTCATTGATTTTGAGAAGACAACAGTGGGCTCGGGTATCTGATGGGGTACCTAGACGGGGGCTACATATGTTTAAGCCTCTATATTTTAGTTGTGATGAGGGAGAATTGTACGTGGGACAGGAGGCCAAGCAAGGGAGTAGACGTAGCGTCCCTAGTGGTGTCTGTAAACACGGCAAATGATAAGCAGCTTCGTTGCAGGCCCAGATCGGTCACGGTGCACGAACACATGGCAAGGCATAGCTACGGCTTAAAATGCTCGCCCCGAAAGGTATTTTCGAGAAGCAGAGGGAGTGCATCAGGATGCGAATAGCCTTTCAGACCCTTTTCGGGTGTTAAAGCCAACACCCTGGGTTTCCCGCCGGCAGGCTTGTGTCGCAATACCAGGGCCCCCTCTTGTGGCCGATCTTCCCCCAAGTAAGGCCCCGGATCTCCCACAAGTTTCACAACGCGCATCACCACTGTTCTGGTTCCTGCGTGTTCAGGCAACTTTGAAAGCTCAAAGCGCACCAAACCCTTACCTAAAAGGTCACCAATCAGTTTCGACTGGCAATTTTTCCAAGAAAGAGCTCATCCGCACTGGTGAATGGAGACACTCTATTGTAGCCTATGACTTGTGTTGCAAAGGGGAAGCGTAGGAAAACCCTTCGGTAAGTCGAGTCGCCAACTACGAAGAGGCTCAAAAACCACGTTGCGAAATGTACAGGGAATACTTGGTGCAGTGAATGCAAGATGATAGCGCTATGCCGAGGACAGGGGCAAGCCTTGGCGACAGTCTTGAGCTTTGAATGTAATGCATCAGAGACAAACCCATCCAGCTGAAGCTGTCGATAGATATTCTGATGACCTTTATGACCATGAACAGAAAGGAGGGGAATCTTCCAGATGTCGCCATGTGGGGTAAGACAGTCTTCGCCTTGGCTAAAACTCTCAGGGAGGTTATTTGGAGTGAGTCGAAAGCGTACTTCTCCAGCAAGCAGAGGTGCGCCTTGGGGTTGGTGATAGTAGAGGAATCCGGATGAGTTTGGAGGAAACGGGGTTGGCTTGCCATTCATGTCATGGTACCTGAATCTCCAGCGGCAGGCGGGAAGAATGCCAGGAGTCTTCGAGCGAGGATCTTTAAGCTTATCCTTAGCTACGTTCAACAACCAAACACAAGGCTGGGAACGATTGGAGAGGTGACTGAGAAAATCGCTGGGCAATAATTTATGGTGGTTCAAGGTAGATACGAATTTCCCGGATACAGCCTGGCACGGGTTACTTCATATATTTTTTGCAGTCTTAGCGTATTGGAACGACATACCGTTGTTGTTTTAGGTCTTTTTCCATACCTTTGAGTCGAATTCGTGGCAGGCGAGTATGGTTGGAGGCCCTTTACAAGAGATAGACTCCGCCGAGATCGCGTTCGTGTGAAATTTAACACCAGCATCCAGAGTTCAACCTATGTATACTTGATGGCACTTGACGCGTTCCGATAGCGCGCCAACACCATCAGTTGGCTAGAGATGTGGTTGGGGTGTAACAGTCGAGTTGACTTGTTTATCACTGGCACGTCGATTGTGTTTGTTGCTTGTTGACAATCACCTGAAGCCATCATGTTCGAGGGCAACGGACTCCATCACCTCAAATAAGCCTTTCACAAAAGAACGATTATGTCTATGCAATATCTCACAGCCAAATTTGCTCAGCAAATGAGCTGACAGTGCCTCTGAGTTGCAGAGAACTGAGCATAATTCTGTAGATCGATGAAGAGCTCATGAACTCTGTTGGCCACTTCAGCCTTGACCAATGACCAGGTCAGTAGCCGTATTTTTTGACTTTCGTAGGTCTGACGAATGTCCCTCACGTTGTCTAGTTGATGGAGTTGTCTGGATTGGCCTGTGCCTAAGCCCTGGCGTGTGGGCCTGGAAATCAAGGTATGTCGTTCTGTCATAAGGGCAACATAAGGGACGTATTCCTTTCATCATCTTAAACCTTTATAGATGGGGATGGGCTCGTAGCAGCGCGTCACCTCGGTATGTGACGTAGCGGGATGTTTGGGTACAAGCCTACAATTTTGAATTTACATGCCAAAGGTGCATTGCTATCTTACTCTCAGATGGTTCAATCGTAGTCTGACGCCGACCCAGCCTGGTTCGAAAGATATATACAAAGTAAACTCCCTTCGTGCCCTGTAGGGCAGCTTTGATCTCACCTGCCTCCCACCGCCTTCAAAAACAATGCGACAACATGGCCATCTTCACGCTCCCTCCCTCAGATACCAAAGGGATTAATCTTCCGATGGCACCCCCACGTCATTGCTTGATGCGCAAAACAAACGAAGTTGGCTTACAAGGCACTGCTGCGCTGCGTGCTAATCTCGTTGATTTTGAGACGACAACAGCGGGATTGGGTATTTCGTGCATACCTTGCTTGTTATGTGGGGCTACACAGTTTCAAGCCTCTGAAAGCATCCCGAGTTCTTTTGAAGGGTTATAAAATTACGTTGGACAGGTAGTAGATCTTCAGTAAATATGTCCATTGAGAATGATAACCGCGATTATGTCAGGAAGAGGCCAAACAAGGGAGTAAACGTAGCATCCCCAGTGGTCTTTGTAACCGCGGCAAATGATAAGTAGCATCGTTGCAGGCCCAGATCGGCCACCTTGCACAAGCACATGACAAGGCATAGCTACGGCGTAGAATGCTCGCCCCGAAAGGTATTTTCGAGAAGCAGAGGGAGTGCATCAGGATGCGAATAGCCGTTTGGGCCATTTTCGGATGAGCTGGGATCAACCCTTAAACGAAAAACCCTTGGTTGCCCGCCGGCAGGATTGTGTCGCAATACCAGTGCCCCCTCTTGTGGCCGATCTTCCCCCAAGTAAGGCCCCGGATCTCCCACAAGTTTCACAACGCGCATCACCACTGTTTTGGTTCCTGCGTGTTCAGGCAGCTTTGAAAGCTCAAAGCGCGCCAAACCCTTACCTAAAAAGTCACTAATCAGTTTCGACTCAATTTTTTTTCCAGAAAGAGGTCATCCGCACTGGTGAATGGAGAGTCCTTCTTGTAGCCTATGACTTGCGTTAAAAAGGGGCAATGTAAGAGAACCCTTCGGTAAGTCGAGTCGCCCACCACAAAGAGGTTCATGTGAGCTAATGCAAAGTCTACAGGGAATACTTGGTGCAGTGAATGCAAAATGACAGCGCTATGCCGAGGACAGGGGCAAGTCTTGGCGACAGTCTTGAGCTTTGAATGTAATGCATCAGAGACAAAACCATCCAGCTGAAGCTGTCGATAGACATCCTGATGAGTTTTATAACTATGAAGAGAAAGGAGGGGAATCTTCCAGATGTCTCCATGTGGAATAAGACAGTCTTCGCCTTGGCTAAAACTCTCAGGGAGGTTATTTGGAGTGAGTCGAAAGCGTACTTCTCCAGAAAGCAGAGGTGCGCCTTGGGGTTGGTGATAGTAGAGGAATCCGGATGAGTTTGGAGGAAACGGGGTTGGCTTGCCATCCATGTCAAAGTACCCGAACTGCCAGCGGCAGGCGGGAAGAATGCAAGTATGCTTCAAGCGAGGATCCTTAAGCATGTCCTTAGCTACGTTCAAAAACCGAACGCCAGGCCGGGCACGATTGGAGAGGTGACTGAGGAAATCGCTGGGCAACAATTTATGTTGGTCCAAGGTAGATACCATCAGGGATTTTCGCTTTGCAGCCTGGCGCGGGTTACTTAGTATTTCCTTGCGGTCTCGACGTGCTGGAACAACATACGGTTCTTGTTTTCAGTCTTTTTCCATACCTTTCAGTCGAAGTCGATGCATGCGAGTATGGTTGGAGGCCCTTCACAAGACATGGACTCTGCCTAAGTCGCGTTCGTATGAATTTGAACACTAGCATCCAGAGTTCAAACTAGTTGATGTTTCTTGACGCGTTTTGATAGCGCGCCAACACCATCAGTTGGCTAGATGCCCGCTACGTAGTTAGCGGGTCTTATCCTACGAGCCACCAAAGCTCTTGCGTGGGTAAGTTTAGCCATGTTTGCCCCCCGGTTCAACCCGTGTTCCTCCACCATGTCCTTTTGTTTCCAGCTCGACGGCTCTCCCGTTTCTGTTGAGCTTTCGTCTGGTCGATCCTATGTGTCTGTCGCTTGTTCGAACCGTTAGGGCTCGTTTTTCTTGCAAATCCAAGGCACACAGCAAAGCCACAATGACTAGGAGGCCACGAAATCAAGATTAAGCAGAAAAGTCAGACACCCCAGCACCCTCAAGCTTTCGCGTAAAGGTGTAAAGCCGCCGATGTTGGCACTTGACAAGGGTCCCATCAATCGGTCGTTCATTTAGAACGTGGCTGGCCCTCCAAGAAGCGGAAGTATGCTCACCTGGGGGAATTTTGAATCACTTGCTGAATGGGTTCAAAAGTGGAAAAAGTGAGTGAATCAAAAGCTTGAACATTCTGAACCAACCCCTCGCATTCTAATCTAGTGGGTTTTTTGTGATATTGAGTGAGTTTGTCGGACTGCCAACCTCTGTGCAGTGACACGCTTACAATCGTACTCAGGAGAAGGGGAAGTGTTACATCAACGATTAGTGGCGTGATGTTAGAGCATTGAGAAACAGCAACGGGCTTAGGGCAAGCTGAGGGGAAGCCTGTTCCTCTGCGGCTTCTCATTGGGTAGGCTTGATTCAAGTTGTCGGTCTCTTTCCCTTTTCTTCTTTTCCTTGCTTGCCGAGCGATGAGCAGCGTTATTTGATTTATGTATCATAACATCACTATAATTATAAACAGATTCAACGATGTGGCGGAGGTTGGGAGAACCTCTAATTTATGTGTCTACCGCTGCGAGGAGCTGGCCGAAGGCCGAGCGACGAGCAGCGTTATTCAATTTATGTAACATAAAACAAAACCAATAGTTTCGAGCGGTCGGCGACGAGCAGCCAATACCAAACAAGTAGATGGTCACTTTACAAAAAAATCCATTTCCTTCTCCAATGTGAAATGCTAGCGCTCCTTGTAGCCATCAGACGGTCACATAAATGAACTTTTTCTGTAACTCCCGCAAAGGAAAGTATTATTTGGATTGGTCAATGAAATTTAAGTACCTAATCGCGGTAGCGGGCTTTGCGCCCGAAGGCGCGCTGCGGTGGTTATAGATGGTTGGGGTGTAAGAACTTGTCGTTGACAGTCGAATGTATTTGTTGCTTTGCTTGTTGATACCAAAACAACAAGGACTCAGTCACCTCAAACCGAGCCTCTCACAAAAGAACGACCATGTCGATGCGATATCTCACAGCCAAGCTTGCTCAGCAAGTGAGCCGACAGTGCCTCTGAATTTCAGAGAACTGAGCATCATTCTGTGCTCTGCAGATCGACGAAGAGCTCATGAATTCTGTTGGAGCCTTCAGCCTTGACCAGGTCAATAGCCTTATTTTTTTGACTTTCATAGGTCTGATGGATGTCCCTCACGTTGTCTAGCTGATGGAGTTGGCTGGATTGGCCTGTGCCCAAGCCCTGGCGACGGCGTATAAGAAGGAATCACATCCGCGTGTGTTGGTTTGCTGTGGGCCTGGAAATCAAGGTATGTCTTTCTCCGTTATGAGGGACGTATTTGTTTCATCATATTGGACCTTTCTAGGGGGGGATGGGCTCGTAGCAGCGCGTCACCTCGGTATGTGACCGCTAATTCGTGTAATGAACAAGCAGCTCAACATCGGTTTTTAGGAATGTTTGGGTACAAGCCCACAATCTACATGCCCAAGGTGCATTGCATATGTTATCCTCGGACACTTCAATGGTAGTCTGACACCGTCCCAGCCTGGTTCGAAAGATATATACAAAGTAAACCGCCTTCTTGCCCTGAAGCGCAGTTTTGATCTCACCGGCCTCTCAGCGCCTTCAAAAACAATGCGACAACATGGCCATCTCCACGCTGCCTCCCTCAGATACCACCGCCGACCTCGAGCAAGCCCTGCTCTCAACAGATGTCATCCTAGATGCCATCTTTGGGTTCTCGTTCAAGCCCCCAGTCCGAGTCCCATTCGATGCCGTCCTCCCCCTTTTGACAGCATCCAAGAAACCAATAGTCAGCGTTGACATCCCGAGCGGATGGGACGTGGAAGCGGGGAATGCAAGTGGCGTTGGACTGGACCCAAATGTCCTCATCAGTTTGACAGCCCCGAAAGAGGGTGTGAGGGCTTTCAAGGGCCGACACTTTTTAGGAGGACGATTTGTTCCCAGGTGTGTGATAGCTTTATTTCGATTGTGGGCATTGAAATGATGTTTCCCCCAAAGGGCTTTGGAGGAGAGGTTTCAGCTAAACTTGCCTCCGTATCATGGCTTCGACCAGATTGTAGAATTACCATGGGAAGACTTGCAAGGCTCGGCTCAGCGGCTGTGAAACAACAGAGTTATCCAAACCAAGACATCCACTAGCTGTACACTTGTACATTCACAATACAGGTGGTGATCATGAAATATGATACAAATTCATACTGGGCGGATTTGAGGGTTGACTGACGGTTTCTCCTTCCTATTCTCATCAGCTTCATTAGGCATTTCCTGTCTTCTCCCACTTGCATCTGCTTTCGCCGGGTGCTTATCCAACATATCGTCGAGAGCATCACTCAGCTCTGAAGTGGTTATCTTCCCTTCTCTTTGCTTTTGGGACAACCTCTTGAGAGATCTCCACCACTTTTCGTTTCCTTCCACCTGCGGAGGCGTACGACCCACTTCGCCAGGGTTGACGTCAATGCCAAGCAGTGGACTTTCAGGAAAGCGAAGGTACTCCTCGTAGTGTATGTTCATTGCCATGGTACACCGGTCATGTGTCGCAAACCGGACAAGGACGTCTTTCTCTACGTCGGAACAAGTCCGCCCAGCGACCTTGTCCATAAAGTCGCAGATGATCTTCGAATACTTCTCCTTGTAAGCACTTGGTCCACCTATCATCTCTTCCACTGTCCCATTCATTGCCTCATGAAGGTCCGTGTTGCGCAGAACTGAGAACCGCTGTCTCTCCTCCATGAACTTGGGTGTGTCGTGCTTGATCTCCCGGTCGCAGAAGAACGCTGGTGCGATTTTGAACGCGGACTCAAGCCCACCGTGTTTGGTGTACGGCCCCACGTCAGCAACGACCTTAGTAAAGTTGAACACGTACATGCACCCGTCGAAGAAGACGTCGCTCCCTCCCAGCGTGGTGAAGTAAATCCAATAATGGTCGTTTGGGTCCTGCCCCTTCTGGAAGGAGTTGGTCGTAAGGTAATGTGGCCCGTGACCGACGCCGAGCCCTTCATGATGCCAAAATCCGACACGGGAGACCTGTGGTAGTGTAGTCGATGCGAGGAGCCGCTTGGCCGCCCGTATCGTTGGTGGAGATATAGGTCGTAGTGTATATCTCGCTGAGGAGCGCCAGGCATACCCCCAGCACGTTGGGGAGGACCCAGTCGGAGTGGAGGATGCGCGCCTTTAGCTTACTACGCACTGTATCGGAGACGGCTGTGGGCCATCATTTTTCGGTCCCATTCAAGCCTTCGGATAGAGGAATCTCCTCTCCTAGATGGATCAGCAGCGCAGTTGTGCCGTCCGGGCAATCGATGATTTCGTCAGAGTCGGGATTGGGAGAGTTAATGATTTTGTGCCGGAGAGCGTTGTGTGTGGGTTTTTGGGCGTGGAGGTGGTTGAGTTCGGAGAGGCATGCGAGGAAGGGGTAGAACGCGTTCAGGTCGATGCGATGGGTTTTTCCTAGGGTGCAGGACCGTGAGTGCGATGTCGGACATTGGATATATACTATATACCCACCGCAAGAAACCTTATGTGCTTTCCAATCTGTTTGTTGGCATTCTTTGGAGCAGTAAATGCGCTAAATATGGTGATAAGTATTGTCTCATATGTTGAGGCCGTAGTTCATTACTTCACCGCAACCGGAGCACAAAAGTAATCTTGATTTCCGCTTGCTGCATTGTGAGCATTTGTCAAGTTTCTCAAGAGGTAGATAAACAGTCTCCTTGTGTGGTGGCATCCAGCTGCGTCGAAATGGTGAGGAATTCCGAGAAGACGAAAATCTTGAAAGCGGGTCAACGAGTCAAAAATACAGATGTGTGACTCCATATAATACTGCTCATAGTATTACTTTGTCGAAGCAAAGATCCCGATCCCCATATCCATACAACAACTCAACCTTCTACTTCTCTCCTCCGCCTCTCATTTTCTTCCGATATCTCCTTCGATACTTCATCCATCCTCCCCCTCTCACTCTCCCTCCCCTCCTCCCTCTTCAAAGCATCCGGCTCCCTAAGTTTGAACCCCAACTTCCTCTTCACCTGCCCAACGTATCCCACCTCACTGACCCCACGCGAAATCCAATCAAGCCTTCTTTCTGCCCGCGTCATCTTCGCTAGGACATGCGCCGGGGGCCCTTGATTCTTCCGCTCAATGGTGCGTTTCAAGACCTCGCCTCGCCGCTCGCGTTGCCGTTCTCGTGTTTTGTTGGCTATTCTTTCGGTGCGCGCGCGGACGATCTGATCAAGCATTTCCTGGGGAAATGGCCTTTGGGAGCGTTCTTGTTCGAGGGCGTATGATTCTTGGATTTCGGCGAGCCGGTCTTCGATAGGCGATACTATTCTCGTTCTCAGATACAGATAATTGAGGCATGTACGAAGAAATAAGCTCACCCCATTCTCTATGAGCCTTTCCGCTGAATACTGGCTCGAACCCGGCCGGGTTAGGCGATTCCGCTATCAACCCTGCTTCGAAGTCTCTTTCTATTTGAAGGGCATTGATGTTTTCCAAGAGCTTGCGTTGTCTCTCCATCCGTTTTTCGCGGGCCTTCTTGCGGCTGACAATCATCCCTGTTACGTGAATTGGCTGGGGCTTCATTCGGGGGAGGGGGCCGTGGTAGAGTGTGGGCCGCATCAAACCCCCTGTTAAAATTGTGCGGTTGCGCAGTTTGTGCCGCCATACCTGAAAGAGTTGTAGGTCAGATTTAGGAATAGCAGCGGTTAACGATGTACCATATCCTCGTAAACAAGTGTTCTCATGTATTCTTTCTCTCTTCTCGCAGCAATGAGACGAGAATACCTCGCTAACACGTTTTGAAGGTGCGTATCTCCTTCCTTCGCTTTCGTGAATATATCGAGCCACTATTCCAAAGTCACCTCAACCCAAAGTACAGTTAAGCAAAACACACCTTATACCCTCTTGTAAGATACATCTTTGTCGACTCTGTTCCTGTAAGCCCCTTGTGCTTCCTGAACAACTTCCGTATACGGAACGTAACCTATGTCTTGCATGTCAAGCTAAGCAACCCATGAGCGATGAAAGATTGAAGAATGTACATCTTCGCTCGGTGAATTCCTTAGCAGACCACGGTAGAGAGACCATAACGTGGGTATTCGATGTGCTGGGAGCTGAAAGAACGGTGTTCGAGATCGGACGCGGCGGAGGGGCGATACAAGTTGCGCGAGGTTGGCGCGAAATGCTAAAGATGTTGTTGGCGGCACCAAGTCAACCGCCATTCTCACTTTCACTGGAACAGCGCTAATAATAGCAGTATGTCACACTCGTGACCGTTCGTGATTTCCACGTCACGTCTCTGAACATTGTTCTGTCAATTAGTTCTCTCTTGTTTTCTGCCACTACGATCCCCAGAACATGGCCCTCGCTGACGATCCTATCGAGCGCCTTTGCCAACGGCAAGAGACCATTGATTCAGCTAAAGACATCTTTCGCCAGGCCAAAGTCAAGACGCGTGACGGGTCAGGGTACCAGCTTGGTTCGAGCACAACTGGCTTGCCTGCTATCTGCTCGCTCATCGCGTCTGAGAGGTACGAGACAGCTTTATATGTTCGAGAGCGATTGGTTATATTGAAATGTAGATTAAAGAACGGTGACGTCACGCCAGAAGCTGCGCAAGTCGCGTCGTGCTTGAACAAGAGGGCCTTTTCGAAGGCACTCAGCATTGTCAAGGCAGCGTTGGGCGTCACGGCGAAGAAGAAGGTTGTCGTCTCGTACCTTGATCTCATGGACCAATATCGCGCAGAGACATATAAAACTTGGCTACCCCCATATTTCCATCATGCACAGAACGCGTTACAATTGATAGATTCGCGATACAAGGAAGATGATCCGGCGGTTAGGTGTGGAATATTCTTCTGGGTGTGCAACACTGTCAAAGTAAGTCCAAAAATGTCGTTGTTCTTGCCCAAGTCAATTCTAACCCTGCACGTAGGTTAAACTCCCTAGCACCACGGCCTTTGCCAAAAACCATGAGCTGTCCCTGAAACTATTCACTTCTATCGTCTCCATTTTAAACGAGAAATGCTCCCAACTCCAAACGCGCATTCTTAAAGCTGGAGCCAATGCCACATCCCCAATCAAATCCACAGCTTCTGCTTCTACTCCATCCCAGCGTACTTCTCCCCGAAAACAACTGCGGGAGTTACCATCGAAGGAAACTCCAAAACGAGCACCAGCCCAATCCGCCGTGGCTGCCCCTTCACAGAAACCCCTCGTTGAATTCGTCGGATACTCTTCAGAGAACGAAGACATTGAAATGGCAGTCCCAGAAACTCCTTCGAAAAAGCGAAAATTGGAGATTGTCCCGAGATCCATCCTCCGATCATCTCCCGTCAAACCCCTCGTCTTCCAAGCGTCCTCTTCGCGACTGACGCTCGACGGGTCACCCACAAAAACGCCCACTGCAGCATCTACCTTGAACACACCTTCAAGATCTGTATCTACGAAAAAGCTGCGCGAGTTGCCATCGAAAGATAGCCCAAGGAAACGTGTGGAGTTTGTTGCTCAGGAGCCAGAGATTGAGGGGGTAGTTTCAAGAGCACCAGCACCTCCAGCGGCAGAAAAACGCGACAACGAGGACGTGGAGATGGCAGCTCCAGAAACCTCCAGAAAGAGGCGGAAATTGGAGCCTTCAATGCCCGTACCTGTCGCAACGCCGACCAGACCTGTCACCCGTAGCTCACCCGCCAAACCTTCCTTGCCTTCCACGCGGTCCTCCTCACGCATTGACGCGTTGAGGGGGCAGGTGGTTCCGGAAGTTCCGCGTACCCCCACCAAGCCCAAACCTAAGACATCAACCCGCACATCTACCTCTACAGTCGTAGAAGTATCAATCACGCCCGTCAGGCGCGGTCGGCCCCCTAAGAACCCTCGGCCCATACCTATGGAGGTAGACCAAGCCCTGGACGCGCCTTCCAGTGAGGATGAAGAAGAGGAAGAGGAACCGCGACCGCGCCGTTTCCGCCCTGTTTATCTAGAGTCAAAACAGTGGTATAGCCGCGATCGGAGGCTTGCGAGGATATGGAAGGCGGCGGAGAAGTATAAGCGGGGGATGGTGGAGCTTTATGGGCATCCTCTTGATGAGTTGAGGGATGACGACGCGGACGACGGGATGGATGAGGATTGACCTTGTAGTATTCGAATCTTCCGTACAATGGGCGAGGTATATATTGTTATTAGTACTAGTGGAATTTATGGACTTTGATGTGGTCTAATCTTCAGAGAAATTCGCGAGTGATGTTGCAACCTGGTGCAACAACCCTCACTAAACACCTCACTTTGGACTGGTCCACTGACTGTACCATCAAAAGAATCCGCCTCTGAGGTCTCCTGCATCCCCTTTTGAGTTCTAATCATACTCAACCGCATCCGGCTCCGCCATATTACCCCACCCAACACCAGCCATGGAACAACAGATACGTGATGCTCTCTCTCTCCCTGAACCTGTTATCTCTGCCTCCTCCCTCGTGAATGTCATCAAACAACCCACAGCGGAAACCGTCGCATGGCTTGCAGAGTTGTACGAGTCCCTCGCCACCGAAAACCCCTCCCGAGTTGAAGCACTTGCCGAATCTCTTGTCCTCCTTCGTGACTCCCCAGACATCCCAACCATTGCGAAAAACGAAACCCATATCAAGAATCCAGTCCTCAACCTGTTTCTGTATGAAGTCCTATCCGCCGCGGTATCAGGGCCGAGGTCAGACCTCGTCGCCATTGCACCTACAAATGAGTCGTTCCTTGTCGGATCCGTCATTTCCACCACAGCAACGAAACACGGCTTGTGCACCTCTGCAGCGCGGATCGGTGCCATCGCTCGGGGGATACACTTCCCCGGCTCCGAGTATTAATTGCATTCCAAGCCAAAGACATGGGAAACATCATCTCTTGGAGCTTGCTTGCAGCTCTTGATCTCCGGGTCCGTATTCTGTAACGATGGACAGCTTGGAAGGAACAAGGAACAGCTCCTTCCGTCCATCAAGTCTCTTTTGGCGGGTGAGACGATAAAAGACGCAAACGGCAAGAAGCTACTTCAGGTTGGTACAGCTGCAATCCTTCTTGTTATGGCTCCGTTGTTGATGGCTGGCTTAGGTCACGATAGAGCACGCAGTGAATGGATTTGTGTCTGATATTTCGTCGGGAGAGGCTTGGAATATTCTGTTTCCTTCTGCTACTTGAAATGAAAGCTTAGAATAAATTGTACTTGATGTTGAAATGGGAGATACAGCCGCGTCGTTTCCGCCCTGTCTACCTGAAGTTGAAACAGTGTTGCGATCGGAAGCTCGCGAGAGGATGGAAGGCGGTGGTGCAACGTAAGGGGGGATGGGCATCCTCTTGATGTGTTGAGGGATGAATGGGAAGACGGAATGGAAGGGTTGCTATTGCTCGTCTTCATTCGAGTAGGAGCTGATCTCAAAGATATCCAAGTCTTCTGCTCGGTGGATGTAGGTAGATATTTCAGAGGTGTATGGGCCGAATTCATGGACGTTGATGAAGTCTGTGAGGATACTGATGAAAGATAAACGGGAAACGTGTATCAGTGAAAGGTAAAATCGTTGAACAACTGCTTGTCGAAAATCAGGAAGGGTGAATACTGGGTACTGGATTCGGAGCCGTCGGCGGACAATGGCTAAGAGCCGAATTTTCAGTAACGCTGGCCTGTGGCATAAAAGTGGCCCGTCGGAAGCGATGTCAACGAAGGAGATGTGGCAGCAAGTTCGAGATGAAAGCTCTGCAAGCTTGACTTGGGCTCCTCGGCTGTGAGGTTCACATTGGCGAGGGCGATGAATGGGGACACAGCTACGGGCTAGACTGCTTGTCGCCAAAAGTATTTGCGATAAGCAAAGGCAGCGCATCAGGATGCGAAAAGCCCTTTGACCCATGTGTGTTCCGATCAACATTGAGAGTGAGCAACTTGGATTTCCCGCCGGCAGGATGATGTCGCAATACCAAGGCTCCTTCTTGTGGTCGATCTTCCCCCAAGTAAGGCCCTGGATCTCCGACTAATTTCACGACACGCATCACCAGCGTTCTGGTACCTGCATGCTCTGGTAGTGTTGACAGCTCGAAGCGTACCAACCCCTTACCTACAAGCAGCCGCAGTCAGTTTTGACGAAAGGTTATCCCATGAAAAATTAAACTGCACTGGTGTAGTAAGATCCATTCCCGTACCCCCGAACACACAGTCGGAAAGGATTGCTGATGAAAACTTTTTGCAAAGTTGAGTCTCCCGCCACGAAGAAACTGAAAGTCATTGTCGAAAAATCAATAGGAAATACTTGGTGAAGCGAATGTAGAATAACGCTGGTGCTCCGGGGACGGACAGAAGTCTGAGCAATGCTCTTGAGCTGTGAATCAAGTGCGTCGGAGACGTACCCATCTACCCGAAGCTGTTGATACACATTCCGATGAAATGGAGTATGATGCAGGACAAAGAGGGGGATCTTCCAAGCGTCTCCTTCTGGGGTAAGACAATCGTTGCCGTGATTGAAACCTTCGGGAAGATTGTTGGAAGTGAGGCGAAATCGGAGTTCTCCGGAAAGAAGAGGTGCGCCTGGAGGCTGGTGATAGTAGAAGAATCCGGAGGAGCGTGGAGGGAAAGGTAATCGCACGCCTGACGATTTGCGATAGCACGCTTGCCATTCACGGTGAGGATTCAGCTTATGCCGAAACCTGATATAGGGTCGGGGTATGCCAGATAGATCGAGCCAATCGATGAGCGATAGTTTACGCTGATCCAAGGTGGATACCGGTGGTCTCTTGGTGTATCCTTCTCTTTCTTGGGACGGTTCCACCTGTAGCGGCCAACAGTTTTTTCAGCATTTCCAAAGTGCTGAAATGCGTAAAGAAGTAACTTACCGGTCTAGTTCCAGACCTTTCGTCATTCGTACGACTTGAGCTCACACTGGCATGAGAGTATGGCCGCAGCCCCGTTACCAGCCGTTGCCGGAATCCTGTTCGTATGCATTTCAGCATCTGATATTCGAGGTGATTGGCGCGTCTTAACGCGTTGGAAAAACATGCCGCCATTATCGACAAAAAGTCGAAAGGCGAGAGCCTGAGGCTTGAAGCTTGGACGCCTATCAGAGATGCGTCGTCCCAGAATGAGCTCAGTCAACACATTTCAGTGGGCAAACTTTAATTTCGCACGCTTATGAGAACTCAAACATGGAATCACCACAATGGTATTCATCTACGGAGACAATATGCTAGCAAAGTGTACAAGTATATGTATAGGGTAGAAACCATGGCAGATAGCAATTGTCCACAAGGCGGCACATCACCGAGTACCAAGTCTCCTTACATCCGTCAGTCCAAACTTATGAAGGAGCGCAGGAACAGCATTGCGCATTAATGACAGGGCGTGTTGGCGTCCCGGCCTTGGAGTCGTGGAATTGGACGACGCAGACGAACAGGGGAAGTATTCGGCTGAGCAAGTTGTGCTTAACCCAGGGAGGGGCGAGGAGAAAACTCTCTATATGTATATCCCATCGCTCGGTTTGGGCACAATATGGTTGTTGTTTAGGAGGAACTTGTCGTAGAAGTGTGGGGTATGTTCCAAAGGTGATGGAACCACAACAGACCGCCGATATGCGATGCGAACCACAAGAAACAGTAACACTTCCCAGTGATTTTGGCCTCTGGCATAAAAGACGCCCGTCGAAAGCGACGCTGAGGAAGGAGATGTGGCAGCAAGTTAGATAAAACCCTTGCAAATCCTGACTTTTAAGCTTCACACTGGGGAGGACGATAAATGGGGACACAGCTATGGGCTAGACTGCTTGTCGCCAAAAGTATTTGCGATAAGCAAAGGCAGCCCATCAGGATGCGAAAAGCCCTTTGACCCATATACAGGTGTATTCCGATCAACGTTGAGAGAGAGCAACTTGGGTTTCCCGCCGGCAGGATGATGTCGCAATACCAAGGCTCCTTCTTGTGGTCGATCTTTCCCCATGTAAGGCCCAGAATCTCCGACTAATTTCACGACACGCATCACCACCGTTCTAGTACCTGCATGCTCTGGTAGTGTTGACAGCTCAAAGCGGACCAACCCCTTACCTACAAGCATCCGCAGTCAATTTTAACGAAAAGGTTGTCCCTAAAAAAAAATTATACCGCACCTGTGTAGCAAGATGCCCTCCCGTATCCCTCGACACACAGTCGGAAGGGACGTTCAATGAAAACTTTTTGCAAAGTTGAGTCTCCCGCCACGAAGAAACTGAATTTCATTGCCGAAAAATCAATAGGAAATACTTGGTGAAGCGAATGTAGAATAACGCTGTTGCTCCGGGGACGGACCGAAGTCTGTGCAATGCTCTTGAGCTGTGAATCTAGTGCGTCGGAGACGAACCCATCGACCCGAAGTTGTTGATACACATGCCGATGAAATGGAGTATGATGCAGGACAAAGAGGGGGATCTTCCAAGCGTCTCCTTCTGGGGTAAGACAATCTTTGCCTTGATTGAAACTTTCGGGAAGATTGTTGGAAGTGAGGCGGAAGCGGAGTTCTCCGGAAAGAAGAGGTGCGCCTGGAGGCTGGTGATAGTAGAAGAATCCGTAGGAGCGTGGAGGGAAAGGTAATCGCACGCCTGACGATTTGCGATAGCACGCTTGCCATCGAGGATTCAGCTTATGCCGAAACCTGATAGAGGGTCGGGGTATGCCAGATAGATCGAGCCAATCGGTGGGCGATAGTTTACGCTGATCCAAGGTGGATACTGGTGCTTTCTTGGTGTATCCTTCTCTTTTTTGGGACGGTTCCACCTGTAGCGGCCAACAGTTTTCTCAGCATTTCCAAAGTGCTGAAATGCGTAAAGAAGTAACTTACCGGTCTAGTTCCAGACCTTTCGTCATTCGTACGACTTGAAATCGCACTGGCATGAGAGTATGGTCGCAGTCCCGTTACCAGCCGTTGCCGGAATCCAGTTCGTATGCATTTCAGTATCTGATATTCGAGGTGATTGGCGCATCTTAACGCGTTGGAAAAACATGCCGCCATTATCGACAAGAAGTCGAAAGGCGAGAGCCTGAGGCCTGAGGCCTGAACGCCTATCAGAGATGCGTCGTCCCAGAATGAGTCAAGGGGGCACCGCCCGAACAATCCGTAAAGTCAACCCTCCCACCACGCCGTGAGAAAAGGGTCGTAAGATCAAACCCTGGTCAATAACAGTATTGGTAGTCTGGTATAGACTTATAGTTGTCGTCACATCCTTCCTCCTTTGCTCTTTGGTTCCACCTGTGATGCAGTGGATAAGTATGTCGAGATCCAGGCATCCAAGATACCTCCACTTTGGGATTGCAAGCCTTGAAGATTTGAATTTCTGGGATCATTGTACCACTGCATAAAGTGAGTGTGGCGGCAGGAGGCTTGAAAGGTGGAGCATGCATATAAACTTGAGAAATCTGCTGTGATTCACGCCATGAGTGAAATTGAGAATTGAGGGAAAGCTCTCAAAAAGCTCGGGAAGGTGTTGATGTCATGAATGTTGCAATTGCACAAAATTAAGGATCGGTCATGACCTCATAAGGGCCTTCAAAGTTGCTATCTCAGAGCATCTTCTGCGTTTGATAAAGGGGCAAACTTGAAGATTCAGAAATGGAGATGGAGAGCAATACAGACTGACTCGCTTCATACGACCAGGGTTTGATCTCACGACCCTTTTCTCACGGGGTGATGGGAGGGTTGACTTTAAGTTTTACGGATTCAAATTGTTCGGGCGGTGCCCCCTTGGAATGAGTTCAATTTCAGTGGGCAAACTTTGATTTCGCACGCTTATGAGAACTCAAAACATGGAATGGCCGCAATGGCATTCATCTACAGAAGAACTAGAGACAACATGCTAGCAAAGTGCACAAGTATATGTATAGGGTAGAATCATGGCAGATAGCAATTGTCCACAAGGCGGCACATCACCGAGTACCAAGTCTCCTTACATCCGTCAGTCCAAACTTATGAAGGAGCGCAGGAACAGCATTGCGCATTAATGACAGGGTGTGTTGGCGTCCCAACCTTGGACTCGTGTCAGAGTTGGAATTGGACGACGCAGATGAACAGGGGAAGTATCCGGCTGAGCAAGCTGTGCTTAACCCAGGGAGGGGTGAGGAGAAAACTCTCTATATGTATATCCCATCGCTCAGTTTGGGCACAATATGGTTATTGTCTAGGAGGAACTTGTCGTAGAAGTGTGGGGTATGCTTCAAAGGTGATGGAAGCACAACAGACCGCCGAGATGCGATGCGAACCGCAAGAAACACTAATAAGTAGTAAGAGACAGGGAAGTAAGATACTATCACCATCCATCGTTAATTAACGATCAGCTGACAGCCACTCCGAAGGGCAAGAAAGAAGGAGCAGATTCCCAGTAATTCTGGCCTCTGGCATAAAAGACACCCGTCGGAAGCGACGCCAAGGAAGGAGATGTGGCAGCAAGTTCAAGATAAAGTTCAAGATAAAAACGTGGCAAGCAAGTTCAAGATAAAAACCTTCCAAATCCTGACTTTTGAACTTCACACTGGGGAGGACGATGAATACGGACACAACTACGGGCAAGACTGCTTGTTGCCAAAAGTATTTGCGACAAGCAAAGGCAGCGCATCAGGATGCGAAAAGCCCTTTGACCCATATACAGGTGTATTCCGATCAACGTTGAGAGAGAACAACTTGGGTTTCCCGCCGGCAGGATGATGTCGCAATACCAAAGCTCCTTCTTGTGGTCGATCTTCCCCCATGTAAGGCCCAGGATCTCCGACTAATTTCACGACACGCATCACCACCGTTCTGGTACCTGCATGCTCTGGTAGTGTTGACAGCTCGAAGCGTACCAACCCCTTACCTACAAGCACCCGCAGTCAGTATTAGTGAAAAGGTTATCCCAAAAAAACGCACTTGTGTAGGAAGATGCCCTCCCTTGCCCCCTAAGATGGAAGGGAAAAATGAAAACGTTTTGAAGAGTTGAGTTCCCCACCACGAAGAACCTGAAAGTCGTTGCCGAAAAATCAACGGGAAATACTTGGTGAAGCGAATGTAGAATAACGCTGGTGCTGCGGGGACAGACAGAAGTCTGAGCGATGCTCTTGAGCTGTGAATCTAGTGCGTCGGAGACGAACCCATCTACCCGAAGCTGTTGATACACATCCCGATGAAATGGAGTATGATGCAGGACAAAGAGGGGGATCTTCCAAGCGTCTCCTTCTGGGGTAAGACAATCTTCGCCTTGATTGAAACTTTCAGGAAGATGATTGGAAGTGAGGCGAAAGCGGAGTTCTCCGGCAAGAAGAGGTGCGCCTGGAGGCTGATGATAGTAGAGGAATCCGGAGGAGTGTGGAGGGAAAGGTAATCGCCTGTTTGCCGTGAGTCTCCGATAGTACGCCCTCCATTCACTGTCACGATCGAGCTTATTCCGAAAACTGATAGAGAGTTGCATACGGCCAGATAGATCAAGCCAATCGGTGGGCGATAGTTTACGCTGATCCAAGGTGGATACCGGTGGTCTCTTGGTGTATCCTTCTTTTCGTTGCGACGGTTCCGTCTGTAGCGGCCAATTTTTTTTTCAGCATTTCCAGAGTGCTGAAGTGCGAGAAGAAGCAACTTACCGCTCTAGTTTCAGACTTTTCATCATTCGTAGGACTTGAACTCGCACTGGCATGAGAGTATCGTCGCAGCCCCGTTACCAGCCTTTGCCCCAATCGAGTTCGCATGCATTTCAGCATCAGATATTTGAGGTGATTGGCGGGTCTTAACGCGTTGGGAAAACATGCCGCCATTATCGATAAGATAGTCAAAAGGCGAGAGCCTGAGGCCTGACGGCCTGTCAGAGATGTGTCGCAGACTCGCAGCTCAATCAACACAGTTCAGTATGGCGGTTGTTCTGCACATTTAATCCCCGCACGCAACTTTCCGAGCGCGCACGCAACTTTCGACCAGCGCGCAACTTTTGGATGCTAAATTCGGTTGTTTGGTCTAGCATTTCTCATGCAACGTCACCCAAGCAATCCTCAACATCGTCCCGAAGTCTCTCATCGTCGTTGAACACGGCAAGCTCACATAATGTACATCTATTTATTGCCTAAATCTTCTTTTCTCTGTTTCAATTTTAAAATAGTACGTAGAGTATCATTGCAGAATCTATTGTATCAAATACTTTGCATTGAAACTAAGGTACGAGCTCATTGTGCTTGACAGCGAGCGGCATATGTCCGTCAACGTGTGACAGTGTAGAAGGTTGACGTTGCAACATGAGAAGCGATCAGGCGGAGTCTCAATATCCTTCTAAGGTAAATTCCATCATCAGGATCGGAATTATCGGCTTGATCATTGCCAACTACCAAATCCGGTACTGGTTCTCACCATATCCCCCGAGCCACTGTTACTCTCAAGCATTTTGTTATTTATGCTGTAATTTAGTGTGTCATGTATGTTATTTGATAGAAAGGTAGTATAATAGTATAGCAATGAGAATATAGGGGCACTTTACATGGGAGATGGTGCATGGAGAGGGGTGGAGGAGCATACTACTCATCAGTTACATCACCAGTCTTGCCAGTAACCTTCATTACTACGTATAACAACTGATTCACATGCTACAGGATACCCTTTGGTCAATTTGAAGCAAGCAGATGGCCTGGGGATGACTATAAGAATTAATATGAAGGAGATGAATAGAAATCAGTGAAAAGTGCGAAATTGTGACCTGGTCATTTTAGATAAAAATTATATGAAGTGGTAGAAGGTAGGGCTGGGGTAGCTAGAGGGTGGTTCAAAAGGAATTACATGGAAGAGTTGATGCCTTTACATAGTCGGAAGTTGCGCCGTGCGGTCAAATTTAGCATCCAAAAGTTGCGCGCTGGTCGAAAGTTGCGTGCGCGCTCGGAAAGTTGCGTGCGGGGATTAAATGTGCAGAACAACCGCCATAGTTCAGTGGGCAAACTTCGCACGCTTATGCAAACGCGGAAGAAATACTTGGAGACGATATGTAATATGCTGGCAAAGCGCACAAGTTTATGCATAGTATAGATAGCAATTGTCCACAAGGCGGGCACATCAACAAATACCAAGCTTCCTTACATGTAGCTCGCTTCCGTCAGTCCAAACTCATACTAAACAGCGTTACGCGTTGAAAGCAGGGTGTGCTGGCGTCCCGGCCTTGGACTTGTGTCAGAGTCGAAACTGGACGACGCAGATGAAAAGGTAGAATGGGCAGTATCCGGCTGAGCAGTTTGTGCTTGACCCGGGAAGGGAAACTCTCTATATATTTCATCGCTCGTTTCGGCCACGATAAGGTTATTGTCTTGGAGGAACTTGTCGTAGAAGCTTCAAAGGTGATAAAACCACAAGCAACCTTCGAGATGCGATGCGAATCGCGAGAAACAGTAATACTGACAGCAGAGGGAAGTAAGATACTATCACTGTCCATCGTTATTCAACGATCAGTTGCTCCCAAGGGCAAGAAGGAAGGAGGGGATTTTCGTAATGCAGGCCTCTGGCATAAAAGACGCCCGTCGGAAGCGATGTCAACGAAGGAGATGTGGCAGCAAGTTCGAGATGAAAGCTCTGCAAGCTTGACTTGGGCTCCTCGGCTGTGAGGTTCATATTGGCGAGGGCGATGAATGGGGACACAGCTACGGGCTAGACTGTTTCTCGCCAAAAGTATTTGCGATAAGCAGAGGCAGCGCATCAGGATGCGAAAAGCCCTTTGACCCATGTACAGGTGTATTCCGGTCAACATTGAGAGTGAGCAACTTGGATTTTCCGCCGGCAGGATGATGTCGCAATACCAAAGCTCCTTCTTGTGGTCGATCTTCCCCCATGTAAGGCCCTGGATCTCCGACTAATTTCACGACACGCATCACCAGCGTTCTGGTACCCGCATGCTCTGGTAGTGTTGACAGCTCGAAGCGTACCAACCCCTTACCTACAAGCAGCCGCAGTCAGTTTTGACGAAAGGTTATCCCATGAAAAATTAAACTGCACTGGTGTAGTAAGATCCATTCCCGTACCCCCGAACACACAGTCGGAAGGGAACATTGATGTGAACGTTTTGGAAAGTTGAGTCTCCCGCCACGAAAAACCTGAAAGTCATTGCTGAAAAATCAATGGGAAATACTTGGTGAAGCGAATGTAGAATAACGCTAGCGCGGCGGGGACGGACATAAGTCTGAGCAATGCGCTTGAGCCTCAAATCTAGTGCGTCGGAGACGAACCCATCCACCCGAAGCTGTTGATACACATGCCGATGCAATGGAGTATCATACAGGAGAAAGAGGGGGATCTTCCAAGCATCTCCTTCTGGGGTAAGACAATTTTCGCCTTGATTAAAACTTTCGGGAAGATTGCTGGAAGTGAGGCGAAAGCGGAGTTCCCCGACAAGAAGAGGTGCGCCTGGAAGGCTGATGATAGTAGAGGAATCCGGACGAGCGTGGAGGGAAAGGTAAACAATGGTCTCCCTGGGCCCCGAATCTGCGATACCACGTAAGCCATTCATTGAGCTTATGCCGAAAGCTGAGAGACGGTTTGGAAATGCCAGAGAGATCGACCCAATCGGTAGGCGATGGTCTCCGCTGATCCAAGGTGGATATCGGTGCTCTCTTGGTGTATCCAAGTTCTCTTCCCTTGCGACGCGGTTCCGCCTGTAACGGCCAACAATGTTTTAGCTTTCCGAAGGTGCTGAAATGCGAAAAGAGTACTTACCGATCTAGTTCCAGACTTTTCGTCGTCCGTACGACTTGAACTCGCACTGGCATGAGAGTATGGTCGCAGCCCCGTTACCAGCCGTTGCCGGAATTCAGTTCGCATGCATTTCAACATCTGAAACTCGAGGTGATTGGCGCGTCTTAACGCGTTTGACAGAAACGCCGCCATTATGGACAAGATAGTCAGAAGCCGAGCTCCTGAAGCTGAAGCCTCAAGCTTGCCTGAAGGCCTATGTGCGTCGTCTTCTCTGCCAGTGAACGTTTAGTGGGCAAACTTCGCACGGTTACAAGCACTCTTACATACAACTAACATAGAATCCCCACAATAGGGACGTTCAGAGTCCTTGCTTTCGACGTGCTTTCGACTTGATTTCGATTTGCTTTCAAACTTGATTTCGGACACGGCAGCTCCCGAAAGCGCCATTCAACTCTGATCGTGAACTCGAAAGCAAGGCGAAAGCAGGCGAAAGCAAGCCAAAGCGAAATGCCAAGCTCGTCGGAGTCTGAATTTAATTATGACGTGTACAGAGGTGTACCACATCATCCATTCCGATATGCCTACGTGTACAGAGAGACAACAAGCAGAAAACATAAAATAAATGGCTATACTATGTGCTGGATGAAGAAAGGTGAGCCATGAGAATATCTCATTCAGACTGGTGTCGGATGTGCAGCAACGTCAACAACATACGTGTCAAGCTGATTTCGAACTCAGACATGCTTGGCATTTCCAATTTGGGTCGCTTGCGACGGTACAGCTCGGTATGGACGGCGCCCTCCGGGGGTTACCGCTCCGAAATCAACTTTGAAAGCAAACTGAAATCAAGTCGAAAGCACGTCGAAAGCGAGGACTCTGAATGTCCCTAATGGCGTTCATCGACGGAAGAAATAGACACAATCTACTATAGGCTAGTAGTATATACTGGCGAAGTGCACAAGTATATTGCATAGGTAGGAACTATGACAGATAGCAACTGTCCACAAGGCGGGCACATTACTATTCAAGCCTCCTGATATCAAAATTCTCCAACGAACAATGGTCCTCGAGCTCATGGACGTCAGTGTATTCTAAGACAGAGTCGGCTTCACCAGTACAACGGTGAGGGCGATGCCACAGTCGGAGGTTTAGAGAGAGAGGAAGCAGCGTTTTTGGAATTGGAACTTTGATGAATATGACCATTAGGTTAAGTTGATATTTGGAGCAACTGAGACTGGTGGATGTCTATCCTTATGACCTTTCAGTCGTTGAAAAGCATTCGAAAGCAACTTGGGAACTCAAAACTTAGGGCATTGATGATGAGGCATTGCAAAACTCGTCCGAATACTAACAGATCCGCTGACCGTGGATGGGCATAAAAATAGGTCGGGACAAAGCTGCTAGACGTGTGTCGTATTTTTTTCTGATGTTCACTTTGGCGTCCCCACTTCCGTGCGTCACATTTGTCAAGAACCAAGGAACCGCAGGCCAAATTCAGCGGCCATGCATGAGAACATCGTTGGTGGAGTAGGTGATGTAGACTATGGCCTTTTATGCTTGTCACCAAAGGTATTAGCGAGAAGCAGGGGTAGCGCGTCAGGATGCGAGAACGTCTGTTCGCGACGTTGAGGTGAATCGCGATCAACGTTGAAGCAGAGCAGCTTGGATTCTCCACGAGGATTATGTCGCAACACCAGCTGCCCTTCGACCGGCCGGTCTTCTCCCAGGTAAGAGCCTGGATCCCCCACTAATTTCACAACACGCATGACGACCGTTCTGGTTCCTGCATGTTCACGTGATGTTGAAAGCTCAAGACGCAAAATACCCTTGCCTGAAGAATCGTTGATCAATTTACAAAGAATAAAATTATGGGAAAAAAAAATTGCCGCACTTGTAAAGGGTGTTCCCTGCTCACCAGAGCGACGGAGGCCAAAGATGTGGCAAATATCAACCATTCGACAAGTTGAGTCGCCCACTACGAAGAACCTCAAATAACTTGATGCAAAATCGACAGGGAACACTTGGTGGAGTGAATACAAGGACACAGTGACCGTGTTCCGAGGGACAAACTCAAGAGCTGCGAGCTTTGAATGCAATGCGTCGGAGACGAATCCATCCAGGCGAAGCTGCCTATAGATATGCCTATGGGATTCATAATGATGTAGAACAATGAGGGGAACCTTCCAAATGTCTCCCTCTGGAGTAAAGCAATCTTTGCCTCGGCTGAAACTTTGAGGAAGGCGATCGGGAGTGAGCCGGAAGCGTAATTGGCCCATGAGCAGGGGTGCACCTTGAGGTTGGTGGTAGTACAAGAATCCGGAGGTGTGGGGAGGGAAGGGAGTAAGCCTTGTCCAGATGTTGCTGTAGTGCGGACGCCAAGACTGATATTTGCCAACGTTGTCTGGCACGAGTCGTAACCTTATCACAGGCAAAAAAGTGCGAGAAATGTCGATGAAATCACTGGGCAACAGTTTTTCCTGGTTCAAGGTGGATCCTCCTTACTCTCTTGACTCCTGCTTGCGAGGGTTGCGTCTAAGACGTATTAGCATTTCAGCACTCTTAAAGTAGGAAAAATGACATACCATTTCAGATTCATCATCGTGCCTTTGGGCTGAAATTGCGACATTAGAATATGGCTGAAGGCCCCATTGCCGGAATCCCGTTTGTTTGTATCTCAGCGTTAGAATTTTAAGATGATTAGTAGCTTTCGTTACGGCTGAAAGACTTGCCGTTAACATTGATGGGTATTCAAGTTGGAGAGATGCGTTCAAGCCAGTCAATCAGAAATTGCATCCGGACGTTGAGGTAAAAGAACAAGCCATTTCTGAAGTCAACTCGGATCGCGAAAACGATTCGCACGCACACAGAACTAATGAGAAAATATCAAAAGATTCGTACAAATTCTACAGACGAGAAAAACAAAGATATGCATAGGGTAGTAAGTAGTAGCGATAGCAAAAACTCAATTGTAACAATACAAATACAAAATCTCATCATATCCTTTCGAAAGTCAAGTCAAAAACATCTATCTAGGTCGACACAATGATCAACCAGAGCACATCAAGCAAGCATCCTTATTCTCCAACGAGCACTGAAGCTTGGCGTCCTCAAGCTCGCGGTCGCGCTGTCGTTGAAGAGCAGCAGCGAAATCAGGATCAGCCTCAGCTGCCTTGCGCGTCCTCTCATCCAACGACGCCAGCAAGTCGGTAGGGGTCTCTACAGACGATGATGAGGACGACGACGCTGCAGGTGCAGAAGGGGTAGCCAGCGATGGAGTGACTGGCTCTTGTTTGATGACAACGGGTTTGACTGGGGTGCTGGGTGCAACAGGAGTCGACGATGACGACGAGCTAGCCGTGGGGATGCCGTTCGCCTGAGCCTTCACTTTGGCCGCATCCGTTTTCTGCTGCTTAACCTCCTTCAACAAGCTCTGGTCGACAGTGAATTGGATAGCTGACGCAGCAGGCCTCGTCCTCAAGTAGTACATGCCCGTCTTCAACCCTTTCTTCCAGCCGTAGAAGTGCATGCTAGTCAGCTGGCCGAGCGTTGGCGCTTGCAGATGCACATTGAGACTCTGGCTCTGGCAAATAAAAGCGCCACGATCAGCAGCAAGGTCGAGAACCTTCTTCTGGCTGATCTCCCAAACGGTCTTGTAGATGGCTTTGACGTCGTCGGGGATAGTGGGGATGTTTTGCACAGAGCCGTTGTGTGCGATGATCATGTTCTTCATGTTGTCATCCCATAAACCGAGGTCGACAAGTTCACGGAGGAGCCAAGGGCATACGACTTGGAACTCGCCGGCAAGGACACGCCGTGTGTAAATATTGCTGTAAGATATGATCAGCTTTTGAACAGACAAAAACCCAGGAGTATGAGATACCTGGTATATGGCTCAAAACACTCATTGTTTCCAAGAATCTGACTGGTGGAGGCAGTCGGCATAGGCGCAACCAAGAGCGAGTTTCGTAAACCAGTGCGAGCAATCTTCTCTTTCAACGAAGTCCAGTCCCACAAACCGGTGGGCGTTACACCCCACAAATCGTATTGCAATTGGCCCAATTGAGCAGGGCTGCCCATCCAGGTCTCATAGGGACCATCTCGCTCGGCAAGTTCAGAGCTAGCCTCAAGAGCACCATGGTAGATGGTCTCAAATATCTGGATGTTGAGCTCCTTGGCAGCTGGAGAGTCGAAGGGCATGCGCAAAGCCATGAAAGTATCTGCGAGACCTTGCACACCAACACCAATAGGGCGGTGACGCATGTTTGAGAGACGGGCTTCGGGAATTGGATAGTAATTGACATCGATGATTCTGTTAAGATTGTAGGCAACAACCTTTGTGACGTCGTGGAGTTTCTGGAAGTCGTATTTGCCGTTTGAGATGAAGGTGGGTAAGGCGAGAGATGCGAGGTTGCAGACGGCAGTCTCCTCTGGGGAGGAGTACTCAATGATTTCCGTGCAAAGGTTTGACGACTTGATGGTGCCAAGGTTCTTTTGGTTGGATTTGCCTGGAGACACGGAGTCAAAATGTGGTAAATTTCAACATGAGTGAAACGACGAACTGTTTGCGTGATCTTTATAGACCATGAAAGGACCTCCAGTCTCGATCTGAGCTTCTAAAATAGCATACCACAACTTCTGAGCAGGAATGGACTTGCGGGCACGACCTTCCTTCTCGTACTTCTCATACAAAGCCTCAAATTCGGCACTATGAACCTCGCCAAGGCCTGCTGCCTCGTTAGGGCAGAACAAGGACCAGTCTCCGTTGGCCTCAACCCGTTTCATACTAGGACGGAGGACGTCAGTGGCATGAACTGAACAATCCACGATCAACGCTCACAAAAGATCCGGAATCCATAGGGCGTAGAAGAGATCACGGGCGCGGACTTCTTCCTTTCCGTGGTTCTTCCTCAAATCAAGGAATTCGAAGACGTCAGCATGCCATGGCTCGATGTAGATGGCGAAGGCACCAGGACGCTTGTTGCCTCCTTGGTCGACATAGCGGGCGGTGGCATCGTATGCACGCAGCATCGGGACAATACCGTTGGAGTAGCCATTCGTTCCAGCAATGTAAGACCTTTTAACAGAAGACGTTAAGCATGCTTCGAGCAAGATAATGAACAGGACGAGAGGCTTACCCTGTAGCACGAATACAATGAATGCTTAAACCGATACCTCCCGCCGTCTTGCTGATCATGGCACAATTTTTGAGCGTATCGTAGATGCCCTCTATGGAGTCGTCCTTCATACACACAAGGAAGCACGAGCTAAGCTGAGGATGTGGTGTTCCGGCGTTGAACAACGTTGGTGAAGCATGCGTGAAATAGCGTTCAGACATTAGATTGTATGTCTCCACGACTCGATCAATATCTCTGCCATGAATGCCAACGGCAACTCTCATGATCATGTGTTGTGGCCGCTCCGCTACACGACCGTTGAGTCGGAGAAGGTAGGATCGCTCAAGGGTTTTGAAGCCAAAGCTGGGTAACGTGAGATATGGGTTGTTGTGTAGACAAAAGGATGAACGTACAAGTTGAAACTGAAGTCACGATTGTAGATGATAGCAGAGTCCAGTGCCTCGGCATTTTCACGAACGATTTCATATATTTCCTGTGAGATCATGCCTGCAGGTCGCCTGTTTTTGGGGTTCACTGTTACGCGAAGATGGCTTAGTTATCGAGCTAAAAATCGACATAGGAAGTGAGAGAAAACGTACCATACTCGTAAAGGTCCTTGATAACCTGTGAAAAGTTCTTCTTCGTCTCTTTGTGTAGATTTGAGACGGCAATGCGGGCGGCCAGAACAGCGTAGTCTGGATGTTTAGTTGTGAGGTAGGCAGCTGTTTCTGCTGCAAGATTCTACGCAAAGATCATTGAGTGTCAAAGCCAGGCGTGAAGAGCATCAAAGACTCACATCCAGCTCTACTGTGGTGACGCCATGATACACTCCAGCAACAACTTTCTGCGTGACTCTGCATGATCGCGGTCAAAACCTAGACAAAGATACGCCACTGATTACACACTCAATGGGATCGACAAAGTTCTCGTTGAGGCCATAACAAAGCTTCTGAATCCGTGCAGTAATCTGTATGGGATGATGAGACGTGAAGTTGGGCTATCACGCCACTAAAACTTACCTTGTCAAACTGAACGCGTTCCTTGCGTCTACACGTCCACCGTCAGTACAAGAACGCGAAATTGACGCGTATCAAAGTCACAACGCACCCGTCTACGAGGTCAATCGTCAGCTTTTCAGCCAATCATCACCAGACAACGATGTACGCACCTCGCTTGAAGACAAAGGCCATAGCAGTCGTAAGTTTTCTTTAAGTAGGTTTTGAGGGGAGGAGAATTGGCGGGAGGCGGAGCAGTGGAAAGGTGATGGAGGTAAGAACAAGAGTGTCTTGCAGGAATTTTATCTGTGTGGAAGATCATCAAATGACTAAGCCAGATGTTTGGTTGCGTTTGGCCGCGTTCATTAATCCACGCATTCTTCGAAGAAAGTTGGAAGAAAGACCCTTCAGAGAGATATAAGATAATTTGTATTTCTTTAGGACGTGTTGGGAATTGAAACTTCAACATTCAAATTTTTTTCTACATGAAGTAAGAAAGGAAAATGGGACAGCTGGATTGGGGTTAGGGTTAGACGCGTCGCGTCGCGTTATTTGCTTCTATGGACGTGTGTCAAGCGCTCCACCTTGTCGCTCTCATGATCTTTGTCTCCGCCTCGAGGCTGCCCTGACGCATGAGTCTGAGCTACTGTGACACATCGGCCGGCTCTTACGATAGGTCAATGCCAGGATTTTTCATCTTCTAAGACTGCCAAGAGCAAATGCATCCATAAGTTAGCAATAAGTTGGACAGTAGGTACAAGAGTAGGTACTGATAAAATGAAGACAAAACCGAATGGTCATATGATAATCACGACTTGACAGGGGACTTGAAATAATCTAGCAGCTTCAATTTTGTTTCTCTTCCCATCTCTTCCAAGACTTTCTTTCCGGATGTACGGCAGCGCTCCAACATCTTCTGAGTCAAATGGCAAGCCTTTTCCAGTTCTCGATTATCGCCCTGTATGGCATCCTGCGCCATTTTAAGTTTCCCCAATAAATCCAGCGGATGAAGGTTCAAGGAGTTGATGATTGGGATCGCGGAGTTACTGCCCATCAGTTCATTCCAAAAGGACATCCAGTGACGACGACATTCCGACGAGATATCACAATCCTGAATAGAATGGAATTGAGGCGGAGATTTCAGATGGTCTCGCCAAAGCTTGAAAAGTGCATAATGCCCGGATAATAGGGTGTTTTGCTGCTTCAGAGAAAGATTCTGTTTCATATCTCTCTCTCTCAGTATCATCGCATAGTAGGCCAATGCGTGGAGATTGCGGAGTTCAGGATGGGACTCGCTGACACGGATTGCGGTCTTCAAGTAGACCCCATTATTTAGAAGCAACTCCCACTTCGCCATGACCTCCTCAACGAACGGCACACTGTGACTGCAAACCGCAGCAACTTTAGTCAACTCCCCAAACATCTCAGAAGATAGTTCCTTGACTGCTTGAGGCTCAGACTGACTCCCAGGGACCGGTAGTGGAACAGCGCCGAGGTACGAGGTGAGTGTTTTGAGAGCCCATATTTCGATTGAGGCGAAAGAATATCTCTTAGCAATCCGAGCGAGATTGATGAACTTGATTGGATCAATGCTTTCCAGTTTTATTGCACCGATGATGTCGCTGGGGCTGAGACGTCACGAGAGGGAACCCATCAATCAATAACGCGAAAGAAAAAAAGAGAAAGTAATCAAAACGTACAGCGCGTAAAGAGACCAAAGCAAAGCTCGGAATTCGTCTACAGTAGTATTTTTCGACAAATGGATGGGAGACTGATCGAAGCCGTGAATGTCGATCTCTTCTGTATTCCGCTGCGAATCATCGCTGCGGCGCGAGAAAGTTTTCCCGAATGATAATCCAGAGCCCCTGGCCATAACCGACCGATGTACCTTGAAGCGCGCCCTTTGTCAGTCATCGACATGTCAAGACGATCGCGATGACGTACCTTGAACAAAATAGACTCCACCTCGAAAACAGCATTTCCGTCAACGAAATAGTATTCAGAATCGCGGGTCGCAGCCATAAGAACAGAGTGCAACGATAATATGCTGTTGAGTGAAAGAGGAGAGTGATCACAGAAGTGGAGTGCCTGCACCCAAAACCGAATTGATGAGTTCTAAAGGCCAAGTCAGAGACGTTCTTATAGGCAGAACATGGGAAGACATCGTAACACGTACAACAAGGGAAGGCATCCTCGGTCGTATACGTAGAACAAGACTGATGATCCCTTGTTCTACGTACAACTCGACGTATGTCCGTACCTGGCCTCCAGGCGCCTATCATGGGCAGAGGCGCCTCACCCCTGACTGTCTCTTGCTTCAGCCATTGAGCAAAGCGCATGGAATGTTCACCTTGGGCCGGAGAGAGTCATGAAGACTGAGGACGAGGCAGAGGGTCACGTCACAACTGAAAATGATTAAGCTTGAAATTATCGGGAAATTTGTTCCAGGTTGCATACTTGCCTGTCAATGTCACCCTGACGAATGACACAAATTCGACAAGGGTAGTCATCGGGTTTCATGGTCGATTTCGCGACAAGGTACCCGCTGGAGACACATGAGTTCAGGACGAGGACGTCACAAAGGAAGATGGAAGTTGGCTGAAAGCCTGCCACGATCTCAACCCGTTATCGCGAGGTGCATGTAAGCAGTTGGCCAAAACAAGAAGACAAAACATGGCTGGCTCGAAGAACAACGGAAAATCGGCAACAGGAGATGACGTGTTACAACGCGCAAGATCGCGACAGCCAAAATCAGGTGGGCGCTTTCACCTTCAATCACCTCTGCTTCACGTTGGCCTTGAGATTGGGATGCAAAGGAGGGAAAGGTAAAGATGAGGTAGGAAACTGACGATGAGGCAGAGAATCATGTTACAACTGAAAATGATCAAGCTTGAAATTCTCTTGCACGGGAAAATTGTTCCAGGCTACATACTTGCCTGTCGAAGCCTGTCAATGTCACCCTGACCTCGGAATGACACAAAGTCGACAAGGGTAGACATCGGGTTTCATGGTCGATTTCGCGACAAGGTACCCGCTGGAGACACTTGAGTTCAGGACGAAGTCGTCACAAAGGAAGATGGAAGTTGGCTGAAACCCTGCCGCGATCTCAACCCGCTATCGCAGTTGGCCAAAACAAGAAGAGCATGGTTAGCTAAAAGGAACAACGCGCAACTTTGCGACAGCCAAAATCAACCGACTCTGGCTGGCGCACCGTAATCCAAGAGGCGGGGCATTTGCGTCAGAGACGGAGAGGGAAGCTGAAAGTACAGTGCGCAAGATCGCGATAGATTCCACGACGGTCAAACCATCCGAAAGGTAATCGACAGATTGCGGCCGGCGCACCCAATCCGAGGGGGAGGGGGCTCATATTGTTAGCCTCAGTCACAGGCAGGAGATGCGCCAAAACCACACTAAATTCTGGCTTCCGTAATCCATAGTGGTCAAACATCATCGATCATCCTCGAAGCAATCCGCCTCCACCCTAATTCTCTTCAACATCACCCTTGTCCCGATGACAACTGCATGTGCATAAACTGCAACATCCCCCATCTGGTATCCCCTCACTTCATCGGCTCTTCGCCAGAATCACCCTTCCCCAGCCCACAAATTCAGTACGCGGCGCCATGAGCTGCTCTCCCAACCGCTCACGCTCCCTTCCCGAGCGTGAGGAAGTGATTCATCGCCAAAGGACGTGCAGCGGCTTAAACAGGGGGAAATGAGAACCATTCCTTTGATATACGGATCCCCAGGGTGTCGAATGTGCGGATGGCGGACTCGGAGGAGAGGTGCTTTCCATTACTGACGAGTTTCATCCATTTTGACTCCTGAGATAGTCATGTCAAGAAGGGAAGGATATCCGATAGTGGCATAGGACGGCAAGGTGGGCTGTTTCTTCGAGTTTTCCGATCTCCTCTGCTTCGCGTTGGCCTCGGAGTTGAGTGGGAGGAGTGAAGGTGAGGTAGGACGAGGGCATACGAAGCGTCCGGCATTCGGTGCTTGTGGAGTGTCATGGTAAATGCGATTTCATTTGAGCCATTCCCAGATGTGTAGACGAGGATGGCTTGAAACTGGGCCACAAAACATTCATGATTAGAGGAGTGCAGTGCGTACTTGTAAGAACCACAGAAGGGCGCGGAACTCTGAGGTGTCGCTTTGTAGGGGATGGGATGGACATCGGGGCCTGGAGGTGTCGTCTTGGTTCGTCGTTGTTTGTGAGCAAGGCGAGCGTCTTTTCAATTTGAACTTCTCTTGTCGATTCCGTGTGACGATGGTATCGTTAAATTGTTTGGAAGGGGTAGAAACTTCACCTTTCATAATATGTTGAGCAGCCTTGTATTTTGAAAAGCTATGTTGCCGCAGGTCGAGTCTAAAAATACGGAAATCGTAGTGGTACATAAGGTGCTACCAGGGTTCGAACCTGGGTTACGGGAAGCTTATTCTCAAAATCCCGAGTGATAACCACTACACTATAGCACCACATACAAGGACATTGACAAGGCTGACTATAAATCGCTTTCACGCCTTCCCTTGGTCATTTCCAATTTCCCACTGTTCTTGCACCATGGCCACCACCTCAGGCTTCACAGGCACCCACCACCCCCACGGACACACCGAATACGCGCCCCCCGTCCTACGCGCCTCGTCCCCCGCCAGCTCAGTCGGCACTTCCTATGGGCAAGACCAGACAGACCTCTCTGACACTGAGCTCTCTCAAGCCGAGTTTGAAGCAAAGTGGGAGGAGAGGTTACAGTTGAGCATGCCGATGAGGAAGGAGATGGCGGCGGAGGTGGACCCGCTTGTGCCTAGGCCGATTCATGAGGTCGATCGACGAGGTGTGTGTGTATCCCTCTTTGTGCTTTCTTGCTTTCATTCACACAAAGTGTTGTTTTGATACAGCAATGTGCGACGCGATACTCCACAACCTCCGCCTACACATCCAAAAACTCGAAGAAAACGAGATATTCGAAAGGACATTGCTCCGCGGGAGCCAAGCTGCGTTGGAACCCCAGCCTACGACTACTGATATTGATTTGTTGATGAAGGGTATGATGGGGCCTGCTATGTCGCTTCATCGGAAGAAGGCGGGGATGATGGCGCCTAGTTCGCAGGCTGTGACGAATGGGCCGTGGAATAATTATGGTGTGGCGGTTACGCCGAATGTGAGTATGAATGGGGGTGGGGGTGAGGGTGTTAGTGGGACTACGGTTGGGAAGAGGAGTCGTGGGGATCGGAGTAGGACTTAGGTTGGTTTTGCTTCTTTTGTGATACATTTTTTTTTCCTTACGCGACGTTAGTGCCTTATGTCGCTTTCTGGGATTCGGGGAACAAAGGGGACGATTCCTTCATGCACACATATACTCAACTCAGGAGATACCTCACTTCAATCACGACGCCTATACCCAATGACGTGCAGGACTATGTCATCCCCTACCACTCTTCATTCGACATTACATAAATACTCAGGACCATCTATCCCACCAATCTTTTGGCCACCGGTATTCAAAAGTTCCGATCGCATTACGACCGCTTATCTTGACCTCCCGTGTTCTGAATTCTCACCGACAAGAGGAGACGCTCTTGTCCTAGAAGCCGCGTCCATCCTAGGGATCAAGACCAAAGAGGCATGCCCTTCTCTCGGGCTAAAGCCATGACATCACAGCCTATCGTTCTGAAGCCAGGAGTCGTAGGCTCCTAAGGATCAATTTCCACCGATCCGTGGAGCGACAGAAGGGAACAGCGATACCGGTTTTTTAAAATTCCTCAGGCAGGGGATATTGTACCTTGGAATGCTCCTATTGATCCATTCAATCAGCGAACCGTGCATGTACATTATAATCCTTGAACGTGCGCAACCAGTCAGGAGAAATGAATATGTACTATTTGTTGATTTCATTAATTTTGACCCTCCAAATCGCTGTAAAATGAAGTTCTTTCCGATTTATAACAAGTATGAGCGCTATGCTTTCTTTCTCGGTTTTTGTGAGCCTCGGGAGAAGCAGAAAAGACGCTGGCCAGGGGATAGTTCGGCTTGTTATGAATGACAGTCAGTATGATGATTGCAAACGTGCAAGGAGCCGTTTTTGGGCCGGCATTCATAACCACGTTCGACGTACTCTACCTTGCGCTCATACTGCAACATCCTTGGCTTCAGCCTCAGCACTCCTACCCACTTTCTGCTTGTCTTATCAAGTCAAACCTAGCGCTCGTACACACATACACCTCCAACCCGCCGTACTCATCCTACCAGAGTACAGCAAAACCAGGACAGCTCGACCACCAAGGGAGCCTCACCAAGCTCCTTCCAGGTCGTTCCGTCCTCTCCAACACACCTAGCACTGCATGACCTTGCTCCATGACCTATTCACTTCAAGAAACCTACAGGCATTCCAGCGGTCGCTCTCCGTCGATCATACTAGTGGGAATGGAACCCTGCAGAGTACAAGTGCGCCAACGAGCGGAGGGAAGTCATGGAACCGCGCTAGTTCATTGACGTCGGTGAAGACGATGTATGATGTGAATAAGGTTGATTGGCTTGGGAGGACGCCGTTGCACCTTGCGTGTGCTTCTGTGGAGTGCATTGAATATGTTAGGGCGCTGTTGAAGCATCCGGGTGTTAATGTCAATTTGCAGGATAGGGAGAGTCATTGGACGCCGTTGCATAGGGCGTTGTATCATGCCAATTTACCTGCTGCGTGCGTTTCCTTTGCATAACATCTGTCTAGCTCTATCTAATCTTATCGTGAATTAGGTTGTTGCTCCTTCAACGCACGGATATCGATCCCTCGCTGAAGGATTTGGAGGGGTACACCGCTTTCGACCTGTACAACTCCACTTTAAACGGGACGAAACCTTCAGCGTCGGACGATAAGCACGCAGAACTATTCACATGGGGTACCAACCGGTTCGTAGAAAAACCCTTCTTCACCAAACCCCTCATCTTCATCCTTTACATAGAAACGCAGTTCTGGGACTGGGAGACGGGGACGATAGAATTTACCCAGACCAAATTGTAATCCAACCCCAAATCGATGCAGCCGAGCTACAGAAGATGGGTTTAGAAGCGAGATTTTCGCCCATTCACGTACATCAAGTCCAGATGTCCAAGCTGCACACAGGTGCTTGTTGTCCCCTTTTGTTTATTGACTCCCCCGTAACTCACTTGTTTGTGCTGAGCAGCGGTTGTGACGTCTGAAAGTGGTGGAAACGTCCGTGTGTGTGGATTTGGAAGTGGTGGCCGGTGAGTTTTTTTTGCTCTTCTTCTTACCACCCAGCGCATTTTTTGAACACATCCTCACAGCCTCGGCCCAGGCCAACACACGCAATACAGCCTCAAATCTCTACCCCACTTCACACACACCATCGTCTCCGTCGCGCTCGGCCAAGACCATACTCTAGCGCTCACGAAATTGGGGGAAGTCCTCAGTTGGGGGTTGAATAGGTTTTCGCAGCTTGGATACGTCGTAGAGTCGAGACACGAAGAGCAGATTCAGGCTACGCCGAAAAAGATTTATGGACCGTTGAGGAAGGAGGTGGTGCGTGGTGTTGGTGCGTCGAAATGCGCTTCCGCGTGTTGGACGGAGGGGGAGGTGTTTACGTGGGGTACTAATAATGGGCAGTTAGGTGTGTATTGTGGTTGATTGCTTTGAGCGTGCATCTTATTTATTTATTTTGGAAGGGTATGATAAGGCTGCACACCCCGTTCAAGTTCTGCCGAAGAAGATTATAAAAGTGAATCAGCCTGTTATTGCTATTGCGCTTACAGTGGGTATCTCACACTTTTCATTCTCTCCTTCGCACGTTGATCTTCATTTTAATAGGACTCAGCGATGGCATGTCTACTTCGTAACCAACAAGTCGAATGTATCTGGAACGACAGACACTACAGGATCAAGTAAGTACGCCCCCCCCCCCCCTCTCTCTTCTCCTTCCTTTCTTCCTCCTCCTTCTGCCCCCCTTCCTTGCTCACACAATAATACACCCAGCTTCCCAACACAAGCCTTCCCATCCGAGATCCAGCCCTACAGACCCCCTCAAGCTGTAAAAGACGCGCACATATCGAAGATAACGTCGTGCGATGACGTTTTTGCGGCGCTCTCGTCGAATGGGGAGGTGTTTACGTTTTCGGTGCCCATTTTGGGGGGTACGAGCTCGAATGCGATGGAAGGATTGAGTGGGTCGGTGCCGTCTTCAGAAAGTAGGGTTGGTGGTGCGCCGTTTAAACCTCAGAGGGTGTGGGCGTTGAGGAAGAAGTTTAGTGCTGTCAAGGTCAGTTTCTTGACCCTTTAATCGTTCACAAACTTACTTGATTTTTTTTATTTAGGACGTAGCCCTCGGCTCAGAAGGCTCCATCATAATATGCACAGAAGCAGGCCACGTCTTCGTGCGCACGCGTTCCTCCCCCGCCTCCTCCCCTTCCTCTTCTGGCTCAGGCAACAAAAATCCAAATTCAAGCAACTCCGGAAAAACGTTCAAGTTCCAACGCGTACCGTACCTTCAACGCGTCACGCAAGTGTGTGCGAATAGTACGGGTGCGTATGGTGCGCTTCGGGTGGATTATCGGCCTAGGGAGGTTGAGGTGGGGCGGAGGGGGGTTGAGGAGGATTTGTGTGCTGTACGGCCTTTTGGGGATTTGGATGTGAATAAGGAGGAGGAGGAGGAGGGGGAGGGGGAGGGGTGTTTGAATATGAGGAGGAGGAGGAGAGCGGGGAGAGTGGATGATGAGGCTTCGACTTTGACTTTGAAGGCGCTGGACGATGGAGCGGAGGAGGAGGATGATGGGCCTATTCGGCGGGATGTTGGGACTCTGCTTGATTTGGTTGAGGTTTTGGAGCGTGAGAAGGAGCGTGGAGAGGGAGGAGGAGTTGGTGGAGTCTTTCCTCATGGTGCAGATACCATCCTGTCTACCACCAAAGAAGGGACAGTCTTTATCGCTCACCGAGTGATCCTCGCTGCGCGTTCGCCCGTGTTCAGGAGGGTGTTGGCTGGGAAAGGTGTTCATTCTCAAGCAGGCATCACGCTTCGCCTTCTCTCAACCACGCCTACGTCAAAACCAAAAGCAACAACCCACTTATCCATCTCAGGCTGCCACCCTTTCTCCATCCTCATCCTCCTGCAATACCTCTACACTGATGACCTTCTAGCCATCTGGGACCGTCGTGTGTATACGGTCATTGAAAAGCAGCTAGTTGCTGCTGGGATCAGCCATGCGCAGGTCAAGGTGGAGTTGAAGGCGCTAGCGGGGTTGTTGGAGCTTCCTTTACTTGCGTATGCATTGGAGTGGCCGTCGAAGAGGGTTCCTGGGCCGAGTTTGAGGAGGGACTTGGGGAGGGTGTTCGATGAGGTTAACTCGAACTTGGGTGGCCTTAACGAATCTGACGTGGACGAATCACAAGACCCACTTGCGCCTGATGTTGTTCTGGAATTGGCGGATAGGGACGTGCGTTGTCATTCGTTGTTCCTTCGCGCACGATCGGAGTTGTTTGAGAGTTTTTTTGAGGAGGGGGAGTGGACTGAGAAGCGGTGGAGTGATGGTGGTGTTGTTAGGATTGATTTGAAGCATCTTGATTGGGGTGTTATGGAGTATGTGTTGAGGTATATGGTGTGTGGTGTGGAGGAGGGGTTGTTTGAGAAGTTAGGTGTGTGTCCTTTCTTTGCGTTTTTTACTTGGTGATGATGTTTTTTTTTAGAGTTTGCGAGTACGGTTGATAATGTGCTCGATTTCATGTTTGATGTTATGGGTGCAGCTGTAAGTTCCCTACTGTTCAGTCATAAGTGCAGGTTCCTCACCACCTTTTGTAGAACGAACTCCTCCTCGACCGATTAATTCTCCTTTGCTCAGCCGTGATCCTGAAATACTTGAACATCCACAACGCATGTTACATCTTATCAGATGCAACGCACTACCACGCCACTCAGCTCGTGGAGAGTGTTCAAGGGTACATGACAGCCAACATGGAGTCCCTCCTTGAAAGTCGAATGCTAGACGACATGCCCTACGCGCTCGTCAAACAGCTAGCCAAGTTCGCTCGTCAACAGCAGCTTGAAAAGTCACCTTTTTCGCGCTCGGGTGTGTTTGTTGAGAAGGTTATGGAGAAACATACAGAGTGGCTGAAGTTGCAGGATTTACCTGAGCCTATTGTCGGTTCTCATCATCATCATAAAAATGGGCCAAGGAAAGAGGCTGCTGTGGGCAGGGTTAAGCTGTCGCCTCCTGGTTCTGGGTCGAGCAAGAAGTCTGTTGAACCGATTGAACGCCCGAATCCTACGACTCCGCAGAGGACGCTGCGTCGTCCGCCTTCAGGGGATGATGTGTTTATTATGGATGAACCGGACTCTCCTAGGGCTGAGTCGATCCCATTGACACATCAAGCTCCTCCTCCTCCGACTTCGCCTCCTGTGTGGAAAGCTGCGACTGTTCCTCGGTATGTTCTGTTGCTGACTTGTGATTCTTCGAACTCAGAACGTGTTGATTAGGGTGGATATGAAGACTGTCATGGTTGAAGCTGCTTCGATGTCCAGAACACCATCTAAACAAGGCCCATCGAACCAGAAACCGCCATTACTGAGTACTGGGAGTGGTAATTGGAAGGTACCCTCATCCGAGCCTAGGAAGCCCTCTTCATCGTCATTTGATGGACCCAGTGGTTTTCCGTTATTGGGCGAACCGTCGCCTTCGAAGGGCTGGAGGAATTCTGCTGATCAACGGTCTACGCCTTCTGTTGTGTTACCCAGCCCTTCCCGAGTAGGTGGAGGTGAAAAAAGTGGGTCTCGGGCGCAAGTGCCTCTGCCTTTGCCTCTGTCTCTGGGACGCACAACACAGCATGCGGTGCAAGGTCTTGGACCTATGATCACGCCTACCCGACAGTCCCCGGCATCCAAGTCGAAGCCCAGTACGATCCCAGGGTCTCGTAGCGTTTCGTAAGTCATTTTATCTTTTCCTCCTTTAAGAAAAAGACTTACTAAAAGTACCAGTGGAAACGGCAACACGAAAGCATGGACGCTCCCCCCAGTCCAACCCGTCGTCGCTACACCAACGACGACATCCAATATATCCTTCGTCGCTATCCAGCATTCTCAGGCTGAGGCTGAACAGGGTGGGCCTGTGAAGGATAAGCGGTCTTTACGAGAGATTCAGGAGGAGGAGAGGTCGTTGAGGGAGGAAGCGGACTTTTTGATGTGGTGGGGTAAGGAGGAGGAGAGGGTGAAGAGGGAGGTGGAGGCGCTTGAGGGGTTTAGGAGTGAACGTGAGCGAGAAAGGGAGGGTGGGGGTAAGAAGGCGCCAAGGAGAAGAGGAGGAGGAGGGGGTGGGAGGGGTAGACAGGGTGGTGGTGGTGGTGGTGGTGGGGATGATGGACAGGCGCAGTGTTCGCGGAGGGCCAGTGGGCACCAACCTAAGATTTATTCTTAATTTTATATTCGTTCATCTATGGCTACTTGTAGACTCTTTTTGTTATGCTTATGTTCTTCGCTATAGGATTCTGATATGTTGGACGTTTCGACGATTATATAAAATCTGGTTGACAAAATGATATGGGGAGTAGAACCGAAACCTGAGCCGGCGGTGTTCCCTGGGTGTTCCAGAGGCGTGTGCCAACGGTTCAGGCCACGAGAAATCAACATGATCTGAATCGTCAGTGAAGTGATCCTCTGCCTTCTCACCCCAATCACGTCGAATGTCAGATGCTGAAATGCATACGAACTGGATTCCGGCAACGGCTCAGGGTAATAGGGCTGCAACCATACTCTCATGCCAGTGCGAGTACAAGTCGTACGAATGATAAAAAGTCTGGAACTAGAGCGGTAAGTTGCTTCTTCTCGCATTTCAGCACTTTGGAGATGCTGAATTTTTTTTTGGCCGCTACAGGTGGGACTGTCCCAAGGAAGAGAAGGATACACCAAGAAAGCACCGGTATCCACCTTGGATCAGCGTAAACTATTGCCCACCGATTGGCTCGATCTATCTGGTCGCATGCAACTCTCTATCAACTTTCGGAATAAGCTCAATCGTGACTGTGAATGGAGGGTGTACTATCGCAGACCTGCAAACAAGCGATTACCTTTCCCTCCATGCTCGTCCGGATTCTTCTACTATCATCAGCCTCCAGGCGCACCTCTTCTTTCCGGAGAACTCCGCTTTCGCGTCACTTCCAACAATCTTCCCGAAAGTTTTGATGAAGGCGAAGATTGTCTTACACCAGAAGGAGACCCTTGGAAGATCCCCCTCTTTGTCCTGCATCATATTCCATTTCATCAGAATGTGTATCAACAGCTTCGGGTGGATGGGTTCGTCTCCGACGCACTAGATTCACAGCTCAAGAGCATTGCTCAGACTTATGTCTGTCCCCGGAACACCAGCATTGTTCTACATTCGCTTCACCAAGTATTTCCCATTGATTTTTCGGCAACGACTTTCAGATTCTTCGTGGCGGGGGACTCAACTCTTCAAAATGTTCTCATTAATTATCCTTTCCGCCTTGGGCGGCAAGGGAGGGCATCTTCCTACACAAGTGTGTTTTTTGGGATAACCTCTCCACTAAAACTGACTGTGGGTGGTTGTAGGTAAGGGGTTAGTACGCTTCGAGCTGTCAGCACTACCAGAGCATGCAGGTACTAGAACGGTAGTGATGCGTGTCGTGAAACTAGTCGGAGATCCAGGGCCTTACATAGGGGAAGATCGGCCGCAAGAAGGGGCGCTGGTATTGCGACATAATCCTGTCGGCGGGAAACCCAAGTTGCTCTCTTTTAACGTTGATCGGAATACACCTCTACAAGGGTCAAAGGGCTTTTCGCATCCTGATATGCTGCCTTTGCTTATTGCAAACACTTTTGGAAACAAGCATTCTAGCCCTTAGCTGTGTCCATTCATCGTCCTCGCCGGTGTTGAAGCTCACAGCCGAGGAGCCCAAGCCAAGCTTGCAACTTTTTATTTATTACCGAACTCGCTGCCACATTTCCTTCCTTGGCATCTTTTCCGACGGGAGTCTTTTATGCCAGAGACCAGCGTTACTGGGAATCCGCTCCTTCCTTCTTGCCCTTCGGAATAGCTTATCATAACGATGGACAGTGATATTATCTTACTTCCCTCTTTATCAATATTGCTGTTTCTTTTGCATCTCGGAGGTCCGTTGTGGTCACGTTCCACCATCACCTTTGAAGCATACCCCACGCTTCCACGACAAGTTCCTCTTAGAAAATAACCTTATCGTGCCCGAACCGGGATATACTTATAGAGAGTTTTCTCCTCACTCCTTCCTGGGTCAAGCACAACTTGCTCATCCCGATGCTTCCCCTCTTCATCTGCGTCGTCCAATTCCAACTCTGACACAAGTCCAAGGCCGGGACGCCAACACACCCTGTCATTAATGCGTAACGCTGTTCCTGCGCTCCTTAGTAAATTTGGACTGACAGAATGTAAGGAGGCTTTGTACTCCGTGATGTGCCGCCTTGTGGACCATTGCTATCTGCCATGGTTCCTACCCTGTGCATATATATACTTGTGCACTTTGCTAGCATATTGTAGATTGTTTCTACTTCTTCCGTAGATGAACACCATCGCAGGCCATTCCAAGGCCCTAATTTCTTGGGCCATTCCATGTTTTGAGTTCTCATAAGCGTGCGAAATTGAAGTTTGCCCACTGAAATGTGTTGACTGAGCTCATTCCGGGACGACGCATCTCTGATAGGCGTTCAGGCCTCAGGCTCTCGCCTTTCGACTTCTTGTCGATAATGGCGGCATGTTTTTCCAACGTGTTAAGACGCGCCAATCACCTCGAATATCAGATGCTGAAATGCATACGAACTGGATTCCGGCAACGGCTGGTAACGGGGCTGCGACCATACTCTCATGCCAGTGCGAGTTCAAGTCGTACGAATGGCGAAAAGTTTGGAACTATATCGGTAAGTTCCTTCTTTACGCATTTCAGCACTTTGGAAATGTTGAAAAAACTGTTGGCCGCTACAGGCGGAACCGTCGCAACGAAGAGAAGGATACACCAAGAGAGCACCGTTATCCACCTTGGATCACCGTAAATTATCGCCCACTGATTGGCTCGATCTATCTGGCCTTACCCAACCCTCTATCAGCTTTCGGCATAGGCTGAATCGTGACCGTGAATGGCAAACGTTCTATCGCAAATCGTCAAGTTGGCAATTACCATTCCCTCCACGCTCGTCCGGATTCTTCTACTATCACCAGCCTCCAGGCGCACCTCTTCTTTCCGGAGAACTCCGCTTTCGCCTCACTCCCAATCATCTTCCTGAAAGTTTCAATCAAGGCGAAGATTGTCTTACCCCAGAAGGAGATGCTTGGAAGATCCCCCTCTTTGTCCTGTATTATACTCCATTTCATCGGAATGTGTATCAACAGCTTCGGGTGGATGGGTTCGTCTCCGACGCACTAGATTCGAAGCTCAAGAGCATCGCTCAAACTTATATTTGTCCTCGCTATGGCAGCGTTATTCTTCATTCGCTTCACCAAGTATTTCCTATTGATTTTTCAGCAACGACTTTCAGGTTCTTCGTGGTGGGAGACTCAACTTACCAAAGCGTTGTCGTTAATTATCTCTTCCGAGTGTGTGTTGAGCCCCGGAGGCCATCTTGCTACACAAGTGCGTTCACATTTTTTTGGGATAACATTTTCGTTAAAACTGACTGCGGGTGCTTGCAGGTAAGGGGTTAGTACGCTTCGAGCTGTCAGCACTACCGGAGCATGCAGGTACTAGAACGGTGGTGATGCGTGTTGTGAAATTAGTCGGAAATCCAGGACCTTACATGGGGGAAGATCGACCACAAGAAGGAGCTCTGGTATTGCGACATAACCCTGCCGGCGGGAAACCGAAGCTGCTCTCTTTCAACGTTGATCGGAAGTCACATGTATTTCGGTCAAAGGGCTTTTCGCATCCAGATGCTCTGCCTTTGCTTGTTGCAAATACTTTCGGAAACAAGCATTCTAGCCCTTAGCCGTGTCCCCTTTCATCGCCCTCGCCGGTGTGAAGCTCACAGCCGAGGAGCCCAAGCCAAGCTTGCAACTTTTTTTATTTATTACCGAACTTGCTGCCACATTTCCTTCCTTGGCATCTTTTGCGACGGGAGTCTTTTATGCCGGAGGCCAGCGTTACTGGAAATCCGGCTCTTAGCCATTGTCCGCCGACAACGGCTCAGAAATCAAAATGCACAAGTGGACGAGCATAGTACCCACCGTTCACCCTTCCTAATTTTCGACAACAAGTTGTCCAACAATTTTACCCTTTACTTATATATGTTTCCCGTTCATCTATCATCAGTAACCAGAAGAAATAGGGAACTTTCTGAATACCCGTAGCCGCCATTGTCCTGGCCAGAGGAAGGCTGAGTCCGGGGTAATGGTTTGTCATTGCCTCCTGTCGCCTATCATGTACCTTACTCTTTTATTGATTAGATCACCTCGTCTCCCTGGAATTTGCCTGAATCCTCCCAAGTCTGGATACATCTCAACCCCTTCTCGAACGACGTGCTCGCCCTTCCGCAGTGCGCCAGGACTGGAATGGGCGCCTGTGGTTGGCCCACTTTGTGGGGTCTGGGTCTACTAGCTGGGACGCACAGTGCAACATGCGGTGCAAAGTTTTGGACCTATGATCACGCCAACCCAACAATCCCCGGCATCCAAGTCGAAGCCTAGTACGTTCCCCGGTTCTCGTAGTGTTTCGTAAGTGACTTCATCCTTTCCCCCTTGAAAAATAAAGACGAACTAAAAGTACCATGACTCGCCAGCGGAAACGGCAACACAAAAGCATGGACGCTCCCCCCAGTCCAACCCGTCATCGCTACACCAACAGCGACATCCAATATATCTTTCGTCGCGATCCAGCATTCTCAGGCTGAGGCTGAATATGGCGGGCCTGTGAAGGATAAGCGGTCTTTACGAGAGATTCAGGAGGAGAGGTCGCCAAGGGAGGAGGCGGGCTTTTTGATGTAAATAGTTAAATCTCGATCTTGTATCCTGACTATAGGCAAAGTGGTACCTATTCTTTCCTCGTCTCATAAGAATTTGACTTGACCATCCCCATTCCGCCCCGGACGCAGTACTTTCGCCTAAGCATTGGACGACCTACCGACGATTCTCGTTGATGTCCTTCCGTCTGTCACACGTCTCCCAGTACACTGCCTTCTTGTCGCATCCTGGTTGTTCCGCAGTGGCCCATACCTCCTAGAAACTTTTTTCACTGTCACTCCAAAAGAGGTACGGATCATCCCCCTTTTTCGTCGGTCTCATCTGATGCTTCTTTCATCTAAAACAGCACACAGACATCTTGCAGTACCTAAGGTGCTAGTCAGCTTCTATGCTGCTCGCTAACAATGATCAAATTGGCATTATGCGACGTCCAAAGCGTGGTTCCAGCGCACCTCACATCCCTGTGTACTGATGTCGTGGATAATCGTGACCGTTAGCCAACAGGGTCCCACTGTCACCTTTCCGTTCAACGACCTACGGGGTCGTGTAACTCCAACGTTTGGACAGACAAACGGCGAGCGAGGCAACGTGCAACGTCTTGTGTTGGCAATATCTGGATTGGCGGCGGAAAGGTGAACTGTCGAACACGCCATCGGAGAAAGGGGAGGGTGGACGGCCGTACAGGTGACGTATGATTGTGGACACCAACTTCCGGAGGGTGTTCAACGGCTTCATGAGGCAAGAATTGTTGTGTGGGGGTTGGCTCAGACGAGACAGCCTCAGCATGGTTTGTCTGCGTCGTGGAGCGGTGCGGAATAACGACGGAACGGATGAGGGGGGGAAACACGTAAGCCATAGCAGGCTTGAGTTTCCTCCACAATACGCCATACTTCTTATGCAGTGAAAGGTCAATATTCAGTGGCCATGATCTGCGGCCGAGCTCAGTTGTCCCGAGTTTCTGCGGTAGTGGCAATTAAACAGGATCCCCCACCCCGACTGCGAGCCAGGGTATTGATTTGGATGGAAAGCATTGCGCAGGTCTGTGCTTTTGGGGAGAGATTGGTCGTCGATAGCAAGATAGGGTCAGGAACTCGTCGAAATGGAATATAGTCGTAGTCACATGACCACAGGACACTCCAGCAGCGTGGCAATTACGAGTCGACACTCACCCTTCTTGTTATCAACCATCATCTTGAACGCAAACACAACTATCGGTATCAACGACACAAACAATATGAACATTACTGGTTTGAAACCTGTGGGAAACAACCTTCTGCAAGCTATCAGCAGACTCGAGGTTGTCGCGGCGTCTTGCGACACCTTTCCACCACTGAAGGCGGCTATTGTTGAGGCATTAACCATCATCAGAATTGTTGGGGTGTGTGTCCTTACTTCAATCATCTCGTCATATCTATCTACATGACAACATCAGGGTTTCAAAGCCAAAAAGAAAGATTGGGCTGCTTTTTCTGAGAGTCTCATTGAGAAGATTGAGGAGATTGTTCAGGCTACCTGTGAATACAAGGTCCTGTTGACTTTGCAACCCCATTTTGAGAATCTGAGTGGGTGTGTGATTTTAATGGTGTTATTGTGTATACTGCCTGGATTTAAGTCATGCTCTAGCATTTTGTACCATTTGAAAGAAGATGTGATGAAGATCCAACAACAGAACAAATGGAAGATATTTTTCAATTCTGAAAAAGATCAAAAACATATGGCAAGTTTGCAGGTCAAACTAAATGCACTTGTGAGCATGTTTCACATAGCTTCGCTGTTCTTTATTATCTCATTGATTTACTTATTCAGCCCAACTTTCAGGCCTCTCTCAAAGTTGAGGAAAGTTCACAAGAAACAAGTAAGTTGAGTTATAAATATCTAACTTGGTATTATTCTCAACTTTGTACAGATGCTGTAATGACTGAGTCCAACAAACATGATAAGTCTATTGAGAGAAGGAACATTGGTAAAAGGACTACAACTACAAGAGCTGGTATGTACAAACCTATTTTCTGATACAACTTTGTGATAACTTTTTTATTTACTTTATTCATTAAGTACCTCAGGTAAATGTGCTTACTGAGGCACATGGTTCTCAATTCAATAACTGTGTCTTCTACTGTGCAAATACTGTGAGTAATTGGCTTGTTTAAAGGGCCCCTTCACAAGGTCATTGACATTTTATAGATTAATATCAATAGCACATCACTTGAAGCCAAGATAGCAAATGTAGTAGAAGAGTCAACTGTAAGTCATATAATATGGATGGAACTATCATCAGCTTATATCATCAATAAACATTCCAGGTAGAACAGTGGCTGCTAAAGCTCGGAGCTCCATCATATTCCAAAGTAAGAGACAGGTGCATGCCTGGAACCAATAAGGATGTGCTTACTCTTATTAACATATGGCTTCATGATCTGAATCAGCCTAATATTTTCTGGCTTTCTGGCATTCCTGGCTCTGGAAAGACAACAATTGCTTCAACTGTGGTTGCTGATTTTGACTGTTTCTCTGGAAGATTCTTTTTCTGCCGAGATGAGTTTGAGCTTCGGAATCCAAACAACTTATGGGGAAATATTGCTTTGGACCTTTCTCAGGGATGCAATGATTTCAAAAAGTCTATAGCTCTGGCATTGAAGACTTAAAAAGCTAACATCAGAGGCTTTGATATTTCTATGCAATTTGAGCATCTTATTGCCAAGCCTTTGCAGCAGGTCTTTGGGACCTCTGTAGAGCCTCTTCTTATTGTTGTTGATGCCCTTGATGAGTGTGATTCATATGAGGAACTCTTGCCTTCATTGAAATCCTGGTCTTACCTTTCCAAATATTTCAAGCTCTTCATTACAAGTCGCCGTTATAATGATATTCGGAGTTCTCTGGGCTCTGTCAGTATTCATTGTGATATGCATACTGGAGATTATGTATCCACTGCTACTGTTGATGAACTTGAAAAATACTTTATTGCAAGATTTGATGAGGTTGGTCTGCATCCATGGTGGCCTGGTCCAGCCAAAATTTCACTTCTTGTGAGAAAAGCTGCTGGTCTATTTGTCTGGGCTAAATCTGCCATGGACTTTATCTTGTGTAAGGGAGGTGATCCTGAAGAGAGGCTAAATATTATGATTGCTGACTCTGGGGGAGGACTCGATGCTGTTGACAGCCTGTATTATCAGGCTATTTCTGTTGCTCTGCAAGGTCTCAGACAACCAGAGAAAACAGCTTTGAAGTTAGTTCTGGGTTCAATAATTGTTGCAAAGAATCCACTTCAAATCAGAGATCTAAGAGAGCTTCTGGGAGTAAAAGATGCATTGCTGAATTCAATAATTGATCGGCTCAGCCCAATTTTGTTCATCAGCAATACAAGCTATTTGCATATTTGCCACCGATCAGTGGCAGATTTTCTCCTTGGTTCTGAACACTCTCAAGACTTCTGGGTTGATCCTCAGCTCCACTTTGCTGGGCCTTCCTTGAATACAAAACTAAAGTCTAACTTTGATATAAAGAGATCCTATATTACAAACCAAGACATAGCATCTTTGGTGGAAGATGGGACTGGTAAGTGTAGGTTTGTATTTTTGTTGCTGGTTACACTTATCAATCATCTTCCATCAGCCATTCTTCGTATCCTTAGTGCTACATTGGATCAGAACAGTGAGCTGCGAGACCACCTCAAGGCCTTTCAAAATGCAAATTTCCGAGTAAGGTCTCTTCTGGAGGGGGCTGACAATGATCCAGAAAGGGCAGCAGATTACATAGCTGAGGCTAGGGTGGAGTCTGTGGGATTAGCATCTCAGGCACTCCTGCTCCCTCATCCAGTAGTATCATTGTCAGAGGTGGAGAGTTTTAAGAGGAGCTTAAGGCAATTTGAGGCAGGTGGAGAAGTTAGAGTTAGAGGCTTGGAGCAGTCTGGAGAAGGTTCTAGTGGAGGGTTTTAGAATAGGCACAAGCTTGCTTGGACTTTCAGAGTTAGTTAATTTTAGGCTTTTGTTTTTTTTGTTGCTTTTTGTTTGTTTTCTAGTTTTGTTTTCTTGCCATCCAATGTTATTGTTGTCATAGATTGCAGGAGGTCATAAGAGTCAGAGCTGGTTCTTGAGGTAGGTAGGGTGAAATTGTTGAACAAGAAATTTGGAGTTGGTGCATGATTAGTGTTCGCAGGTCCAGTCTACAGGACTGAAAATATACATAGGACTGAACTGGACTGAACCACAGTCCGGTCTTTTTCCAGTTGCAGTTGCCCACATTTGTGGCCAGTCCAGTTGCCAGTTGCCACATCCAATTACGCATTGGACCTTACTCACACACATTTTTCCTTAATTTTTGTTCCCTCAATCATCAAAAACGGTCAAGAATTGGTTGAGATATGGCCAAAAACATTTTTATATGCAATTTGAATGTATGTTCTCTCCATTTTCACCATATCTCAGTCAAATCTTGACTGAATTGCTTCAAATCTTGGCCAGTTTATGGAGAATTAAATTGTCTATCTACACATGCAATGTACGTGAGGTAACATTTAAAATATCTGGCACAATAAAATTTTCAACAAAAGACGGGTTGCAACCAGTCTGGACCAATTAGGACCGGTCTAAAAGGGTGCAGTTTCGGTCCCTTAATATCTGGATTGGTCTGGACTGGTTGCAGTTGCCGGTTGCCTCGTTTTGAGGTAAAAAAACTGGATTTAACTGGACTTTAGAACACTATGCATGATGTACTGATTCCTTGCTGATTCCCAAGTGTTGTCCTCAGGTTACTGTGTGTAGTGATGTTCCAACAACTTGATGTGAAATACATTATGAAGTTGGCCCATTATAGAAGGGTTGTGAGGGTTCAACTGTGTCTAACATCATGCAACCCAAAAGTCTGACAAGCTGAGGTGTAAAGACCCACTATGGAGGCATTCTCTGTCTTAGAGTAGTTGGTGCAGGATAGTGCTTGAAAGTCTGGTCCAGTGTAATCATGGCATGATTATTACAGTTCCCATACTGTATCATATATAGGATGCACTGGCTGAGAATATAACTTCTCAGTTATTCTGCCTTTTGGCTTAGGTGGTCCTTTGTGCATTCTAGGGACTGCTTACATCCAGTCCAGTTTTTTGGCCCAAAATAAAAAGACTGAGACCAAGACCGGTCCACACAATTCCTAAAACCTCAAAAGACCAGACCAGGACTAGAAAAACCAAGACTGCAGTCTTTTTCGGTCTTTGGACCAGTCTTGGTCCAAACTGGTTACAACCAGTTCAAGACTGGTTTTTCAACTAAATATGCCATAAAACTTGCAATTGTGAGTTGGTGATTTTATTAACATTCTTTGTAGCTTCTAAATGAGTGCAAGAACATTAAATTATGTTGAGAATTGATGTATATACAAAGATACTTAAGTACATCTACTATTTTCACAAAATATTTTACAGTTTTGTATATATCTCTGTCAGTTTTTGGCCTAAAAATATGATCTTAGGTGCATTTTGAAGAATTATTATGTAGCTACAAAAGACTGGTCTTAACCGACAAACAAGACCAGTCCACGTTAACCGGTCTTTTTGCAGTCTTGTGATCTCAAATCTGAAAGACCAAGACTGCAGGTCTGGTCTTTTGCAGTCTTGGTCTGGTCCAGTTGTGGTCTTTTTGCAGTCTTGGGACTGGACTTCCAAGCACTAGTCCAGGATGTGAATCGAAACCTCTGTCAACCTGGTGATTAGTCAAAAAACCAGGAAATTTATTCTGTTCTATCTTAATGGGGTCACCCTCAGTCTTCTTGTAGTCATGCACTACATAGATAAATAGTTGTTTGTCTCTTTAATCTGTTTTTATGGCCCTTGTATGTTAGGTCCTTCACATCCCACCTAGAGGCTAGGGTTCACCTAGTGCCATATTCAAATGTTTGTGATTACCATCACCATTGACATCTTGTTGCAAGTCATCGAACCAGAAACCAACACTAAGTTCTGGGAGTGGTAATTGGAAGGTACCCTCTTCTGAGCCTAGGAAGCCAGTGGTTTCCTGTTATTGGACGAACCATCGCCTTCATTGTTCAAAGGGGTCAACTTTGCAGTAGTAAGAGTAGTTGTGCTGATCAATGATCTACGCCCGCTGTTGTTGCAGTACCCAGAACATCCGAGGAGGCGGAAGTGAGAAAAGTGGGCGTCGGATGCAGGTGCCTCTGCCTCTGTCCCTGGGAGTTGATAGATGTACAAAAAGAGCGAGAGGACGATTCCATCGAGCACCACCCAGTTCGGGCACAATAGAGTCATTGTCTAGGAGGAACTTGACATAGAAGAATGGGATAGACATAGAAGTATGAGGTATACTTCAAACGTGATAAAACCACAATGGACCTTCAAGATGTGATGCGAACTGCAGCAAACTGTAATACTAATGGAGAGGGAAGTAAGATGCTCCATCCTGATCAGCTACTCTGAAGGGCAAGAAGGAAGGAGCGACTTTTCAGTAATGCTGGCCCGTCGGAAGCGAGGCCAAGAAAAGAGATGCAGCAGCACATTTGAGATAAAAACCTTGCAAGCCCGACTTGGGCTCCTTGGCTGTGAGCTTCACACGGGCGACGGCGATGCATGGGGATACAGCTAAGGGCTAGAACCCTTGCTGCCGAAAGTACTTGCGATAAGCAAAGGCAGCGCATCAGGATGCGAAAAGCCCTTTGACCCTAGTACAGGTGTATTCCGATCAAGGTTGAAAGAGAGCAGCTTGGGTTTCCCGCCGGCAGGATTATGTCGCAATACCAGAGCTCCTTCCTGCGGCCGATCTTCCCCCATGTAAGGCCCTGGATTTCCGACTGATTTCACGACACGCATCACCACCGTTCTAGTACCTGCATGCTCTGGTAGTGTTGACAGCTCGAAGCGTACCAACCCCTTACCTACAAGCAACCCACAGTCAGTTTTAACGAAAAAGGTTATGCCAAAAAGATTTGACCGCACTTGTGTAGGAAGAAACCCTCCCGTGCTCCTCAACACCCATTTGAAAGGGGTAACTAATGGAAACGCTTTGGAAAGTTGAGTCTCCCACCACGAAGAACCTGAACTTGGTCGTTGCCGAAAAATCAACAGGAAATACTTGGTGAAGCGAATGAAGAATAATGCTGCCGCGGCGGCGGGAACAGACATAAGTCTGAGCGATGCTCTTGAGCTTCGAATCTAGTGCGTCAGAGACGAACCCATCCACCCGAAGCTGTTGATACACATTCCGGTGAAATGGATTACGATACAGGAGAAAGAGGGGGATCTTCCAAGCGTCTCCTTCTGGGGTAAGACAATCTTCGCCTTGATTGAAACTTTCAGGAAGATGATTGGAAGTGAGGCGAAAGCGGAGTTCTCCGGAAAGAAGAGGTGCGCCTGGCGGCTGGTGATAGTAGAAGAATCCGGACGAGGGTGGAGGGAAAGGTAATCGCTCGCCTGATGATTTATGATAGCACGTTCGCCATTCACGGTTACCATTCAGCTTATGCCGAAAGCTGATAGAGGGTTGGATAACGCCAGATAGATCGAGCCAATCGGTGGGCGAAAGTTTACGCTGATCCAACGTGGACACCGGTGCTCTCTTGGTGTATCCTTCTCTTCGTTGCGACGGTTCCGTCTGTAACGCCCAAGATCTTTTTCAGCATTACATACTAAAGTGCTGAAACTTTGCGAGAAGAAGCAACTTACCGCTCTAGTTCCAGACTTCTCGTCATTCGTACGACTTGAGCTCGCACTGACATGAGAGTATGGTCGTAGCCCCATTACCAGCCGTTGCCGGAATCCAGTTCGTATCAGCATCTGATAGTATCCGAGGTGATTGGGATACTAAGAAGGTGCAGAGGAGAAGTGTTGGAGGAGGCGGTGGGAGGGGTAGACAGGGCGGCGCCGGTGGTGGTGGGGATGATGAACGTTCAACAGGTGCAGTACTAGTGTTCGCAGAGGCCAGTAGACGAAATTTATTCTAAATTCTATGTATGTTCGTTCATCTATGGCTGTATGCTTAGGCTCTTCATTGCTTAGCTTATAGAGCTCTGGACGTTTCGACGAATAAATATAATTTAATCCAAAGCCACAATCATCCCCAGGCTGCTGATACGCTCCTCCTCGCCGCAACCTTGCAGTCATGATGCATGGATCGATTTGTGGTTGGATTACGATAGTTGGCCTGGGTAGATTCTGTCGTTCCCGTCTCAAACGTTGAACGTTGAATATCGAATGCTCGCTCACACAGTGGTTACTTTTCAAGGCAGATACTTATTCTCAATTTTGGCATGTTCGTCGTTCATAAACTATGAAGTTCGTGTTTGACCAACGCCAACAACACTAACACCCATCCCCATCCCCACCATGACCCTCCCCAAACAAATCCGGCAAAGCCTCCTCAATCTTCCTAATACACTCCGCAATACTCCTCCTCGCCGCAATCCTACAATCATGATGCATATACGTAGCCGTCGAGCTCCCAAGCCGATCATAATCCTTCTGTATAACCTTCAACCTCCCCAACACATCCGCCAACCCCTTCCCTAGTACAACGTCTCCCCTAGTTTTATCCTTCCAGAACTCGACCCATGATTGGTTACACCCATGTTGATGCCATGTTGCGCCGCAGGAAGGGGCATGTTCGAACGGTGGGGGTGTGGTGCGTAGGGATTCCCAGATTCGGGTTAGGCGGTAGTACCCTGATAAAAGACGGAGTTGTTGAGAGGGGGTTATGAGGAGACGGGGTTCCTTTCTGACTGGGGTTGTTGAGGAAAAAGTGGATGTGTTGGACGCTCCCAACCCTCCGAATCCTGGCGTGGGTTTGGTCAGATCAACGCCAACAGCCGTGACTACCGTAGCCTTTTGCATTATCTCGAGGTACGCTGCGCCTTTGAGGGCTCGTATATCCAGTTCGTCGGCTAGCGTCATGGCTAGGTAGGCATATTGCAACGACGACGTCATCAGCTGCGTCAACAAATCGATCATTGTGTCTAATAACGCTTGGTGTCCACACAATTGCGCAAGCCTTATCAATCGCGTAAGTTGGTCTGTGTTCGCTGCTGTGCCTTCTACAGCGCTAGCACTGGCGTTTTGCGCCGGAAAAGTGTACGATGCAGGCGGCGGTATAGCCGACAAAATCGGACACGGTTTTCGGTTCACATACACCTGAATCGCATCGAGTGCCCACGTTTCGAGTGTTTTGAACGCGTATTTGTTGCTTACGCGCGCTATGTCGATGAGTTGGCTTAGATCTGCGCTTGGGGTCGTGACGATGCGGAGTTCGGGGGGGAGTGCGTATAATGCCCAGAGGAAGTGGCGGAATTCGGAGGGGGTGTCGCCGTGTAGGATTATGGGGTTGTTGTCTGAGCTGCCTTCTGAGGGGGAGGAGGAAGGGGGACCTTGGGGTAGGGAGAACATTGCGCTGAATGAGGAAGAGTCTTTGCTCAAGATTGAGCGGTGGACCTATATATATGCGTGTGTTCAAAAATGAATAGAGAAGGAGGCAAGGACAAGGGGACGAACGTTAAACAAGGTATTTTGGACTAGGAAGATACAACTCCCGTCTTCCATGTAATATACCTCGTCCCGCACGGGCTGTGTGTGTTCCACGTCGGAGATGGAGTATTCGTTGGTGTCCATGTCAGAGCCTGTGTCCATTTGCTGGATCTTTCCAGGGGGACCTTGGGGATCTGAGGACCGGCCTCGTTTTCCGAGTGCTGAAGGTTTTTTGGTGATTTCGGTCATTGGAAATCTGGTGTATGGGGTGTTAAAAAGATGGAGTGGTGTGCACGGTGAAAGGCTTACTGCTTACTATTGAAAGTTGAACCTCGTTGTTACCGGCAGCGTCCTATATAGAACAGAGATAAATCACATACCTGTTGCATTTTTGTTGCGTTTCCATGCTATGGCTGCTCTCCTTCTTCGACGGTCCCGACCCGACGTCGTGGTTGCGTTGAAATAACTTGAAGTGGCAAGTTTCTCACCTATCGGGTTTTTATCTGATAAGAGTCGTATGATCAGTTATCAAATCTATCCGGGGATAGTCGACCAAGTAGTCGCTTCAAATCGTAGTTACCGACGAAAGAACGAAAAGTCAAGGTCGTAGAACAGGTACAAACGAAAGGAAACCCCGTGTAAGCATTCATATGACCCCAGCATCGTGTGCACCTTCCTAGACATCAAGTTCGCGTTTGCTTATAAGTACGAACGACAGATGGCGTATTCGCAACCCTCTCTTCTACTCGCATCATGCCTTTCGAAGAGATATCGCTCAACGACGGAAACAAGGTCTTTCTTTCTTTCACAATTATAACCCAGTGAATGAATATCTGTCCGCCGCACATACTTAGATCCCTGCAATCGCGTTCGGCACAGGAAGCGTGAATAAAGGAAAAGATATCCACGCGTACATCGAACAAGCTATCGACGCTGGGTTCTCCCATGTTGATACTGCGCAATGTACGTCTTCTCCCCCCTTCCCCACTCTTTGAATTGACACGACGAAATACGTACAGACTACGGCAACGAATCAAGCGTCAGCACGGCCCTACGCGAAACGGGCCTCGCGCGTTCCGAGTTTTTCATCACTACAAAGTATGCATCTGGAGACGTTCAAGAGGAAGTGAGGAATAGTTTGGAAAAGGTACGCACGCAACGCCCTTACGCGTTCATTCATGCCATCTTTTTTGGACAGCTGGGACTCAAACAACTCGACCTATACCTCATCCACTTTCCCGACCCTACAAAGGATACAGTAAAGACATGGAAGGAATTCGAGAAAGTTAAGGAGGCGGGGTTATCAAAGCACGTCCACTTCCCCCTCTTTCTTTCTATTTCGTGGCTGACCTACAACACCAGGAGCATCGGCGTAAGCAACTTCACCATCCCCGACCTCGAAAAACTAGCCAAAAGCGGCTTAACAGTCCCAGCCGTCAACCAGGTCCATCCCTCTCCTCTCTTAGTACCCCCTTGTCCAACCCAACTAAATAAACTGCACACACATAGATCAGGCTACACCCCTACAACTACACACAACACAAATCTCTCTTAGAATATCACGCCCAACACGGCATAATCACCGAAGCGTACGGTAGCCTGTCGTACGTCCCTCTCCCTCCCCCCTCTTTTCCCTCATCTCACACGCCCTACCCCAACAGACCAATAACAACATACCCCAACGGCCCAGTCGACGCCCCACTCAAAAAAGCAGCTTCCCGCCTAGGCATAACACCCACCCAAGTCGTCTTTGCGTGGGTCAAAGCAAAGGGAGCCGTCATCGTCACGTTGGTCCCCTCCCCTCATTCATCACTTATGTGGTGTTGATGAACGCTTGATCAATACAGGACCAGCTCCAGCAGACAGCACCTCGAAGAATACCTCGCTGTTGGGGATCTATGTACGTCTTTCTTGCTTTGCAACGTCCAATCTGACTTCCTTTCTCTTTGCAGCCCCTCTCACGCAAGAGGAGATTCAAGCGATAGACGAGGCAGGCGCCAATGGTCCCCCTACTCGTGTCTCCATCTTGGACAAGTGTTGGTTCGCTTGCCGACAGTGGTTATGGGTAGTCGAGTTTCTTTTCCTCCTGGCCTTGGGGGTCAATTTGATGCGTATTGCTGGGAACAATGTGTTCTACTCCACTGCATCCTTTGAAGAATAGATTATTCTGTGAATTGAGACAGATGGCGACCTTGCTTTGACTTAACATCTCACAAAATGCGGCAGCAGGAGTGTCACACAGGCTCTAAGATTCGAATACAAGCTAGACATCTAAAAGCGAGAACACTGCGTGGTGGTACAAGTACAAGGGTTACAGAAAACATCGAGTCCGTCTATAAAGAATATCTGAAGCCTATTTGCAGAGACGAAATTCACTCTAGTTGGTTTCAGCGGTCGTATTCGGAGTCCTGGCCAGACCAACGCGGCTGTTGGTCGTATCGTAGACGCTGTAGTAGCGTTGTAAGAACCCGAAGCCGTCTGTAGCGAAGAAGATTAAAGAGTGTTTCAAGGGTATCTGAAATGTGTTGCTTACTGATGAAGTCAAGGCCACTACCGCTGTTACTCCCCAAATCAGCGACAATGAGATAAATTTGGCCGTCTTGGCCTCCAATGCTCGAATTAGATTGACGAGGCCAGATTTGAGCGTTCGGAGTCAGCTCGTAGGTTTCCTGGAAAAGAAATGAGCAGTTAGAGGAGCTTGATAAAAAGGGTTAGACTTACAGAGCCGATCTGGAAAAATAGACTTTCCAGCTGAGCGAATTGGTCGTCCGTGATAGTGAGGAGACCAGTGGTCCTATTATCAACTAGTTTATAGCAGAAAAACGGGCGAATAGAAAAGACGCACTGATCCAGTATCGCCTGAGTAGCCTGCTGATATGCCTGGAACGCGTCAGTGGCGATCAAAACCAGGGTGGTTCCAGTGTCCACGATTCCTGCAGCACCCTGCAAAAGAGGGGTGCCATTGCTGCCGTACGTGAGCGTTTGATCGACGCCCCAATAATGACTAGCTGGCGAAGTCGCTGTGATGGGCACGTAGTTGATCGAGCCGTTGAACCTTGTACGACTGTCAATCAAACATAAATGTCATTGCTCATACTCACTTGGACGTGTCAGTCGCTCCAAATGTAAGTTCGCCATTGGTATCATCACCAGGACTTGTCGTCGGGTTGAAGGAAATCGCGATGCTCTCGGTTGGAATAAGCCCCTGAGAGTACAAGGAATCGGTTACGGTTGGGACGCTTTGGGTACCCTTCACAGTTCCTACGGCGATGATGAGAGGGGAGCGAGCAACAGAAAAGGGAAAAATCCTATACCAGTGGTAAGGTCGACTGGCCCGATTCTGAAAAATTGAAGATCAAATGATTCTCAGGAGAAAGGGTCACGTCGCTTAGTTACCCCAAGATACCATCGACACCGTCAAAACCTTTCGCCTTGGAGGCCACGCCGATAGACTGGTTCTTGAGGGTGAGATTTCCACCGAGACTAACTTGATCCGTGTCTGTGGATGGGTAAGTATACCTTACAAAACGGAGGATAACGCGGGAAAATGCGCATACATTCCGTTCCAGAGAACGAGCCAGAGCCATAGGTAACGGTCTATTGTGAGGTTGAGATCATATTTCAGATGAATAGAAGATGCGGACTCACAACCGTTTTACCGGTACTTTTGCTCGTTGATGTGGGCTTATACTTCTTGTCGGCGCCAACCCATCTGCAAAGATGTCAACGACATCGTTGAATATACAAGTGGAACAGACTACGTATTAGAGCTTCCTGTAGGTCCAATTGATGTGAGAATCACAGCATAAAGCAAAAGATGCATTCTGACCTGTATCGATGATGAGGGTGAATGTTTCCTGGCCAACTTTGACAGGCAGAGTGTACGTCACGGCTTACAAGAGAAACTCAGATATTGATGCGCATATATTGGCAGAAGATAGGTTGCGCACCAGCATCAGTTACGTCAATAGAGTTGTGAGCGGCCGTAGGATCTCCAGCGGGAGGTACTGCCGCCAAATTTGCAAAGTGCTGGGCCTCGCCACTGGGATGGTGCAATTTTCGTGCGTGGAATGCGCGTGGCCCATGAGGGTGTAAACCAGCGAGGAGCTTCTGTGCACGAGCTCGGTCGCGAGCGAGAATCTCTTTCGCGTCGCGATGGATGCGAGTCTGAATTGGGATGGACTTGATGATGACGTGGGACATGGTAGTATTTCGAGTGCAGGATGATGGAAGCGGGGGAAAAGGAAGGATGAGGTGCTGGCGAGTTGTCTTGACCTTTTTATACTGGGTCGCAATGTCTCACCTTTCTAGATGTCGGCGATAGGTACCTCCGCTACACACCATACCTGGTGAAGAGATATAAATAGCGGTATGGTTTAGCAGATTCGAAAATGACGCCTTTAGAAGATTGCGCCTTTCCACTTCTAGAATGGTATGAGCCTGGTGGACGCAACAAAAATAACCTCAAGAAAATGCAGAAAAGTCCGTAGATACACAGTGGCCGTTATTCAAAGCATCCCTTTAGCTAGAACGAGCACAGAAAGTACAGGAGTCTCCATTCCGAGTCTCGATTATGGAAAGAACGCACGCTGAGGTCGCTCAAACTGGAATTTTCGCAAGATGCCGTTAGGCGAAACGAAACACTCAGATGAGAGTTTGACACGACAAACTGAGGTAAAATCCGCATAGTAGGCAGCCTGCGCTGAGGTGACAGTCGTCTCGCTAGATCGTTGACTTCTTCAATGATTGTGAAAATGGCACTAGCTATAGCAAGGTTACAGCGCTGTACAGATCCAGGGGTCAGCTGCCCGGGCGTTGGATTCCAATAGATTAGGTCCACGACAGAAAATGCGGGCGCCAGGGCTAGTACCTTGCGCTTAGATAAACTTGAACAACAAGAAAGGTCACCATACACCACTTGTTTGGTTTGACATTCCGAGTCGATTCTCTTTTGGTGAACGGTCGTCATGTAGATGTAAGTAGTATGGACCATGGTTGTCGCCGCCGTTCAACTTGTCGGAGTCGCTCCAAACTCTAGTTGACGCGTGTAAGGATTGAATTCGTTCATCTTGAGAATTTTATAAATCTAGCATCAAGATTGAACGTTTAGAACGTTAAATCAACGTTAAATGACTCGGACTTGGAATGAACAGAGCATCGATGTTTGTTGACCGTTGTTGACAAAGTCACTCATGACCTTCACAACCTAATTTCAATGACTTGGACACGACCTGACACGACCGTGGTCCGTGGCGACAACTTTGACGCTCAGGCTGACCTGCACAACACGACCGGTACAACACTGGGCGAGATGGCGAGGTTTCGCCAACAACACTACCACCATTATACGAGTTGCCTATGGGAGACTACATCAACGAACTAGGAAGCAACTTATGTCGTCGTGGTGAAGTTTGGCCGCGTGGCATCGTTTACCCCCTCATTGGTTTCTTCCTTGCCCAGGGGGCGCCCTTCGGGTTGCTCGTCGCCCATGCCTACGAAGATAATGTATGGCCTGTGTGGCCATGGCTCGTGTACGAGCTGCAAGCGGACCAACTGGCGTACTGTTACCTCACATTCTTCACGTCGACGATCTTCATCGTGCTCGGCGCCATCTTGGGAATGCAAGAGGATCGCCTGCGACTCCTCGCCGCCACCGATGGTCTCACAGGCCTTTTGAACCGCCGCTACTTTACTCTCCGCCTCTCGCAAGAGCTTGCCCGCGCCAAACGCTATCAAACTCCGCTCTCGCTCCTCGTCATTGACCTCGATGGGCTCAAAGCCATCAACGACGGCGCCGGCCACGATGCAGGCGACCGAGCAATATGCGGTGTGGCATCGACCCTTTCGCGCGCGTTGCGCGTAACCGATGTTGCCGCACGCTATGCTGGGGATGAGTTTGTGGCACTCCTGCCACAGACTTCGGCGATTGAGGCGATGGGCCTGGCTGCCCGCATCAAGGCATGTGTGGCAGAGCTCAACCACGGTCCCGAAGGCGCGCCGCTCTCCGTATCAATTGGCGTGGCCGACCTCGAAGGCGCTGCTAGCGGCACAGCCGAAGATCTCTTCGCTGCCGCCGACAAGGCCCTCTACGCCGCCAAAGCGGCAGGCCGCAACAGCGTGATGGCGGCTCCCGCCCCCTAATTTTGATTCACCTGCCGTGGGTTGTCAGTGAGCACTGTAAGCTAGCAGATGGGGAGTATTTACCTGCTCAACCTTCTTCGCAGGGACATCAGATTCGTATAGCTGTCATGATAATTAGACACCAAATTGAGCTCAAATTTCCATCATGCCTCTGTGATTTGGTCTCAGTAAAGCGGAAATCGCGAGACCCCTTAGAGTTGGTTTGTCTCGGCGAACGCCGTGTATATTTACCCTCACACCAGCCATCGTTGATTTTCTTACAGACATGACAACACTTGAGCAGAATGTGGTTGACCTCGTCAAGCCTTTCATTGAGGAAACTCGACCTGCCTTGGAATCGCTACTCGTTGATACAGAGCAAGAGATCCCCATATCATCGCTGCCACCCGAGTTGCTTTCAGAAATATTTATGCTCTGCTGCCAACCCAAATACAACGCCATCGGAGGAGTGGATAGTCAGGCAATATGTCCTTTGCGCCTTGCTGCCGTCTGCAAAGCATGGCGCGACCTGGCATGGACTACAAGCCGCTTGTGGTCCGTTATCATCTTAATGTGGTCACACCCTTGTGCTTTCCATCTTGAGGGAGTTCTAGATTCATGGATTAAACGAGCAGGAGCTCAACCCCTTTCCATCCGTTACGAAGCACAAAGCAATAGCCTGCTATCCCGTCTCATCCAAGAAACCTCTAAATGGATGAACGTTACAATCAAGTGCCCCCCTTCAAAGTTCTGCTCCGCCATCGAAACATACAACTATTTTCCACTCCTCGAACATCTCTCCATTCGCGTTCGAGTCGGTTACTATGATCCTGCCAGTTCAAACCCATTGCACTGTCTGGACGATCTTGACATCTTCAACTGTTCAAGTCTGCCCAACATAACTCGTTTGCATGTACCGGGTCACCTACAGTGCTTCAAACCCAACTTGATGTGGTCGCAGCTCAGAACGTTCTCCGTGAGCTGCATTGACAGCGAGAACCTGTGCAATATCTTAGATCTTGCTAAATTCCTTGAAGTTTTCAGTGCGACGTTTCTTGACTGGGCATATACCAATGGTGATATTCTGCAGACTGTCAATCACTCCTACCTCCGATGTCTGGTTTTCAAGGAGGTACCTTCAGGCAAAAGTTTGAATGAACTCCTAAGCACACCAAGTATCAGCACTCCCAACCTCGAAGATCTCACAATCGAAATGAACCGCGGGCATGAACGTCCCGACCCAAACTCCACTTTTCTATCCAAATTTATCACCTCTTTGCATCAACTCCGGCGAATCAAAGTGAAATATTATGATACTCATGATCCAAAATGGGTTTTTCAATGGCTTCTAAATATTCCATCCCTTACAGAACTGGATGTTCAGGCATCCCCAAGCGCAATCGCAAACATCGTTTCTGCTTTGGGTAATCCCGCATCTACAGAGACAACAACTGAATATCTTCCTTTGCTTGTTAATCTTACGATTACTCAATGGGACAATCTCATAATGAAGGACATTCCAGAGATGCTGGCATACAGATCCTCTGGAGTTTCTCCCTCCATCTCAAGGCTCAAAAGTGCTTCGTTACATCAGATCTCTGAGTCCTTTTCTCAAGAGGACTTTGATGCCTTCCAGATGGCATCCCTTGGTGACCTGGCGTTAAAAATGATAGACCGAAAAGGTTGTCTCAATCTTGGTACACCTTACTCTTCTCATCAATTTAATCGGCAGGAGCTCACCGCATCTGAGCAAAGCGCGATGGATTTGTCTGTTGAGTTACCAGAAAGATAAAAATTGCTTGGGTGTCAGAGGGGGAAAAAGGATATCAGATATGGACTGCCTGGAAACTTTCGTAAAAAATAGTACACAGAAGAGAACCGAACCTGCTCGAGTAGTGTTATGAGCAAGAGTTGGACGTGGGCGGCCACGTTGCTTGGCACTACTCGCGTCCTTATTTCCGTCGTCTCTCAGGCTCGCGAAGCACATTGTACGCAATGCTTTCATGGGTTGCGTATTTGAGATATTGCCTTCAATAGAGCCATGGAATTTGGCATCGTTGCGGAGACATACAGTGTATACGAATAATGACACACTCCCCAAATCGGGACAGCGACACATAGGGTGAATTGCCGACACATTGATGTGTTCCCATTCTTTAGTGTGTCGATTGTACCTGTGTTCAACACATTCAGATGTGTCGAACATAGATACGTGCATACTGATCTGGCCAACTTCAAATCTTCTTTTTTTATTTTTATACAAGTCCTTCTGTACTCGGGTAAATGGCAGTATGATATATATTCCTTGTCTACGAGAAAAACAATAGCTACTACGTAGAAATAGGAAGGAAGGAGCGAGGTATGGACACCTCCCTTTCAATAACAACCCCTTGCAATCAAAAGATCCCCGCACTACCCTGTCCAAGCTGCATGCCCTCTCCCCGATACTGAGACCTCGACTCCCCGCACTGATGGCGAACAGTGGGTGCATGTCGTGTCGTGGCTCGCTTCATGGACGTGGACGTGGTGGGGTACTCGCGTTCGGGCTGGTGTTCGTGTTTGGTTCACAGTCGCATTTGGGCGGGCATCCGCGTTTGGATGGGGATTTGGGCTCGTGTTCGGGTTGTCTTCGTATGTCGGGGCTGGTTGAACATGCTGGCGTTCGGCTCGTCACGTTGGTGTTGGTCGTAAACGCTGGCGTTGGGTTATGTTGGGTCGGCGTCACGAGGGTTTTCCGCTGTGGCTGCTAATATGGGGTATGCGACCGTGGCCGTTTGTCGAAGGTGGTGATGACCATGGCCGTTCGTCATGGCGGGCACTGGCCAGTCATTGATCGTGGTGACGGGCTCTTGTGGCCATTTGTCGATCGTGGTGGTAGGCCCGATGGATGTTAGTGGGCGCTCAGCGTCGTCCGTCGATCGTGGTGGTGGGCCCTCGTAGCCGTTAGTGGGCGCCTGTCGATCGTGGTCAATCGTCAGAGCTCGTGGTGGGCCATCATCGCTGTTCGTCGATGGTGGTGCTGAGCGCCCGTGGACGTTCGTGTGGATCGTGGCGGTGGGTCCTGGTGGCCAATCGTCGATGGTCGTGGTTGTGAGAAGAGAGGGGTAGTGACGTGTGACATTGCGTTCGTCACCTCACCAATTGGGATGTGTCCAACTGAGTTGCTCATCCTCTCATCCTCGACACAGTGTCGAGGATGAGCCTTATCCCCTTTCGGGGAGTGTGCCGCCGTACGTATATCCTCGGAGACATACGACTTTACGAAATCGAATCACTCGGGGGATCAACGTTCAACGTGCAACCACCACTAGGCGTTCCTATTGCCCAATTATAAGTACATGATTGAGGAGCGTGTTGTTAGCTGTGATGCAGAATTAAGAAGTTGAAGAAAACGGATCTGCGTTAAATAATTGCCTGGTTCAATCAAACTTCAAGTGACGATGATGGCGGAATGATCTCAGCTGGTTGATCCCGCTTCCCACATGCTTCACGTCCCTGCAATCCAACTCGACGATGCTCGAGAAGAACGGGGCTTGGGAGGCGCCGAACGCGCAAGATTTCTCATAAAGACGGCCAACTTGCTTTAAGGCATATCATCGGGTCGCGATGGCAGTATCCAATCCACCAAAAGCACCCACAGACCAGCTGCGCCTCGAGTGCTTTAAAATGCTCTCAAGGCTCCAGCTCATCTTGGAATTCCGGCCATGGCTCGAATACACGCGAGATCATATACCCAGAAGAGTTGACTCGCCCTTCCTGCTCCTCTGGGACTGCTTTTCGTTTGGTGCGCCGTTGAGCACGCTCCTGGAGCTTCTAGGTTCGCCAACACCTCGACATATGGTCGTCTCGGCTGAGTATTTCGATTTCAATCTTTCGATGGACGACCGCAAGGAATTTTTCGTTAACTTTATCGATCGCGTTCATGTGCTTGAAGAGCAAGGGAGATTGTCATATGGAGAAGTGGTGCGTGTGGATGATTTTACTAGTGGTGGTTTCGCGAAGGTGAGCACTTCCAGTTCTGCTACATCATTGACCTAAGAATACGCTTTATTCAGGTAATACATGCCGCCAACCGTATCATAGTCGCACTCCAAGCGTCGTTCCCGGGTCTCTTCGTGGTTCCTCGCGGTTCTCCTGCCAGAAGGCTTAGTTTAGTCAATCAATTGATGGAAGCTGAGCGGTCTCATGTTTCAAGACTTGCGCTAGTAGCGGTGAGTGGGCGTTACGCTTGTCAATAGTAAACCTCCTAATGGTTTTGTAGGATGCTGCTTCACTGCTATACGAACAAATGGATGCGATGGACGCGTCACTGGAAGTCTTTATTGTTAACTGTTCCAGGTTGATGCCGTACCATGACCACGTACTACAGTCTTTGACTGGAGCGAAAGATGCAGGGCAGGAGCAATGGGAGGAAGTTTTTGCCTTCACTGTCAGCAACCGTTCCTCTCCCATTTCACCTCACTGAGCGACCATCCATGTCACAGAACAAACTTTTCCGCACGAAAATTATTGCGTCTTACCGGTCGATCTGCGCAAACTACTTGGGATTCATGGCTTTTCTAAAGCATGTTAAAGCCAAGGTACTGATATGTTGCTTTCTCGTTGTAATCCACGCGTCGCTCACAAGGTGTCCCATAGTCGGTCCATGCTGAACACGCAGGCGACATCATTAACAACCTCTCAAGTATACTCAGTCGCATCTCAGAATACAGCATATTACTCAAGGTTCTTCACTCCTTCATCTCTCAAAAAACATAGCGTTAATCGTAATCTAAGGCCATTTTGGATGTAACGTCCCCAGACAACCCTTCCTCCTACGACTCCCTTTGCGCTATGGCGTTTGAGATGCATGACATCTCGGATTCTATCGAAGAAGTTGGGCGCGAGTTGCGCACTATGGCATCCATCCCAGCCCTAAACTCTCGTATAGGATCAGCAAAACTATTTCCAAACGCGGAGGCGCTCGGTGCTGTGATTCTGGACGATCATTTAATGGGTGATCCCGCAACAGGGCTACACTTCTCCGTCTTCCTATACGAGACTATGATGTTTTGCTGCGTTGAGAAAGGGCTTTCTGGTAACGGTGGGACCCATACGTTGTACCCTATCAAGCCTTGGGAGTTGGGTCCCGCTCTATCTCACAACACGCAGCTTGCTGTATCGTTTGTGATACGAACTGCAAGCCTCAAGACGTTACATTGCATTGACACAGGTGAGTCTACCTTGGTCAGTTTCAAATTGTCACCAACTCCATACTATAAAGCCTTCTTTGAAATTACGTGGTCGCACTCGCCAACGGAAGATCGCTCGGTTATATTCTACCCGATGATGCCCCTTCAGTACACGCAGTGGACTTCACAACTTGAGATGTTTGTAAGCCGCGTGTATCATTCAACGTCCATCCCCGTGGATACTAGGGCAGGAGCCGAAGGCGATAACTTTAGCGTCCTCTCCTCCGCTATGTCTCTCATAGTCACTGGCGATGAGACCATACTGGGCCGACGCAGATCGACCGCCAGGCCCTGGAGCATGATTGGCAGGAAGGGCCCTCGATCTGATAGCTCATCTGTAATACAGAAGGGCGATCAAATTTCCATCCTTAGCCCGACCCTCCTTCCAACGCTTTTTACAAACAGTTCTGCGACTTCAAAGAGTCCCACCCGGTCTGGCTTTAGCGTGGACATCCCTCCTTTGACGCCTTTGTTGGCTACTTTTTTCTCCGAGACAGATGAAACTGTGCCCAACCTGACTGGAAAGATTGTCAGGGAGGGCCAATACCCCATCGCACATGGAGGGTACTCGGATATCTGGAAGGGCGTGTTACAGCAAGACGACTCACGGGAGCTCAAGGTGTGTGTATTCTTCCTCACTCACCTTTCCATCTTGATCGTTTCAATAGGTCGCTGTCAAAGTTCTCCGAAACACAACGAGTGACCCGGTATTGAAAGCGAAACTCGTAGAAGTAGGTTTAATTCCCTCAACGTTTGATATTGATATTGACATCGTGTTCTCTTGCAGCGCCTCAATCGTGAGCTCAATATCTGGAAGAGACTCTCTCATCCACGCATCCTTGAGCTATGCGGCACCGTTTCCAATTTCGGTCCGTACACCTCGATGGTCTGTCCGTGGATGGAAAACGGAAGTGTCAGCCAATACATGGAGAAAGCTGGGGACCTGTTGTGTATCGCAGAACGACTAAGATTGGTTGGTCTAACACAACAGAAGATTCTACCAATGATCATTGACAATCTTACGATAGATTGACGAGGTGGCCGATGGGTTGTCATACCGTAAGCCATATCACCTTTCCTGCGCCGCAGGTACTAACCAACATCGACTTCCACAGTGCACAAGTGTTCCGTTATTCATGGCGACCTTACAGGGGCGAGTTGTACACCTCCTTGCTTTTGTCCTGTAATTGACTCATGGCTCTCGTTACCAGTCTAACGTATTGATTGACTCTGACCGCAAAGTCTGTCTTTGTGATTTCGGCCTCTCCAGCATTGTCCAAGAACTTCAAGGGCCTCAGTCGTATGCCGCCTCCAACCTTGGAGGATCCGTTCGTTGGGCTGATGCCCATTTTTTCTCAAGTGGGGTCTACGAAGACGATCAACTTCCCCAAATGACAACTGCAAGTGATATCTACTCCTTTGGGAGCGTCATGCTCGAGGTTCGATAATGCTAAACAAGAGTCAATCCCTGTTTTTTACTAATCTATTCGTATTCAGATTCTTTCGGGTCGTATGCCCTATCATTACCTGCGGACTGACGCTCAAGTCGTTATGGAGCTTCACCAAGGCGTCAAGCCACGTCGACCGGCACCATCGTTTGTGGATGATGATCAATGGTCACTCATCCAACGATGTTGGACAGATCCACCCTCAAGTAGACCTGACATTGGGGATGTTCGGGAGAGTGTTCAGGACCTGATGCAAGGGTGTGCAAAGTGCGAGAACTGTGTTGCACTTGTCGAATGATCCTCTGGTGAGTTTGTCATTGGGTCGGTATAGAGGTAATGCTCATGCCTCATAGGTACGCAACCTACCACGAACGCAGTGTAGATGACAGGCTTCGACATACGACTCCCATGCCACTAATGTCGCACCTACAAGGATGGGTAGTCAATCCCCATATCCTTGTGAACCATGTCGGTCTCTCCATATCTTCCCGCGCACTATGAACGGTCGTTTTTTGTTTACAATGTGACCTACAGAAGCAGAGATGATAGTCGGGACTGCTAATCAATGATGTATTAGCAATGTCCAATTCATCGATGCGATGGTGGACTGAGCAGGACTTTGGGATTTAGTAGCATTTGCTCCCTCTTGTCTCAAGACAGTTGTAGTATTCAAATGGACTCGGAGGGCCTGGATGAATGATCGCACATAGTTGAGAAAGTCTGCGTCGTCAAACCTGTCCTTTTCACCCTGATTTTCGTATGGACAATTTCGGCCTTGTAAAATTGCAATAAGAAACGGTTGGGGGATAATTGAACTACGCAACTTTGCCTTAAGTTCGTGTTGGACGAGTTATTTGTTTGGTCGGTGTGGTGAAGAGAAAGACCCACCAAACAGATTTCTTGCCAGCAACCACCACCTCGCACGAACTGGACGGACGCGCGACGATTTCGCGAATGCAACGGAGGTGCGCATAATGCGCTATAGACTAACGTTGACACCGGTGCGCCAACTGTTTCTCTCAGTTATGCAAAATTCTGAAAATTCGAAGGTCTCCTGCTCTCCCAAGCTAAACCTTTGGAGGACAATCTTAGACCAGCCTTGGAGACTGAATAGCGGTCATGAAAGTTATTCTCAGATGTAGCACCATGCCATTATCCGTCTCCGTGGTTGCCTCCTTCACTCGTCTCAAGAATTCTCGAGGGGTCTTTAGGGCGTTACATTGGGGCCAAGTTCGAAGATCTCGAGCTGCTTTAAAGCACAATGATCCTTTACGACTTGCAGACTTGGATCGGAGATTCTTGGAACCCCTGCCGACTGCGTCATCCCCGAGCATGTGCACGGAACTTCACCACGAAATATCCACACTTGACCCAAAGAGTCTGAAGCAAGCTGACTACATCGACGTCTCGAACTATGACCGGATCTCTATCCACCCGTCATCAGCACCATATCCAGCCCTTCCACCTGGCACATTCCGTTCAATGCCGTCCTCCTGCAGAATCGAGTACGAGCCTACGGTGGTCGCGACCCCAACTGGGATCTTCTTTTCTTCCTCTACATTTCCGCCGGGCACCTCCGGCTTCCTATACTTCTATACGCCCTCAAATGGAGTCGTCATAGGCAGTGAACTACGTTTCAGGATCACTTCCAGCGACGATCCCCATGCCTTCAAAGACGGACAAGACCTAATAGCACTGGATGGAACAACGTGGAGAATACCACTCCTCACGTTGTGCCGACGGCGTTTGCTCTATGGGTTATACCAACGAGCGCAGCTGGATGGGTTTATCCCTAAAATACTGGTCCCCCGACTTCGCGACCTCGCAGAACGGTGTCCTGTCAACCGCAGGAGCATAGTGCTGCACTCGCTCAGGCAGCCTTTTCATCTATCCTTTGACACGACTGTGCTCAGGTTCTGGGTCGCGACTGATAACGGCTGTATCAAGGTGTCCATTACAAATCCTTTCCATATCGGAGCTCAACTGCCCCGTCCACCATACACCGGTGAGTGCTCTCCTTCTTAACCCCCCGCGTAATATTGATGATCATTGCGTTAGGCAGCGGCATCGTCCAGCTCGAGCCCTCCTCTCTCAGGCGACACCAGCACTTCCGGAAACTCGTGTTACGAATCCTAAAAATCACAAAGGACGAAACATACAAGGGTTTCGACAAACCAAAGGAAGGGGAGCTGATGAGGAGACATCACCGCCTTGGCCAACACAAGATTTGGAGCTTTGACGTTGATTCACCACCCGAGTCGGTGCGACACCCCGAGGCGCTCAAGTTCCTTTATCAATCGTCTTAAGCCGCGGGGGTTCAACCAGGCCTTTTTACGAGCATGCAGGTCGATCAAAACGTCCTCCGTATCTCCAAACCGTCGCCTTCAACATGACGAAGACGTCGAATGTCGCATCGGCAGCACGAACGTCGATGCACACACAACATCCCCTTCTCTCCGGACTATGATTGCATGTTGGTCAGGGTGTACGTTCTCCTTCCCAAACAGGCAGTCGTTTTGGACAGAACGAATAACCGTATACGCACTTGCCCAGGAGCCTCTACGGCTTCCATAGATTTGGAAAACGATTGCAGGGCTCGGTCAGAGGTTAGGATGTGGTATGAGGGCGGCAGTCTCGAAGCGGAAGATGAATGAACAGAGACAGCTCTGCAGTGACTTTGGGCTATCCTTGTGGTCCTGGAGCGCGTTACCTTGTCGTCGGCTCATCAGCCTTTGACTGCATCAACATGACCGTCCTAATGTTCAAGTAGATATACTTACACGTAAAGACGTTTTCCACCACTCTCAAGTTTGCACATTCGATATTTCGCAATCAACAGGACAGCAATCAGATCGACCTGACCAACCCATGCAAGTAGGAGAACTTGAACAAGTTCACCGAGGCATCTTTTACGACTCCTTCCTTCAAGACCGGTGGTTGAGCTAATTGCATCCACATCGCCAATCCATATCTCAATCCAAAAATATTTATGAACACCACGATGTTTGGTCCATCTCCGCGTCAGCGATGCTGCAGGCTGCATGTCGTTTTGGACAACGTAGTATGGGCCTAAAGATGACAGCTGCTTTCTTGCCCATTGAGTCTTTGAATCATAGGAGCTCTAGACGCCAGTCCCCACAATCAATCTATCGAAGCATCGTCCATATCCTATCCTGCCAGATCCTGCCGAATTTCAATCCCTGCCCCCTTTTCGGGAGTAGAATACATCTACCTTGCAAGCTGGAGAAACTAGCTCAACTACAACGAATCTACATAACACTCCCAACAACCAATCCATCGAAAGCATCGTGCAGATCCCAACTAGCCTATCCAGTCTAGCTCAATCCCTACTCCGTTTTGGGGACTTTGGCGGCCGGCCCAATACAACTACCACCCTACAAGATGGGGAAACTAGTTCAATCACGACGAAACTGCCCAGGCATATCACCTTACGAATGGACCGAATGGGGCGCAGATTAATCCTCGACAACAAAGCTCCCGTCCATCTGGATCGCAATCGTGATCTCGGCCCAAGCAGTTCGCGGAGTCAGGCACAACCAAGCGTTGCGCAAGCTTGCTTGCCGTTGACCGAAATGGCCCCTCCATGGCAGCGTTCAAATCACCCGCGTTAAGAAGGGCGTTCTCCGAGGAACGAACGAAGTTAGGGTCCACATTGGATGGTGCTGCAATGACGGTACCAGCAATGGCGAGGAGGAAAGCAAAAGAGACGGGTCCTTGCATTATTTGGCTACCTTGATATGCTGGTGAACGGCTTAGGGACGGGGTTAGTGATCAAGGTGAGGTTGGCTTTTATATAGCCAAGGCGCTTCGAAACGCAATGGACGTAACTGACTTGCCAATTACCTTAAGACGTGTGGTTGCTCCACAGTTCTTGATTCTCCAAGTTGACGAGGAAGGCAACTTGACTTGTATACAAGCAGTGGATAACCTTGTGGCCATTGACTCTTCCTGATTCTACCGAGCCCTCAATCCATCAGTAATAGCTTGCTGAAAGTTGGGTGAACGAACCAAACTGGTTCTCTGCATCGAAATCGCGGAAGTTCGCTCACTAGCCGCTTTCTAGTTGGGGTCTGTTTATCGACTCAAATGTGCCCATCCCATTTCTCAAGTACGTTAAGCGCAGGAGTACAATGGATTATCGAAACCCTGTTCCGACCCTTGGTTCATCGCGACCCACAAAATTTTCCGTTGACCTCTACGGCAGTCCAGCGCTGGCTCAACTTTAACTCTAATGCCCAACGAGAACACATGTGCCTGGCTTGTGCCTCAAAAAAACGAAAAAGAAGAAGAATCAGTAAGGCGAAACCAACGAGTAACGAGAGGACGCCATACACTTCCAACCACGGGGATCCCAAAACAAAAGCCCTTACAACATTCTGTAATCCTGGGGTTGCACGGGCTGCCTAGAGCAACACAGTTGAGAGAATCAGGATTCAGTTTCATGGCGATTGACCGAAACGGCTCCTTTCAGAAGCGTCAAACCATCAGCGCCGTTTGGGGTCGAGGACGCGGCAATATTAGGGACGGGTTGGGGGTCTGCAACGGATGGTACTGCAATCGCGATCGTCCCGACTACGAGGACGAGAGCCACTGAAGACACAAGCTCACGCATTCGTATTGAGTTTCTTATGTGTGTGCAGGATGCGGGGATGAAGTTGGGGCGAGGAAGAGCTTGGGAATCACTATACAGCCTCAAGTACGGCGCTTTAAGCGGCCTGCATTCAATAGACTCGCTTCGCGGAACGCATTGCATAGTTCCTTCACAGTGCTTGATGAGGAAATCGACCTTAGGTTTTCATGTTAAGCCCGAGAACTGCGTGATCTTCGTATCAGCCTGATGGATGACGGGGAATTCGGTGACGATAAGTAATGAAGGAATGAAACTGACCATTTTCGAATACATAAGGTCTGGAATCTGAAGCTCTGAAGCCTGAGGCCTGAGGAATAAGAAAAGTTGACAAGACCGATCACCTGAGCGCTGAGCACCTTGATTTACAAAAGCGGAAACTTCCCTAAATTTCAACCTTTTCAACTCTTTTGCACGTCAATCGTAAATGAGCCTCTCGTCGCTCCTTCTGGCGAAAACGAAAGCTGTAGACACGGAACTCGATGCATTGTTCAAAGCCTCGTCGATTCCAGCGGTCACATCAAAATCCGTGAGCTTACAATTGTTCAAAATTTAGGATAACTGAAGATTCGTAGACGCAGAGTACCGTCGACGTAAAAAAAAGGAAAATTCACTCTGAGGAAGATGTACAGGGCGAAGGAGCTCCCGCACTGCCGCGAAAAAAGGCGAAGTCGGTTGAAGTGAAGAGCGTCAAATTCGCTAGTACTACGAAAACGGAAATGAAGGAGACTAAGGCTTTGGCGAAGGAAGCGAAAGAGAAGGTGAAGGCTACGAAGGTAAAAGGGAAGGGCAAAGGCAAGGCAAAAGAGGTCAACGAGGACGAGGATGAGGACGACGAGGAAGATAATAATTCGGATCTGGAAAACGCGTATCTGAAGAGCAAAACGGTGAAAACCCAACTGGCCGCTGCTGAGAAGGAAGACAGCGATGAGGAAGAAGGCGAGCCCACGCAGATCGTGCATGAATCCATACAGCCCAAGCCCAAGCCAGCAAAAAAGCAAAAATTTGTACCGGCGGACGAAACGCCCGAGCAACGAGACAGGCGTACAATATTTATTGGCAACTTGCCGTCCGAAGTTGCGCACAAACGAGTGTGTATATTTCCGCCCACTATGTATATAAGCTAACATTGACGGTTATCCTAGCCTCTTAGGAAACAGCTAGAACACCACATCACCGCCCTCGTTCCCACCTCCAAAATTGAGTCGGTCCGCTTCCGCTCTGTAGCTTTTCAAGCCCCCACGGCGAAACTACCTACCGACGCAGATGGCCCCTCTTCTTCCACCACAGGCACCAAAACCAAAACACCACGCCCGCATGTCCAAGACCGCACTGCGACCTGGCGCTCCAAGGTCGACGAAAAAGACGACGAGTTCGTCAAGCAGGATGACAAGAAGTTCCTTACCCCGAGCCAGAAGAAGAGAATCGCGTTCATAAACCAGGAGTTCCATTCGTCTGCGGATAGCGTGAACGCGTACGTGGTTTTTGCGCACCCTGTTGAGGTGAAAGACCGGCCAGCGAATTTGCCCCCACCCAAGGAGGTGATGGACCCTTATGAAGCTGCGAAGGCGGCTGTGGAGAAGTGTGACGGAACCATATTCATGGAGAGGATGATTCGTGTGGATGTTGTTGGAAGAGAGGCGGTTGAGACGAGAAAAGAGGGGAAGGACGGTGTGGGGGACCCGAAGCTTGCTGTGTTTGTTGGGAATTTAGATTTTGCGAGCAAGGAGGAGGATCTGAGGGTATTCTTTGAGGGCGTGGTTAGTGCTGAGCGGGGACCACCGCCCTTAAAAGAGGATGAGGATGAGGAGGGAATGAAGAAGCCAAATACTTGGGTTACAAGGGTGAGGATTGTGAGGGACAAGGAAACGCAGCTTGGGAAGGGCTTTGCGTATATCCAATTTGCTGTGGGCTTTCCATATAATTTGATTTCCAAAGGCTAATGGGAAGGAAATACAGGACAGGGAGTGCGTAGACGAAGTACTAGCTCTCGAGGAACAAAAGCTCAAATTCGCCAAACGTAAACTCCGTGTACAGAGATGTAAAAGCCTGCCCGGGGCCAAGGTAGCCGTCGACGCCAAAACGCACCCCAAAGCAGCAGCAAATGCACCACGTTCGGCCCCAGTACCCATCGTCATACCCAAGGGCGACCCAGCTTTAGGCGAGCGGCTCGCCCATCTCTCAAAAGATGCCAGGAAACAGGCGAAGTCTAGCGATGCAGATCGCGTGGCGAGGAGGCTGGCGAAGAAAAAAGCCAGGATGGCTATAGGTCCGCCTGGTGGTTCAGGAGTGAAGGGGAAGGATAGGGAGAGGGTTAGGAAATCCGCTGGTGGTTCTGGTTCATCCAAGACGAAGAATCTTGGGAGAAAGGATGGAAAAGGACGGGTAAGGAGCGAGAAGAGCCTGTTGAAGAGGAACTTGAAAAAGTAGGTAGAACGGAGTACATACATAGAATTCCCCAAAATGGAAATTTGCACTCTGTAAGCAACCACTTCAAATGCCATGGCTTCCCTTTCTTCCGACCTGCAGGCAAAACCCAACATGAGCCGATACGACGACGGGGAGGACGTCGAGCAGCAGCAACGCCTTATTGAGGGAGATGATTCTGAGTGCGATGGGAGGACACCAGTACGTTTTTCGTTTACGGCGCCACACGACACTTGGCTAATGGATTGGTGTAGTTGGATAAGACTATTGACCGTATTGGTATGGGGAGCTACCAGTGGGCTTTACTATCGCTTTGCGGTTTCGGTGAGTTCTTTGTTGCAATTGTGTGTCTTGCTGAAGCAAGACATTTCTTGGTTAGGCTGGATGGCGGACAATGTGTGTTTTGTTCGCCTTTTCTAATTTTAATGCATGACTATCTTGTTCAGATGTGGCTTCAAGCCATCGCCATGATCCTTCCTCGCGTTCAGAGGCATTATTTGGGTGAGTCGGTTGCACTTCCGCGGAAAGGAACTTGACATACCATCCCGCTCAGTTCCCGATAGCTACATAGGTAGCGTCTCGTCCTCCATGTTTGCCGGGATGATGATTGGCGCGGTTGGCTGGGGTACATGTGCGTGACTCCAATCTTTCCTCTCCCCCACCAAGGCTAAGTTTTCTTCAAGGTTCGGATATAATGGGGCGCAGTACAGCGTTTAATGCTACGCTCTTCTTTACCGCCATTTTTGGCTTTCTCGCCTCCTTGTCCAACTCCTTTGGCACGTTATGCGTAGCCTTGTTTTTCCTCGGGAGTTCAGTTGGCGTGAGTACCCTCATTCCCCCACTTCTCAGTCCGCTGACGTTTGCTCAGGGATCAATGCCCACAGACGGCACCCTCCTCCTGGAACAATTGCCCAGAGAGAAACAATATCTCGTCACAGCGCTCTCAGTCTTCTTCTCCGTCGGCTCCGTAGTGTCTGCCGTCGTAGCTCTCCTCGTGCTGCCCAACAATTCGTGCCCGCTTGCGTCTTCGGCGGAATTACTATTTCCGTCCACCTTGGCGCCACCACCTTGCGACGTGGAAACTCAAAATCTAGGTTGGAAATACGTGCTCATCACCCACGCACTCTTAGTACGTATTACCCATATGCATCTTGTCAACCCCCACGCACAGAGGTCTAGCCCGATCCCGATCCCGTCCATGGCCCGTCCCACCTTCCCCATTTTTACAATCTAACTCTCCCACAGACACTATCAATGTTCCTTGCACGTATCGTCTTTTTCCGACTACACGAGTCCCCGCGATACCTCGTACACGCAGGACGCCCACATGATGCTATCAAGTCTCTACAAATGATATCTAAATTCAACGGCTCGAATTTGAGTATCGAGTTGGAGGACGTGAGGGATCACCTCAACAATCCATGCGACTCGGTGGACCCGCAAGGACCCGTTGATGATATTCAGGCAAGTGAAGATGGGAGATCTGGTGGAGTGGCTACTATGAATGCGGATGGGACGAGGATTACGCTGGTGACGGGGTATGATTCTACGGGGGAAACGCCCGTGCTGGATCCAGATCGTGCTTTGTTTTCGCCTTTGGTGTTGGAGAACCCTGACTTGCTGGGAACCAAGGAGTCTACTCTACAGCCTCCCAAATTCAATGACCCTTCATCGTCGTCGTCGTCATTGGAACGGCCCCGGATAGTCAACCCTCCACCAATATCCAGAACCCACTCCCGCCGGCTATCCGATGCTTCACTATCCTCGAGAAAATTCCACATATTGCCCCCCTTGTTGCGCCGGCCCCTTCGCTCATGGTGGGACCGCGTCCAGCTCGTCCTCTCCCCCGAGTGGCTGAGGACGTCAGTTTTGATGTGGAGTACGTGGTGTGCAATGGCCCTTGGTACGTTTCTTTGTTGAGCAAGGAAAGGAGGAGGCTGATGTGATGTCTAGCATACACAATGTTCAACGTCTACCTCCCAAAACTCCTCGAAACGGGGTCTGGGTCTGGATCCAGTCACAACGTGCAGTCCGTCCCACCAACAAAGACGCTCGAACAGAGTTTATGGGACGTTGTTATTTTCGCTATTGGGGGGTGTCCAGGTGCCATTGTTCGTCTTCCACTCTTCTTTTTTTCATTTCACTTCTTACACCGCGCTGATAATCTTTCAAATAAATAAAGCTCGGAGCGTGGCTCATCGAAACGAGGTTAGGCCGGAGGTGGTCCCTTGCTGGAAGCACCTTCATCACTGCGTTCTTCTGCGTGGTGTTCGTGCTTGTGGAGTCGACATGGGCGGTTAGGGCTAGTACGGTTGGGATCAGCCTGAGTGTTACAGTGGGTTTTCGATTGTTTCTTGTGTATTGAAGACTGATGTATGTGTGCGTAGACGATGTGGGCTGTGTTGTATGGCTGGACTCCGGAGATTTTTGGTACGAAAGGTAGGCTTTTTCTGTTTCTTGGTAGGGTCCGTTCAATCTTCTTTTTCGTCAGTGCGGGGAACAGCATGCGGGATCGCTTCGGCTCTTTCGAGGATGTACGTCTTCCCTTCCCTCTTCGTCTCCTCGTCCTGTCACTTATAAAAACACCAATAGAGGAGGAATGATCGCACCTATGCTTGGTGGAATGCTTTTGATGATGGACAGGTCTCTACCGGTGTACGCCAGCACCGTGGTTTTCGTCTTCGCGGGGTTTTGCGTGTTAATGCTCAAAGAAGACGAAGGGGAAGGAGGAAGGTCCAAGGGGGACCGAGTGGTTATGCATTAACTGTACAGGGTACTCTAACATATCCACTCCTTAATTGCGCATTTACCGTTTGGACAATTGTATATAGTGTAGTTTTCCCTTATTGTTTATGTAGATCCTATAAGACCACCGCATCCGCCTCAATTTCAACCCTCATCTCCTCACTGACGAATCTGACACCCAGAATCATCGTCGCAGCCAGCCCAACATCCCCAAAAACTTCCTTCAACGCCTTGCCGACTTCGCCAGAGACGGAGGTGGTACCGGAGATGAAGATGAATGAGCCCCGTCGGATGCCTCTGGAATACCCGAACTGAGCTTCGTAGGGGTTTGACGTTTTGTGTCGTTGGATTTGGGTTGACATTGTTGGCTCTTGTTTTTTTCTGAATCACACAACTCAGACAGAACGATGGACGACGATAACCTCGTTGTCGGCCCTTTCAATAAGGAAACGCGACCTGCCTTTACATTGTTACTCGCTGATACTGAGCGAGAGATCGCGCGACTCCAGCAAGCAGTGTTGTCATGACCCGGGTCTGACGAGGTCAGACCCTGACCCGGCGTCAAGTGACCTGACTTTGATTGACGGGGTCATGATCGGTCAAGGGTTCTGTGAGAACTTGTGTATCCAGAACGTTCAAACATGAGTGTAAAAAAAACAAAAAAAAACAAGAAAACAACAAAAAAAAACATGGGCATGAGCCTCAATAGTCTTTCCAAAAAAGGTCTGACCCCCCATCATGACCCTTGATTTCGTCAAGTCAGTTGACGTGACCCCGGTGACGTGACGTCTCTGACCTCGAGTCAGGCTGACCTGTACAATACCAGCAAGTGGCTATTCAAGCCAGAACCGTTATCAACAGGTGCTCCCCCATTTCAATTCTGCCACCCGAGATACTTGTAGAAATCTTCATGCTCTGCTGCCAGCCCAACTACAACGCCATCGGAGGAGTGGATAGCCAGGGGATATGCCCTTTGCGCCTCTCTGCCGTCCGCAGGGCGTGGCGCAACCTTGCGTGGACCACAAGCTGCTTGTGGTCTGTTATCATCCTGATTCAGCCAAACTCTCAACAATCCTCGGATCTTGAGGAAATTTTGGTTTCATGGATTGAACGAGCAGGAAATCAATCCCTTTCCATCTGTTATGAAGCACCAATCAATGCCTGCTACGCCTTCTCGCTCAAAAAAAAATCAAATTGGATGAATGTTTGAATCTCTGTCCTGGGTTTGGAAGAGTTACAGGGTGTGATCAAAAATCACGAATATTTTCCACTTCTACAGCATCTCTCTATTTGTGTTCTAGCCAGCAGTTCTGGACCTAGCTTTCTAAGAGATCTCCTGTGTGGTCTTGAAAATCTTGACATCTTCAACGCTGCAAGTCTGCCCAAAATAACCCATCTACATGTACTGAAATACCTACAGTGCTTCAACTCCAGCTCGATGTGGTTGCAGCTCAGAACGTTCTCTGTTAGCACCATTGGCAATGAGGGCCTGTGCAAAATTTTAGGTTTGGCTAGGTCCCTTCAAGTTTTCGATGCAGACAGCCTTGAGCCACACTCCAATTATGAACCACCAACTGTCATTCACTCCAACCTCCAACACCTTGTCTTGAAGGAGGTAGATTCAATTGTTTTGAATGATCTCCTTGGCAAGCCATACATCAGCACTCCTCACCTTGAAGATCTCACAATTGAGATATACTATGGCTCCCCAGACTCCACCTCCCTATACAACTTCATCACCTCTTTCCATCAACTCCAGTGGTTTAGAGTGAAATATGGTGGTCAAAAGGATCCAGATTGGATTTAAATTGGCTTTTGAATATTCCATCCCTTACAAAACTAGATGTTGAAACATCTGCAAGCACAATCATAAACATTGTTTCTGCTCTGGGCAAGCCTGCTTCTACAAGAGCAGAACCAGAATATCTCCCTTTGCTTATTGATCTTACAATTACTCTTGGGTACTATGACCAAGGCAATCTCATGATGAAGAATATTATAGAGATGCTGGCATACAGATCCTCTGGGCTTTCTCCCTCCATCTCGAGGCTAAAAAATGCTTTGGTATCTGAGCCTGATATGCTTTTTACTAAAGAGGACTTTGAAACCTTGCAAGCCACATCTCTTGGTGACCTGGCATTGACAATGGTAGACAAGAAAGGTTTGTCTCAATCTTGGTACCTTTATTCTTCTCACCAATTTACTTTATTGGCAGGAACCTACATCTGGAAAGATGGGAATTGGAGATTGTGAAATTTTTTTGGTTGTGAGGCATTTTGCATGTCCTGGGAAATGAAATACAATTTAAAGCTACCTTAATCAATGATTGAGAAATTACACTGCATTCTCTGATGTTACTTAGGGATTGTGCAAAAAAAATTGGAGGAGAAATGATTTCTGGTTGTGAAAATTGGATGGAGATTGCATAAGTATCAGAGGAAGCAAGTGGATGGATAAGGGAAGGTCCATCTTGAGACTTCGTAGCATATCATCTCAAAAAATCAATTTCACCTTAAGTACTTGAGGAGAAGTGTCTAAAATTATGTGAGGGCCTCAAGTGGAAACCATATGTCTGATGACTCATGAGGGAGGAATGTGATATAATTTCAGTGTAATGCAGCAACTTCAAAGTTCAGAGTAAACCTATTCCAGCAATTGAATCCCTCCAGCTCCTCACTACTCCCCAAATCAAGTGCCAGAATGGAACTAAGATGATGAAAGCTCTACAAAACTTGCTCCACTGTTCCATTCTTTACAACTTCTTAAGGCTAATCTATAGTGCACTCCTCAATGTGTAGTTCTGCAATGAGTGAGGGTTGATCCCTCAAGCCCAGACTTGTTTGTGTTCCCTGTTGTAGGTCTTCACAATGGTGGACCAAAATATGGCTTTGGAAGGCAAGTAACTGTTTCAAATGGGCCACCCATGAAAGTGATGCTGCACACAATGTCCTTTGCAAGAATAACATGAATAAGGATGTAAGTTACCAGTGGCTAGGCTCCAAACTACATTCCTCTTACACTCCAACTCATCACACTACTTCTCACTCACTGAAAGTGGGTTTGATTCTTTTCTGAGTACTACAGTTCATATCTGATATCCTTTTCTCTCTCTGACTCCCAAGTAGATTTTATCTTTCCAGCACCTCAATTGACAGTTCAATCATGCTTTGCTCAGATCTGGTAAGTTCCTGCCAATTAGATTGGTGAGAACTTAGAAGAATAAGGTGTACAGATATTGAGACAAACCTTTATTATCTACCATTGTTAACATGAGGTCACCAAGAGATGCCATTTGGAAGTATTCAAAGTCCTTTTTAGAAAAAGATAAACAAGTCCAGTATATTGAAGCACGTTTAAGCTTTGAGATGGAGGGAGAAAGTCCAGATGATCTGTATGCCAGCATCTCTGAAATATCCTTCATGAGATTACTCTCATAAGAGGGCCCAAGGGTGATCATGAGATTGACAAGCAAAGGGAGATATTCAGTTTTTGTTCCCAGAGATATGGGATTGCCCAGAGCAGAAGCAATGTTTGAAACTGCACTTGTTGATGTTTCAACATTTAGTTCTGTGAGGGATAGAATATTCAGAAGCCAATTGAAGACCCATTCTGGATTATAATTATTATTCTTCACATATTTCACTTTGAAGCGCCAGAGTTGATGCAAAGAGGTGATGAAGCTTGACATAAAAATGAAGCTTGGATAGTTAAGATGCCAGCCATAATTTATTTCGATTGTGAGATCTTTGAGGATGGGAGTGCTGATACCTGGTCTGCTTAGGAGTTCATTCAGAGTGTCTGATTGTACCTCCTTCAAGACCAGACATCAGAGGTAGGAGTGATGGACAGTCTGCAGAATAATACCATCGGTATCTGGCATGAAACTGTTTGCATTGAAAACTTCGAGAAATTCAGCAAGACGTAAAATATCACGCAGGTGCTTGTGGCCAACAGTCATTGTGGAGAATGTTCTGAGCTGCGACCACATCAGGTTCACTTCAAAGCAGTGTAGGTATCTTGGTACATGCAGCCGAGATATGTTGGGCAAACTGGAACAGTTGAAGATGTCAAAATCCTCAAGACCATCTGGGTTGGAACCAATCCCGGCTTGACCGCAAAGGAAGAGATGTTCTAGGAGTGGAAAATATTTGCATTTTTTGATCACAGACAAGGATTCTGAAGGGAGTAAGATTGAAACATTTATCCATTTTGGAGTTTCTTGGATGAGACGGGCTAGCAGGCCATTGTTTTGTCCTTCGTAATGGATGGAAAGGGGTTTATTTCCTGCTCGCTCAATCCATGAAGCTAGAATTCCTTCAAGATGCAAAGCATGAGGGTTTGGATTGACCAAGGTGATAACAGACCACAAGCGGCTCATAGTCCACGCGAGGTCGCGCCATGCTTTGCAGACAGCAGCAAGGCGCAAATGGCATATCTCCTGACTATCCACTCCTCCGATGGTGTTGTATTTGGGTTGGCAGCAGAGCACAAAGATTTCTGTAAGCATCTTGGGTGGCAGGGATGATATGGGCATCTCTTGCTCCATATCAGTGAGTGGAGCAGATTTGGTCTTGGTCACAGTCTTCTGTCCTGAATGTGTTGATGCTAATGTTCATGTTGACAATTCTAGGGCAGGTCGAGTTTCCTTAATGAAAGGGTCAACGAGGCTATTGTCGACCACGTTCTGTCCAAGTGTTGTCATGTGCAGTTGAGAAAAAGGCAATGCCCTTGTCAAGGAATGAGTTGTGTGAGGGGTAAATATAGTTCAGTGTTAGCCGTGATAACCTCCTCTCCAACCTTTTCTTACATTCCGGTTGAACAATCCCCGACAGCAATGTCAATTCTTCATGTTCATTGCAAGCAGCGACATCCTTGGCTTTGAAATTTGAACCGTTAGCGAGTTTCTCCAGCATGGAGTCACAATGGTTTTAGTGCTGTGGTTCATGCGTGAGTTCGACGTTGCAGGCCAACTACCCCGATGGTAATCAACCAAAACGGGGGCAACCTGTACCACCCCATCACGATGCCCACCGACCTGCAGACCTTCCGCATCAACGTTGTTTACCACCATTTTTGGCTTTCTTGCCTCCTTGTCCAACTCCTTTGGCAGCCTTGTTTTTCCTCGGGAGTTCAGTCGGTGTGAGTACCCTCAATCTCTCAGTTCTCAATCTGCTGACGCTTGCCCAGGGATTAATGCCAACAGACGGCACCCTCCTCCTTGAACAATTGCCAAGAGAGAAGCAAGATCTTGTCACCACACTCTCAGTCTTCTTCTCCATAGGCTCCATATTGTTCGCTGTCATAGCTCTCTTCGTGCTGCCCAACAATTCGTGCCCGCTTGCGTCTTCAGTGGAATTCCTATTTCCGTCCACCTTGGCACCACCCTGCGACATGGAAACTCAAAATCTAGGTTGGAAATATGTGCTCATCACCCATGCACTCTTAGTGTGTATTACCACATGCATCTTGTGAGCCCCACGCACAGAGGTCTACCCCGATCCTGTCCATGGCCCATCCCACCTTCCCCACTTTTTCTTCCACAAACACTATCAATTGTTCCTTGGATGTATCATCTTTTTCCAGCTACACCAGTCCCCGAGAACGCAGGACACCCACATGATGCTATCAAGTCCTTCAAATGATACCTAAATTCAATGGCTTGAATTTGAGTATCGAGTTGGAGGACATCAGGGATCACCTCCACAATCCTTGCAATTCAAGGGAGCTGCAAGGATCCGCTGATGATATCCAGACAAGTGCGAGATCTGGTGGAATGGCTCCTATCAACGTGAATGGGACGGGGATTACGCTGGTGACAGGGTGTGATTCTATGGGGGAAACATGCATACTGGATCCAGATCCCTGCCTTGAGTGCTGGAGAACCCTGACTTGAAGGAATCTACTCTACAGCCTCCCAAATTCAATGATCCTTCATTGTGTTCATCGTCATTGGAACACCCCTGGATAGCTAACCCTCCACCAATATCTAGAACCCATCCCACCCACTGTCTATCTGATTCTTCACCATCCTCGAAAATAACATTATTGTGCTGGCTCCTTCATTCATGGCGGGATTGTGTTCCGCTTGTTCTTTCCCCCAAGTGTCTGAGGACGACAGTTTTGATGTGGAGTACGTGGTGTGCCATGGCCCTCGGTATGTTTCTTCCCTCTTTCTTTCTTGTGTTCAGTAAGGAAGGAAGGAGGCTAATGTCATGTCTAGCATACACAATGTTCAACATCTACCTCCCCAAAATCCTTGAAACGGGGTCTGGGTCTGGATCCACAGCAGGATTATCGACCGCCCCACCAACAAAGACGCTCGAACAAAGCTTATGGGACGTTGTTATTTTCACTATTGAGGGGTGTCCAGGTGCCATTGTTCGTCTTCCTTGAGTTCACCTCCTACACGGCCCTGATACTTCTTAAACAAATAAAGCTCGCAGCGTGGCTCGTTGAAATGTGATTAGGCTGGAGGTGGTCCCTTGCTGGAAGCACCTTCATCACCATGTTCTTCTGCGTGGTGTTCGTGCTTGTGGAGTGGATGTGGGTGGTCAGGGCTAGTACGGTTGGGATTAGCCTGAGTGTTATGATGGGTTTTAGATTCTTTCTTGTGGTGACTATAGAAGATTGATGCATGCATGTGCAGATGATGTGGGCTGTGCTGTATGGCTGGACTCCAGAGATTTTCGGTACGAAAGGTGGGCTTTTGCCTTTTCTCTAGCAGAGGACTTGTTCAATCTTCTTTTCATCAGTGTGGGGAATGGCATGCGGAATCACTTCGGCGCTCTCGAGGATGTACATCTTCCCTTCCCTAGTCTCCTCATCCTGTCACTTATAAAACACTAATAGAGGAGGGATGATCACACCCATGTTTGGTGGGATGCTTTTAATGATAGACAGGTCTCTACCAGTGTATGCCAGCACCATGGTTTTTGTGTTTGCAGGGTTTTGCGTGTTCGTGGGGTTTTGCATGTTGATGCTAAAAAAAAGATGAAGGGGAAGGAGGAAGGTCCAAGGGGGACCAAGTGGTTATGCATTAACTGTACAGGGTACTCTAACATATCACGACACTGTGCACAATGTGCTTTGCAACAGACAACATGAGTAAGGATGTAATTCCATGTTCCTGCAACCTGTTACACTCCAAATCGTAACACTACTTCTCATGCACAAGTCAATTCTTTTCTGAGCACTATGTTAACAAAAATGCCAAGGCAGTTTGTATCTGATATCCTTTCCCCCCCTCTGACACTGTAACTCAACTGATAAAACCATCATGCTTCAGAAATCCAGTACACTCCTGCCAATTATATTGGTGAGAAGATAAAGGTATACCAAGATTGAGACAAACCTTTCCAGTCTACCACTGTAAACACCAGGTCACCAAGAGATGCCATTCAGAAAGCTTCAAAGTCCTTTTTAGAAAAAGATCCAGATTTCAGATATATCACAGCACGTTTGAGCCTTGAGATAGAGGGAGAACTTGAAAGTCCAGAGGATCTGTATGCCAGCATCTCTACAATATCCTTCATCATAAGATTGGCTTCCCCATAGTACCCAAGAGTAATCCTAAGATCAACAAGCAAAGGAAGATATTCGGTTTTTGTTTCTGTAGATGTGGGATTGTCCAGAGCAGAAACATTGTTTGTGATTGCACTTGTGGATGTTTCAACATTCAGCGCTGTAAGGGACAGAATATTCAGAAGCCAATGAAAAACCCATTCTGGATCATCATCATCATCATATTTCACTTTAAACCATCAGAGTTGATGCAAGGAGGTGATAAATTTTGATAGAAGAGTGGAGTCTGGGTAGCCACGTTTTATTTCGATTGTGAGATCTTCGAGGTTGGGAGTGCTGATACCTGGTGTGCTTAGGAGTTTATTCAAGACATGTGAACTTACCTCCTTCATGACCAGACATCGGAGGTAGGGGTGATGGACAGTCTGCAGAATATTACCATCGGTATGTGGCTCTAGACTGTTCGCATTAAAAACTTCGAGGAATCCAGCAAGACGTAAAATATTGCACAGCTGCTCATGGCTAATGGTGCTTGCAGAGAATGTTCTGAGCTGCGGCCACATCCAGTTGAATTTGAAGCACCGTAGGTATTTCAGTACATGCAGACAAGTTATCTTGGGCAGACTTGAACAGTTGAAAATGTCAAGATCCTCAAGACAATCCAGGTTAGAACCAGGACCACCTCAAACCCGAATGGAGAGATGTTCTAGGATGGGAAAATATTTGTATTTTTTGATCATGGACAAGGATTCCGAAGGGAGGAAGATTGAAACATTCATCCATTTTGAAGTTTCTTGGGTGAGACAGGCTAGCAGGCCCGGGTCGCTTTGTAATTCATACCGGATGGAAAGGGGTTGATTTCCTGCTTGTTCAATCCATGAAGCTAGAATTCCCTCAAGATGCAAAGCACAAGGGTTTGACTTGGTCAAGATGATAACGGACCACAAGCGGCTTGTAGTCCATGCATGCTTTGCAGACAGCAGAGAGGCGCAAAGGGCATATCGCCTGACTATCCACTCCTCCGATGGTGTTATAGTTGGGTTGGCAGCAGAGCACGAAGATTTCTAAAAGTGTCTCAGGTGGCAGAATTGAACTGGGGGAGCACTTGTTGATAGAGGTTCTGGCTTGAATAGCTACTTGCTGGAGTTGTGCAATCTCTTGCTCAGTATCAGCAAGCAACAATGCAAAGGCAGGTCGCATATCCTTATTGAAAGGGCCTACGACGAGGTTATCATCCATCATTCTGTCTGAGTTGTGTGATTGAGATGATTGTTGTGACGGGAAGCAACAACGGTTTGGTAGCGGCACAATGGTGTAGTGGTAGTGAACATTCAAAGACAGGTTAAGACACTCGGTTTTCTAATTTAAGTACCTAAAGGGATAGGGGGTTTATCTAATAGGAGAGAGAACTAAATAAGGAAGCAGTGAAAGGTAGGGAGCAGGAAGGAGCAGATAGCCGGTCATTGGAAACAGCAAGGAGTGGAAAGGCCCAAGGGGTATGGTACGCGGAGATGTTGATGAAAGGTGGAACATGTGATGAGTCTGTTACAAAGAGCCAACAATGTCAACCCAAATCCAACGACACAAAACCTGCAACCCCTATGAATCTCAATTCAGGTATCCAGAGGCGTCTGACGGGGCCCATTCATCTTCATCTCCAGTACCACCTCCATCTCCATCTGCACTGAGTCCACCTCCACACCCACGATCCTCCACCTATCATCAGCGTTCCACCAAGCCCTATGAGCCTTTTCCAAAATCATACACGCCGAGAAGCCCTTGGCGGGATGAAGGAGGACGTAGTTTGTGTCCAGATGTTCGTTACACGTGATGAGGATTCTGGCAAAGTCGGGAGGACATTGAAGGAGGTATTTGGGGATGTTGGGCCAGCTGCGACGATGATTCTGGGTGTTAGATTCGTCAGTGAGGAGATGAGGGCCTGTTGAAATTGAGGCGGATGCGGTGGTCTTATAGGATCTATACTAGGGAAGATTACACTATGTACAATTGTCCAAAGGGTGAATGCGCAATTAAGGAGTGGATATGTTGGAGTACTTACCCTGTACAGTTGATGCATAACCACTTGGTCCCCCTTGGACCTTCCTCCTTCCCCTTCATCTTCTTTTAGCATTAACACACAAAACCCCGTGAACACGAAAACCAAGGTGCTGGTGTACACTGGTAGAGACCCGTCTATCATCAAAAGGATCCCACCAAGCATAGTTGTTTTATAAGTGGAAAGATGGGGAGAAGAGGGGAGGGAAGACATACATCCTCAAAAGAGCCGAAGCGATCCTGCATGTTGTTCCCCACACTGACGAAAAAGAAGACTGAATGAATCCTACATGAAAGAAAAGGCAAAAGCCTACTTTCGCACCGAAAATCTCTGGAGTCCAGCCATACAATACAGCCCACATCGTCTGCACATGCATGCATCAATCCTCAACAGTCACAACAAGAAAGAAGGGAAAACCCACGGTAACGCTCAAGCTAATCCCGACCGTACTAGCCCCAATCGCCTATGTTGACTCCATGAGCACAAACACCATGCAGAAGAACACAGTGATGAAGGTGCTTTGAGCAAGGGACCACCTCTGGCCTAACCTCATTTCAATGAGCCACACTCTGAGCTTTATTTATTTGAAAAGTATCAGTGCCATGTGCCAAGAAAGAAGAGAGGCAGACGAACAAACCTGGACACCCACAATAGTGAAAATAACAACATCCCATAAACTCTGTTCAAGTGTTTTTGTTGGTGGGATGGATGATGATTTTGCTGTGGATCCAGACCCACCCCATTTCGAGGAGTTTTGGGAGGTAGACGTTGAACATTGTGTATGCTAGACACCACCTCAGCCTCCTTCTTTCCTTGCTCAACACATGAAAGAAACGTACCAAGGGCCATTGCACACCACGTACTCCACATCAAAACCGACGTCCTCAGCCACTTGGGGGAGAGGACAAGCAGAATGCAGTCCCACCACGAGTGAAGGGGCTGGCACAACAAGGGGGGGCAATATGTGGAATTTTCTCGAAGATAGTGAAGAATCGGATAGCCGACGGGCTGGGGGTGGGTTCTAGATATTAGTGGAGGGTTGACTATCCGGGGACGACGATGATGAAAGATCATTGAATTTGGGAGGCTGTAGAGTAGACTCCTTCATTCCCAGCAAGTCAGGGTTCTCCAACGCTAAAGCACGATCTGGATCCAGTACAGGTGTTTCCCCTGTAGAATGAATTACCCCGTCACCAGCGTAATCCTCGTCCCATCCGCGTTGATAGCAGCCACTGCACCAGATCTCCCATCTCCACTCCATCAATGGCTCCTTGCAGCTCCACCGCATCACACAGATTGAGGAGGAGGTCCCTCACGTCCTCCAGCTCGATGCTCAAATTCAAGCCATTGAATTTAGATATCATTGTAAGGGCTTGATAGCATTGCATCTGGGCGTCCTGCATGTACGAGATATCACAGATGAATAAGGATGCAAGTTACCAGTGGCTGCTTAAATAAGTTGAAGTAGACTTCAAGTAGTGTAAACAAAAATGTCAAGGCAGTTTGTATCCGATATCCTTTTTCTCCCCCTGACACCCAAGTAAATGTTATCTATCTGGTAACTCAATGGACAAACCTGTCGCGCTTTGTTCAGATCCGGTGAGCTCCTGCCGATTAGATTGGTGAGAAGATAAAGGTGTACCAAGATTGAAACAAACCATTCCAGGAGTCTACCACTGTAAATGCCAGATCACCAAGAGACGCCGTTCGGAAGGCTTCGAGGTCCTCATTAGAAAAAGGTCTAGATTTCTGATGTATGAAAGCACGTTTGAGCCTTGAGATGGAGGGAGAAAGTCCAGACGATCTGTATGCCAGCATCTCTGGGATATCCTTGACCATGAAATTGCTCCCCCAAAAGAAACCAGTGATTGTGAGATCAACAAGCAAAGGGAGATATTCCATTTTTGTTTCCGTAGATGCGGGATTGCCCAGAGCAGAAACGATGTTTGTGATTGCCCTTGTGGATGTTTCAACATGTAGTTCTGTAAGGGACGGTATATTCAGAAGCCAATGAAAAAACCATTCTGGATCATGGTGATCATCATATTTCACTTTAAACCGCCGGAGTTGATGCAAAGAGGTGATAAAATTGGATAGGGAGGTGGAGTCTGGGGAGCCATAGCTTATTTCGATTGTGAGATCTTCGAGGTTGGGAGTGCTGATACCTGGCGTGCTTAGGAGTAGATTCAAAGTGCCTGAATCTACCTCCTTCAAGACCAGACGTCGGAGGTAGGAGTGATTGACAGTCTCCGGAATATTACCCTTGCTATGTGGCTCAAGACTGTTCGCATTGAAAACTTCAAGGAATTCAGCAGAAAATAAAATATCCCACAGCTGCTCGTGGCCAATTGTACTTGCGGAGAACGTTCTGAGCTGCAGCCACATCGAGTTGTGTTTGAAACGCCGTAGGTACTGCGGCACATGCAGACGAGTTATGCTTGGCAGACTGAAAGGGTTGAAGATGTCGAAATTTTCAAGATCATACTTGTCAGAACTAGCGGCTCGAACGCGAATGGATAGATGTTCTAGGAGTGGAAAATAGTCGTATTTCTTGATCACAGGCAAGGATTCCGAAGGGATGAAGATTGAGACGTTTTTCCATTTGAGAGTATCTTGGGGTCGGATAAGACGGTCTAGCAGGCCATTGCCTCTGATATCGTAACGGATGGAAAGGGGTTGATTTCCTGCCCGTTCAATCCATGAAGCGAAAATTTCCTCAAGATGCAAAGCATGAGGGTTTGGAAAGATCAAGATGATAACGGACCACAAGCGGCTCGTAGTCCACGCCAACTCGCGCCATGCTTTGCAGACGGCAGAGAGGCGCAAAGGGCATATCCCCTGTCTATCCACTCCTCCGATGGCATTGTAATTGGGTTGGCAGCAGAGGACGAAGATTTCTGAAAGTATCTCGGGTGGCAGGGATGATGTGAGAGAGTGCCTGTTGATAGAGGTCTTGGTTTGAATAGCTACTTGCAGGAGTCGCGCAATCTCTTGCTCCGTTTCAACGAGTAACAATTCCAAGGCAGATCGAGTTTCTTTTATGAGAGGGTCGACCATGTTTGTGCAATTGAGAAAAAGGGAACGCCCTTGGGTGTCTGTATGAATCAAGGTGTGAGTTGTGTGAGAGCAATATGAGGAGTAGTTTGGAACCAATTAACCTCCTTTCTTCTGGAGGATCGTAACATCGTCACGTGCACATATTTTGGTATTTGGACCAAGTTGCCAGTTCTGTGCCGAATAAAATCTCCTTGCGGATCTATCGCAACTATTGGCGTTGACCAGGTCCTTCCAAGGTAGCTGCCAGGATCCCACAAAACTTGAGTCAGTAAATGATGCTCCCATTGAATGACCCTACTCAAAGAGTGAACTTCGCGTCCACTGCCAACTTCATCAAGAACGAGAGACCAAATTAACGAGAGGCCGGATTATATTGCCATGATAACAATGTACTATACAACCTATAATATGGGTGACTGGGTATGAATACAGTAAGGCGGGATCTAAACAGCAGTCATAATCGCAGGCGTGCATGTCGTGGATGGTGGGGTGTCGTAACCAGAGGCGTTTTAAGTCTACGCATGACCCTGCTGAAGTGTCGGGGGTAGGTGGGTGGCACTGGCTGCCGTCGCGGAGGCCGTGGAACGACCGACAAAGAGCCAGACTTGCCCGTCGACGTCCCAGTGGCGCCACTGGTCTGGGTTGCCGTTGCCGTTGAAGATGCGGGATTGCGTTACCAGGAGTGCAAGTGCCACCGCTCATGAATGCAGGGACAGGAGGACCGGGGAAGGTGTATGGTGAAATGGCATCGAACACCTGGGAATGAAAGTTGCCAGGGTCGTTGTCGCTGTACGCGCCTGGCAAACTGACCAACCTCGAAGGGTCAGGAACTCCAGTGCCCGATGTGCTAACCTGAGCTGCGAACAGGTGGGATAGAACTCCGTACTGTCGAGGATGTGGCGAGATGGAGAGCGATGATTTCGTTGCGGACAAGGTAGTTTCCTGGCGTGAGGTTGGATCTTGATGTGGAGTTGTACGCTTGCGAGGGAGCCAGACACTGTTGTACATAAGTGGGGATCGTTAGCGCAATTGGGAGGAAACTTAGGGCCAGGCGCACCACGTACATGGTCGATCTTGAGCTATTTGGCGGTTTGTGCGTCAAATTTGTCACAGGTCGTTGACCCCCAAGATGCTAGATATGTGAGCATTAAGCCAGTATTGTGAGGCCACTAGGAGATGGTTAGCCATTTTCATTGTACGAGACGGAAAGGAGCGTATGTTGCTGCCATCAGCACCATTCCAATTGAGCCAAGCTGGTCGACGGGGCTCGCGTTGGCGATGAGGGTCGTGGCTTGAGGCCATCAGACAGGCCCACAGTTGAGCGCTGGATTGCTGGCACCCATGTTAGGCTTTGGAGTAGAAACTCATAACAGTGACCGGTTGACTGTCGAGCCTTGACGCACGAACGTCGCAAGGCGAAGAGGCTCGTGCACTGGGTGCAGTCAAGGTGCCGTGCGAACCAGACACTGGGCGGATAGGTGGATCAGTGGCGGATGCTAGATCTGTAGACGGCAGCGAGGCGCAAAAAACATACCTCCTGACTATCCACTCCTCCGATGGCGTTACAACCTCATCAATCATCTCCAACCTTTCCTTACTTTCCGGTTGAACAATACCTGACAGCAATGGCATTGCAAGCAGTGACGTCCTCGGCTTTGAACCGTTGGCGAGTTTCTCCACCCCGCCAGCTATCTGATCATCCTCCAGAAAATTCCACATACTGCCCAGTGCCCACCTTGTTGCGCCGACCCATTCGCTCATAGTGGTCCCAGTGGTGCCATCGTTCGTCTTCCTTGAGTTCACCCCTACACGGCGCTGATCCTTTCCAAATAAATAAAGCTCGGAGCGTGGCTCGTCGAAACAAGCTGGGCCGGAGGTAGTCCTTGTTGGAAGCACATTCATCACTGCATTCTTCTGCATGGTGTTCGTGCTTGTGGAGTCGACGTGGGTGGTTAGGGCTAGTACTTTTTCGATTTTTTTCTTGTGGTGACTATTCAAAACTGACGTATCTGTGCGTAGACGATGTGGGCTGTGTTGAATGGCTGCTCGTGGCCAATTGTGCTTGCGGAGAACGTTTTGAGCTGCAGCCACATCGAGTTGGGTTTGAAGCACCATAGGTATTTCGGTACATGCAGACGAGTTATGTTGGGCAGACTGAGGCTGTTGAAGATGTCGAAATCCTCAAGACCATTTATGTTAGAACCAAGACTGCCTCGAACGCGAATGGAGAAATGTTCTAGGAGTGGAAAAAAGAAGCTTTTTTTAAACACAGATACGGATTCCGAAGGGAGGAAGATTGAAACATTTTTCCATTTTTTAGTATCTTGGAATCGGATGAAACGTTCTAGTAGTCCATTCCCATTGACATCGTAACGGATGGAAAGGGGTTGATTTCCTGCTCGTGTAATCCATGAAGCTAAAATTTTCTCAAGATGCAAAGCACGGGGGGTTTGGATTGATCAAGATGATAACGGACCACAAGTGACTCGTAGTCCACGCCAACTCGCGTCATGCTTTGCAGACGGCAGAGAGGCGCAAAGGGCTTATCCCCTGACTAACCACTCCTCCGATGGCATTGTAATTGGGTTGACAGCAGAGGACGAAATTTTTTGAAAGTATCTCGGGTGGTAGGGATGATATGAGGGAGTATTCATTGATAGAAGTCTTGGTTTGAATAGCTACTTGCAGGAGTCGTGCGATCTCTTTCTCCGTCTCAACAAGTAAAAACTCTAAGGCAGATCGAGTCTCTTTGACGGAAGGGTCGACCATGTCAAGGTATGATTTGTGTGAGGGCGGGAGTATGTAGTTCTGTGTTAAGAGGCAACTGGCAACGCCAAACACCTCCAAGTTTCTCTAACTCTCTCAACATTCCGGTTCAACAACACCTGACAGCAATGGCAACTCTTCATTTGCTCTTCATGTTTATTTTGCTGATCAAATTTCTTATCAAGAAGATACGAAACTGAGATCTCAATTTTGGATGATCAAGTCTAACCGTTACGGTGACGCTGCTCCGCGGACCGTATGGCGCCTGGCAATCTACTGTGTGTGGAAAGGGACGGATTCAATCTCCAGAATAGCCGCACTGGTATCATTTCACAGGGCATCGTTTTACCTTTCTTTTCGACATGGAATGGCTCAATCCTGGGTTGTAACCAACGGTACCAGCTGCCGTCTCGTACCTTTCCTCGGCAAGGAGAAAACACAGGTGGCTTATAGACAGTGGGGCCTCGCGAATCCTCTCTTTCCTGCTTTATTGAGACCAAGCTCATTGCAAGCAGTGACGTCCTCGGCTTCTAGTTTGAACCGTTGACCCTCTCCAGCATGGAGTCACGATGGCTTTGGGGCCGTGGTTCGTGCATGAATTCGACGTTGGCCAACTACCCCGAAGGCAATGGACCAAAACAGGGAGGGATACCAGTACCACCTCATCACGTTGCCCACCGAGCTGCAGACCCTCCGCATCAACGTCGAATCTCATCTGATCAGTTAAAAACCCTCAAGTCAGATTTGGCGCACACCCGTTGACTCTTGACTGGTTTTTTGCTACGGATGATTTCGACCTAGACCTAGTGTTGGCCTGTCACATGTGGTTGACGGACTGCTGCATTTTGGTCATCGGTGTTGGGCCGCATGCGTGTGGATGTCCACGCCCTAACTTTTCGGATTGAGGCGTCTATGCAGCGAAGGTCGGTGCAGGGCTGCCTTGCTGGTGGCTCAGCGCATACTACGCTGTTCTGTCTTATTCAACCAATAGATCAGTCTGGGCCTCAGTCGTTCATGATCTTTTCGTGTGATTGTAGTTGGGGTGGTTTCTAGACTCGAACACAAGGACCCAGACTCACCACCATCGGTGGTTACAGCTGAATGCAGAACGCACAGCAGGGATTTTCTACAATTTGAATTCTCCTCTTCGTAAATATGTATGGGTGTTATGAGCGCAGAAAGCGCTGTGTAGCGTTATGACGAGGATGAAAAGTAGATTAAGTGCGTATCCGTTACAGGTACAAGAAAAAGCTCAATTTCCCTTGGATGCCTTCTCGAGTACTTGAAAAGCAGATAATGTGAGCAAAAGGTTTCAGTCGGAGAAAGGACAGATACACACCAGTCTCGTAGGCGACTTCGCTAAAATCACTTCCTTGGATCTCTACAGCGATACCCACAAGCGCGCGTCTCAAGGCATCACGAGAGGACGCGTACAACATCTTCTCTTTGATCTTTGCGTCATCGGGTGACCTAAACCAACGATGATCAGTTACTATGCACATTCTGAGCAGACACCCCCCAGAACATCCCGTTCGGAAGATAAGACACCCTCCCACACACCGATCGACAAGCGATCGCGTCATCCAGCCCATCCAAGACGCCGTAGGAGCATGGAGGATACATATGAAAGGCAAACACACCAAGAGTAAAAAGTGATCTTATGCCTCTTCCCCGCTCCTTCCTTCTCAAAAGCGAAGTCGTACACGGCCCATCGTGGGCTAGTTTCCGGGAGATCGGCAGTGAAGGTGTCGTAATCCTGAGCATCGGACGTCTTGTCGACCACAATTTCGGTGTTGGTGGCGTTGAGCTTGTAAATGATGTATTTGTGTTTTTTGTTGAGCTTGAGGGCTTGGAAGACCTCGATGCACTCAGGGTTGACACCAACGCCGGACGACTATTGTGTATGGGTTATATTAGACAGTTGGGGTAAGGAATGTGTAGAATACTTGCCATGATTGTGTGGATTAGAGAAGTAGGAGGAGATCGGTGTGGTCAGGAGGAAAGTTGAATTATATGTGGCTGTGGAATGACTGCGTTCAGATCAGCTACGCGATAACCCTAAAAGGGGTATCTTTTCGATTATCTACGATGCTGCCATTTCAATCACTTGCTATTACAAAAAAATATTGCTTGTACTACGACGTGAAGACCTCATCTAACCACCGCTCGTAGTCGTACTCCTTTTCCCCAGCCTCGTTCAGGGAATTTGGCATTGCATTGCGTAGGTAATCAATCGAAGCAGCCGGGATATGTGCAATCCGTAGGTCTAGCTCCGTCACAAACGGCTGCGGGCAAGGTCAGCGCTGCTGCGATAAACGACGTTGAAACACACCTTGTCATTCGCGATTCCACGGAATGACTCCCGTAGTTGATCCGATGAGGTTTGGTCTTCGGTGATGTCAACCTATACGCATTACTTCAGCACCGATCCCTTGAGTCAAGATCGAAAGACAACCCACCAAAAGATTGATAAACGCCTCGAACGTTATATCCCCATAGTCCTGGATGAGTTGGTCGTAGATGTAATCCATATCCTCATCGCAGTACACGATACCCAAACTTGCTAGGGCGGCTACCGTCTCCGCCAAGCTGAGGGTATTCGTTTCTCCCTTGTCAAAGTACCGGAATGTGCTCTCGAACTGTTCAAGTTGGGCTGGAGTCAGGTTGGTGTGGTTTCTTGAAACGATCTAATGTTGCTCATATAAGCCAAGGAAAAGAGAATCAGAATCAGGGATGAACAAACCTGATTATCAATGAAGGCAATCTTTTTCGCCACGCTGTGAATCACCAACTCTAACTCAAACTCCAGATCTTGACACGTGAACACCGTGTGGTCGTTCTCCTCCACGTTTGCAGCGAAACAATCTGCCTCCGCCAGTTTCACGACTTCCAGTGTCTCGGAGAGTGTAGGTATTCGTGTTTGAATTTCCTTGGCTTGCTGTTGTTGATTCTACATTCGGGTGTCAATGGCTATACTGGAGAACGGAGGCGTATTCAACATACCTCCAATGGACCTTCAATATTCGTCAACTCGGACGATATAGCATGCAGCCGTTGTTCGAAATCATTAGCAAGGTCAGCAAACGCCATCCTCAAACCCTCCTTAATCCTGCACATTCCGATGAGCAGCCGCTTTGAGCCATTGAAAAAAAAGGGCTCACTTTCGTATTTCCGCATTGATAGCCCTTGACCTCCTTGCCTCGCTCTCCAGCAGTTCTTGCCAGGCTTGATCGAGATCCGCGAGCGCCAGGCCCTCAGGCGGAATGTATTCCGTCAAGCTATACGTCCTCAATTTCGTCTGTACATTCCCAAACAACGTCGTAACGTCCTGCCGTTCTGTGACCCACGTCCGCTTTGTCGTGTGCTTGTACGTTGTGAAATCCGCGGACTGCTGCTTGGCATCAGTGTATGTCCCTGTGAGCACCTGGCTCGACCACTGCGATTGCACCTCCGAGAGGGCGGTGAGGAGGAGTTGGACTCGGCGTTCGTAGTCATTTCGACTGAGCCAAACCGACTGCATAAGTTCTGCGAACTTTTCAACACGTCGGGAAACGGTCTCCGCTTGGTCTGCGGAATGTCAGTCAGTCGTAGAATGTTGTAATGGAATGTGAGCTCACCCATGGAAGAGAAAGCGTGGAAGAAACTGGCAATGTAGGTCATCACACTCTTTTCATCTGGTCGCTTCGAGTCGCACAAATCTTCGACTTCCAGTAGCTGTGGAATGTTCAGGTGGTCAGCAGCAATTTTGAAAGCTAGTCTCGTATTGCCATGTCTGTCGCTCTACGCCATTCTTAGCTTTCCACGTCGTTGGTTGAGCAAATGCAAAGTGCACACCTTGTCTAATTTATCATAGTCCAGAAGGTCGGGGCGATGGCAGTGGATAAGCGCACATCTAACACGACATGAGTACAAGCAACCAACGCTAAGTGAGAGCGGCGGACGAACAAAGCAAGACCATCCGACCAGCTCCATGAAAAGTCGAGTACCTCGACTTCTTTGTAGGGCTCAGTCTTGCGTTGGCACCATAAGAGGAGGCCCTCCTTTGCTGAGAGACCTTCTTCGCTTTCAGAGGGATATGTTAGGACATTGGAGAGGGGAAAGATCGGGAAAAGCAGACCTGATGTCGGCAATAGTGAATCGGAGGATGAGCGTCCATATCATGCCGAGGATGAGTTTGAGATTTCCTTCTATGATGTCTACCGGGTCATAAGTCAGTAATGGGAATGAGGGGAATGAAACGATTTTGTTGTCAGGATAGAATGTGATGATACTTCGGGATACCTTCCAATGAAACGGAAGCAAATATGTAGTGCACATAACAGCAAAAACTGGCAGCAAGACACTCGGCAAAGGCTCACCTTCTGGTCCAATATTCGTCAACTTGACTCCTCTGGACGTAATAAACTCCAGTGCTTTGTTCACATTCTCAGCCATCTGCACTTTGATTCGAGGTGCTTTATTGTAGCGACCAAGAGACGTGTCTCCTGAATATCTTCTCATTAAACAGTCATGATACACTGTTCTCCGGGTTTCTCACCCATAATTTCCTGTATTCCGATCAATCACTTCCATTGATCCATCCTAAAATAAAGCTGCGCACCATAAGTTGGATGAGACGAACACCATCCGATAAGTCTTTCACGAGAGATGTCATAGGTGGGTAACCATTCGCTTCCAGCTTGGTATTCAACCTTACGAAAGCGATAAATCCTGACAATACCGGGCGGTAGCGAGACGAATACGAACCATTTGCAAAAGGTCCTTTCTTGGGTATCCCGGGATTGCGCTTCCAGACTCATTACGGGTATTTGATAACCAAAATTATGGGTAAAATGGTATCGTATCAAGGGTGGTGGTGGTATGAAAGAAGGAAGGGTTTAGGGTCAAATGACGTCCAGCAGAAATGAGAACGCGTCTGGATCGATTTCGAACTCCGACGGCGCGTCCTGCTCTCAACCACCACCGTTGACCTCTCATAACTCTCAACCATCATCATCTAGGACACATTTACTTGGGAGCAACTAGGAAGGACATGGCGACGATCCAGTTTGACAGGATATACCATGGAGTGACGGCAGAAGTTGGCAGTGAGCTTTCCTGTGTAAAATTTGAGAATATGAATATTGATGATGAAGGTTTGTGTAGAATTCCGAGTGGCAGCGAGCGGAATGGCGTGGAAGGGCGCTGAAACGGAAGGAGTTACCGCCATGGCTTCGACCGATATCAAGTGGGCCCAATGGATGCGTGTGGCTCGTGGTTTTCAGCTTCGTGTAGGGATGAAAGACCACAAACGAGAAAAATTCGAGGGTTTCTCGAGAGAGGTACGAGTTATTTATATAGCGGTGCTCAAGAACTGACTTTACTACGATACGGCAGGACCATGACAAACTCGCAAATCTACTGAAAACGCACTTTGGTATAACCCTTGAAACTCGGGAAGTCGCTTTCAAAGGCTGGAATTGGGGTGTCACCGACTTTCAAGGTAGTCCCAACGATCTTAATTACGATTCATGCTCATGTTGTTGTGACCAGGCAATGAGCTTGCGTTTTCCGTCTCCGACAAAATAGCTTTCGAGCTTCCCTTGCGTCAAGTCGCGAACTCCAATATTGCAGGACGAACCGAAGTCTCACTCGAATTCGCTCCCACAAAAGCCAAAGCCATGGGAGACGAGATGGTCGAAATTCGTTTCCATGTCCCTGGCACGCACAGCAAACTCAAGGGCAGCGATGGTTCGCAGAAATCTGACAACGAAGACAACGACAACGACGATGACGAGGTCAGCGCTGCTCAGGTCTTCCACGACATGATCAAAGAAAAGGCAGAGATCGGGCAAGTTTCTGGCGACATGATCCTGAGCTTCGAGGAAGTGCTTGTGTTGACGCCGCGTGGGAGATATGATATGGACATGTTCCCCGACTTTTTACGATTGCGCGGGAAAACGTACGATTACAAGATTCTCTTTGGAAGTATCTCGAAGCTGTTCCTCCTGCCGAAGGATGACCAGCACGTGTTGTTCATCGTAAGTGGCCTTTTCGTGTGTGATGTTGTCGCTGATGACGGCGAACGCAGCTGGGCTTGAGCACTCCCATCAGGCAGGGCCAGACGCGGTACCAGTACCTCGTCATGCAATTTACGCGAGAAGAGGAGATAACGGCCGAGTTAAACATGAGCGAGTACGTTTTTCAGTTCTGCTCCTTGATCCTCTAATCATTCCCTTGCAGAGAAGAGATTGCGAAATACGACAAGCTCAAGAAGAACTACGAAGATCCCACGTACGAGGTCGTCTCGAGCGTCTTCCGAGCGCTCGCAAGAAAGAAAATTATCGGATCTGGCAGCTTCCAAAGGTTCGTAAATACCACCCAATTTTTGTGCAAAATTAATTGTACGTGTAGCCGGGATGGACACCCAGGGATCAAAGCCAACCTTAAAGCCATTCAAGGCGACCTCTTCATGCTCGAAAAATACATCTTCTTCGTCTCCAAACAGCCTACACTGATAGAGCTCTCAGACATCCACCAGGTGGTCTTCTCCCGCGTCGGCGCTTCCACCGCAGCTCGCACGTTCGATCTCAAAATTGTCACAAAGTCTGGGCCTGAGCACAACTTCACGAGCATCAACAAGGAGGAACATGAAGTCACTGAGGCGTACTTGAAGGATAAGAAAATCAGGGTGAAGAACGAGATGGTACCTGATGCGGACCTGCTACTGGCAGCTGCGGCTGGAGATGACGACGACGATGACATGCAGAGTGTTATTAGCTCGGATGAGGACAAACCTAGGGGCCAGAAGAAGGCGCCAAGACCTAAACGGGATGATGATGATGATGAGAGCGAGGAGGATGGTACGTCCTTCATTTCATTTACTGTCCCTCGTGTGTAATGACTGGTTGTTCATCTTACAGAGGACTTCCAGGCGTCAGGATCCGACTCTGGATCACCAAGTGACAGTGACTCTGACAACTCCGGTGCTGAGACGGCCTCGGACGCTAGCGGTGATATTGCGCTCACTAAAAGTGCCAAGAAGGCGAAAGGGAAGGCTAAAGCCAAAGCCAAGGACGGCGAGAGCGGGGAAGCACCAAAGAAAAAGGTAGTCAAGAAAACAGCCGCTGAGAAAGGGGGCGACAGTGACGCGGACGACGATAAACCCAAGAAAAAAGCGCCAAAAAAGAAAACTTCGTCAACTTCTCCGCCGCCCAAAACCAAGCCCAAGCCGAAACCCAAAGCGAAGAAGGCTGATGATGATGTGATGGACGTGGACGTGGACGTGGATGGCGAGGATAAACCCAAGCCCAAGCCTAAACCCAAGCCTAAGCCAAAAGCGAAGGAGAAGGACGACGGGGATGACGCGATGGATGTGGACGAAGATAAGCCCAAACCAAAACCGAAGTCCAAACCCGCGAAGAAGGCCGCGGATGGGGAGCCTGAGCCACCTAAGAAGAAGCTGAAGACGTCTGATTGAACGTCAAGTCCTTACCACTCTTTCTCTTGCGGCTCCCTTCTTACTTAGAGCGACAACTCATGTACACACCGATCTTCTGTTTCTATCCTGAATGATGTTGTAATGTTTTTGGAGTACTACATACATAGTTCTATTCTACTTATGCATTATCAGATAAAAATCAAAGTCAGACAATATCATAGAGTGAACGAGGGTGGAGGATGAGTATCCGGAGCGACAAAGGTTCATCAAGGCTTCGTATAGGTATATGTGATACAGTGTTTCTGTGGTGTGACATGGCGATAAATGGAGCTACATCACTGCTGCAAAGCCAGGTAGGTGAGGTAGATGATAAGAGATTGAAGGAACGGATACAGTTGAGAAGGATTGGTGTTGATGCCGAGTTGAAGTAGAGAAGTAAAACAAATGAAGGAGTGTCGTTTTACACTTGCCCGTACAGGAGCGATCCAGGCTCGAAGACGTCATTACGTCCCACAGGGAGCGTGGGGCTAGCGTAAGCTGGAATGGTAGAAATAAGGGGTTGAATAGGACGTGTGTGGGTGCCAGATGTCTTCCGAGTGCCGGACCTGGACAGCGAAGTAGCGGCGTTGTTTCCTGAAACTCTTGGGCTAAAAAGAATCTGTCTCTCTTGGTGGAGAACGTATGACTACGTAAACGTTCATGAGTCGTCTTTCTGGAATACGCCACGACAGTACTCACTCGAGCAATGAGGATCTTCTCCATCCAGATCTTGCCATCCGCCTCCTTGCATGAGAACTTGTGCAAGTAGTCAGCGGTGTTTTCGAAGAATGAAAGCTTGTCGGTCGACTTGACGGCAAACACAAAAGGTTTTGGAGCTCGTTGGGCACGAGTGAAGTGGTACGCATCAAAGTTCGACAATGAGCACAGCATCACCTCGTCTCTGCGCTGGAAAACGGATCAAATGTGTTAGTCGTCAAACGCAGAATCTAGCAAAACCGTTAAGACGAACATTATCGCGTTTGGACAACCACAAGCAATGTTCTCGAAGTTGCATCCATCGCTTACTCCATTTCCCACGTTTTGACTCCCATTCCACATATCCCGAATGGGTGGGCGAGCTGGTGGGCATGGCCTTCAAAGAAACGAAAGTGAGAAATTTGCCGTACGGCAGTTGTGAAAACGTACAGCAAGACTCAAAGGTTTGGCAAAGGGAGTTAACCTGACGACGAAGGTGTTCATCATCTTGTCCTTGTTCCAAGAAGCTTGCACGTCTGACAAAAGCTCGAAACTTCGAATAGGCCGTTCTAATTAACCAGGAAAAATAAGCGGAAGGACCCAGAACAGAAAGCAAATACGTACCCATTCCGAAATCCTGTGCCACCTCCCAGAGCATCCACCCACCATTCCCAGCCGAACCACGTAATGAACCTTGCGCCTCGATCATCTCAATGACGTTGCCTGCATTCGTAGTGGCAGTAATCTCCACCATATTGAAACGCTGCATATCCCCAACAAAGATGCGTTGTTGCGTCACCACAGCTGTAGGGCTTGACGAAGCGGACGCAAGGCCGGGCGATTGCAATCGTCCAGCACTCGTACTTGGACGCGAGGTACGCTGGGCATCAGCCTGGGTCTTTGACGATCGCGAGGGAGGGGGGTCTGCGGGTGAGGCTCTGGCTAGACTGCGATGGTGTTGGTCATCCATGCTGAGACGGGGCATTGGAGGTGGTTCTTCGAATCCGAAAGATGTATGTGCATTGGACGCACTACGATCACGAGCGACGGATTGCGACCGTTGTCGTTGAAGTTGAGTTATCGTGGTGGGTTCCTCAACCCGACTACGACTTCGCGCTCTAGTGGTAGTCATGCTTCGAGCCACGGGAGCGTCTGGAAGTGGTGGCCTATCTTCCTCCTCGAATGTCCTTCGCTCAACACGATGAAAAGATCGCATAGGTCGAAGGGGTGGCGGCGGGGGGCTGGATGGCGACTTGTGTGACGGCGGCGAGTAGGCAGGTGGTGGGTCTCTCAAACTCCGACTCCTGCTTGCTCTCAGGGCACCAGGTGGGTCAAACGTCTCTAACGATGTTCGAGATGCGAAGGACGGAATGTCATGTGGTTGCTGAAATGAGGGGTGTGAAGTCGAAGGGGCGAACTGCGAAGATTGATATTCAGCGCCTTGCACATTCTGCAGCTTCCTAGCAAGGGCATCAGGCGAGAATGGCCGTCCGTGTGAAGCCATCGCATGCTGACGTGGAGGGTATCCAGCAGTAGTCGCAGCATGTAACGCGGCTTCTTGAGAGCTCGACATGACCATGCCTGGCGCTACGATACCACCACCAGCACCAGCGGGCCTCAACGTTATTTGCCTGCTACGAGGCTGACGTTCTGTCCCCTCGCCTTCTTGTCTCATAGCCCGATCCTTCCGCTTCTGCTGTCTCTCATCCCTCACCTGCCTTCTAATCGTCCGCTGGGCAGTAAGGGCCGTGGGAATGCGTTGCGCCAAGGGCACGTCGTCGTCGTCTGAGCTCGAGCCCCTAAGCATACGAGGCATACGAAACTCACGAGGGGAAACTGTGGTAGAGGAAGACCGTTCGGGGTCTTGAGCGTAATCGTCTGTTGACTCTTCATCCTCCGACGTGGTAGGTTCCGAAGAAGATGGAGTATCGAATAAGCTGGCTCCGTGGGTTACTCCGCGACGGCTACCGTCTTCGTCCCTCCTATCGTCGTCGTCGTCGTCACGCCCACCCATCCGTTTTGAGAAAGCCATAGATGGATAAAACCCGGTCGGCGTATCCCGTTGCTGATAAAGGCTTGCTCCATGGGTATACATGTCCTGTTGCTGTTGTTGAGCTTGATGGTGGTTGCTGTTCGAGTCCCAACTGCTTCCATCAACCATTTCACGCGCAGCCATTTTAACCTGCACTTTCGCATGAATGCTTCCACGATCACGCGGCGAGTCAGGTGGCGGAGGCTGTGCAAAATTTGCTGCCTCCTCCGTTGAAGCTGAGGGAAGCAACGATCTTGCACGGACTGTATCAGCAGATGTGCCTGGTTGATATTCCAATCCTTCCTCGTCGAGCACTAGAAAATTTCCAGGTGAAATAGCTAGCGGAGCATCCTTGCTGTTTTCGGGCTCCGAATAACAGTGAAAACCATCTTTGCTGAGCCTCGGGTCTATCCATCGATGGGCGGGGAAATATTGGAAATAGTCGGTATCCGGCGGAGAGTTGAGAATATCGCTGTCTTCCGAGGAGGAGCGCGTGAGTATTCCTGGGCTATCGTCTCCATCGAGAAAGGTAGGATCAAGCGCATGAGAACCACTATGACGCATAATAAGAGGGTTCGAGTTGCGCTCCTCAGAGCCGGAGGCGGAGGACGTTGATGAGGAATTCGACGTCGAAGACATGGAGCGCGAGAGGGATGCAGAAAGATCAGAGGATGAGAAGCGAGATGACGATGGAGAGGCAATCTGCTCTTCAAAAGAACTTCGGGATGTTGTGTAATACGGAGTGTAAAGTACTGAAGAGGAGGAGGAAGCACTGCCATCGTCAACCTCAACATCAAAATCCAGCGGGAGGTTGGTGAGATAGTCCAAATCAATTATGTCCTCGTCCTCATTGTGGTCGGTGTTGGGAAGATCACTTGCAGAATCTGCCAAGTCCAAACCGGGATTGGAACCCGTTACGACATCGGCGGTAATGAAAGATGATGATGGCGATAATGATGACGAACCAACGGTGAAGGGCGCCGACACATTGTCGTCCCTAAGTTTGGGCAGCGGCACGTCATAATGAGCGGCACCAAGGGATGTGAACCCTTGGGAAGAACCAAGTTCCTCGGTGGCAGGCGCAGGGCAAATTTGACTTGGCAGCAAAGGCTGCGACCCAGGTGGTAGGGACTCAGTATTGCTGAACGTCGGATCCTGCAACACTCTCGCGATGGACGTTCGATCCTCTTCATCCCAAGGCTCAAACGGAAGACCGGCTCCAACGCGGCCTTTGCGGACCTAAGTACAAGCACAAATTTTTGTTGAATCATCAAAGGGAAGGCGAAGGGTGAGATGGAGGAACGTACCTTTTTCGTGAGAACTACGTTCATAGTAGAGAGAGTATGTAGAGAAGGTAAGGAAGGTCGGGAGGCGAACGCTGGCTTTTGGCTAGCTGGACGGGGCTGTATACGGGCGGCTGAAAAGGCACGGGGGAGGCCTGGGTGTGCAGCGCTGCCTGAGGATGCTGCGGGTGGGCATGTGGCTACGGCTTTCTTTGGTGACATTAGAGGCGAACGAGGGTTAGGAGGAGATGAGGCCAGGCCCGAAGGAGGTTGAGGTTGAATAGTCCTTTGTGCAACCGGTTCAACTGGAGCAAGACACGCAAAAGGATCATCGTCAAGGAGGAAATCTGGGGGCGGGGAATCTCGTGAAGTCGTAATTGTAGTGGATAAACGCGATCCTGTATCTTTATTTGATACGCTATGGTTAACTGAACTAGATGCCGAAGACTGCGACCGCATCCTCGAAGCAAAGGTAGACGAAGTTGGACTGGTGAGTGGCGAGGTCGCTGGTATTTGCTGAAGAAAAGACGGCACCAGAATAGATGACAGGGAACGGCGGTTTTTCGCCATCTTCTTCTCCCCGTATTGAAGAGACTTGGATGGAGAAAGGCGGGTTCTTTGGGAGTGAAGGGGGTGTTCGTCGTAAAGGTGTGCGTAAAATTCAGTGCTTGCGGGAATAGGGATGCTCGTCAAGTTTACTTGTGATTTCCCTGAAACTTGATCCTGGATGAAGAGACGGGTAAGTAAGTTTGAACGTTCATTTTTCATCGACCCGTAACTCGTGTGTTCAGGCGGAAGCGACTAGGAGGCGACGACTTACGGAAGAGTCTGAAGATATTCGCTCGCTGTGCGTTTCTTCCCTTGTACCAGCTAAGCGCTCCCTCGGAGGATCCCTAACTACTATAGAGGAGTTGAGGCGGCCACCCGCTGCGGTAAAGGAGGCAAACGACGCGATTGAGCGAGGGCCTATTAATGGGTGAAGCTGATTGCGAGCAGTTTCTACAGAATTGAACGAGTGTGTGGAGACGGCAGTTATATCAGGGCGATTTGTTACAGCATAGAGGGGGTGAGAGAGCAGACGAGCTTCGACGCCTGGCATGGATTATTTGTTATGCGTGGTAAAAATCCCGGAGAAAGTGTTTTCGTGTGGGACCCTGATGTATCTGGGGTTCGAAAAAATAGATCTCTACGATCAGATTACTTTTTCGCGTTTTAATGAGCCTTTACCGGAGGCGCTTTTTGAGGGCGGAGGAGGATGCGCTTGAGGAGAAAAGGAGGTGGAAGAGGAGAAGGAGGAAGTAATGAGATGATCTTGCAAAGCAAGCGTTTGGCAGCAAGCGTTTTGACAGCGCCCCGACAGGCCCCTGGATTCCAAACTACTCCAAACTACTGCGACCGACAAGGCAAACATGGCAACCGCCGATACTGCAGCATCCAAGATGATCACCGTTCAGCGATCCAAATGTCCTTCCACGTCGCGTTGCAGCGCGTTGCTCACAATCTATTGATTATAATTTACTCCAGGGCGCGTCATACCACCTCATAACCAGGCACTTTGACGTTTCTTCGGATCAAATTGAACGTACGCCTTCTTCCACTCTCTCATGAAGAAGAAATTTCGGAAGTAAAAGCATCAAAAAAAGAGGCCAGATGAAAGAGCCGACTTTCACAGACCTAGACGCGTATAAAACCAGCGATGCTTAGAATTATCACCTCCTTGTCGACGCCGGTCAACTTAACCGCCAGCCACACGCGCACATGTGGACCAAAGGGTGGGTTTGACGTCGACATCGCATCAACCCGAACATGCGCAGGCTGGGCGCCTCATGAGGCAAAAAACTTTCACGGAAAGCCAAGGATTCTGTTCGCCTGGAACGTTTTCTCACTTTTCTGGTCACCAGCCCACGACGCGAAGTTACGCTGCCAAAACAGAATGGCAGATTATCGGATTCAATCCTTAGGTTGCCATGCCTGCGCAGCTGTACAACACCTGTCCTGTGCATCTTCAAAGAAACTCGTTTCCATGACCGAGTCCGAGGAGAGGAGGACCGAAATTTATTCCCGGAAATCACCACTTGATTGAAATACCATCGACGCGCGTTCTGATTCCATTAATACGACCGACCGGCAGTCTTAACAGTCTCTCGACAAAGAATCAGACTATCACTCTAGAATCACAAGGGTTGTTCTCGGAGGCGTGTATAACCGTGGATTACTCACAAAACTACGAGGCACCCATCTTACTGGAATATGAAACCAAAGAGTAAGGAAAACGTAAAAGTGAACAAATGGCCATGGAACCCGGAAAGTATATTGACACTTCGGGTTCTTTCCCCTGGATTTTCTTATTCATATTACGTGGGTGTGTTCTGGCAGCCGTGTTTTGACTCCGTATCCCAAATCACAGCGGAGTGCATCAAATCATGGACCACCCTCTTTTGGAAAACCATAGTCTCGAGCTTGGAAGCTAAAGCTTAAAGCCTCCTCTCCTCCATTCGGGCGTTGATCCCGCTGTTGCACAATGCAAATGGTAAGCACTAGCAAACACTCGGGTAAGATGTAGCGCAGCACTACACTGCCATCTTATCCAAGTGTTTACTGCCATGAAGACTATGAAAATCTGCCAAAACACCATTATCGCGTCTTCCCCTGAGAAACATCACGCTCTAGGTTCTCGACTTCGCGCGCGTAGCAGTACCGCCTTTTTTAAAGCTGTTACTAGCTTTCCGGTGGGAGCCAGGAACGAAAAATTGTCTTTGCTCTCAGGCAATCTCAGGCCTGTTCGAACGTTTCTGCGACGACCAAGCAACTTAGGTAAAGGGGACAGAAATACCAAAGTAGCATGAATCGCAGCTTCCGAGTTAACCGAAAAATAGCGCGCTCGAGCGTCAAGAACTATTTCTCAACTATTTTGAGTCGACCTTTCGGACGTTATTCAAATGGACTCGACAATAGAGCGTATCAAAGACTGTCATAAAAGCATAAAGTGCTGTGATATACCGTACTATTATTACAACTCGGTATTTGTGCGCAAGAAACCAGTATTCAGAGCTATCATAAAAGTCTCATAGAACAATTGATTTGGATAAGCTCTACTTCATTAACCCGGGAAGAAACAGAAATCGCCTTATCTCCCCCGCCAAGTGGCTTCGTATGAGACAAAATTTGCTTCCAGAAAACCTCGGGTGTATTCAAAGCTGAGAGAATATAAAACACAGTTAGTCCCATTTTTGGCACTACAATGCCTGTCTGTTGGTATTTATAGTGAGCTCAGACGATCTTGGATACACGTTTGCTCATGTAAGCCCTAAAAAAAGATTTGAACGAACATTGAAAGGGTAAAATGGGTGAAAGATTCATCAATTTTATATCTCAAATACTTTGGGAAAGCACTTGGAGTACAAGGACGCGTCGTAATTCAGACAAGAACAAACACCGCGGTCACCTGATACATTTCGGACCGGGATCCATTTGCTGAAATAACCCATCAACATTGAAAAGTACCACAAGACGACAAAAAACTGGGGTGGAAATAGAGGACGTTGTTGGAAGTTGAAACTTTGACATCGGGCCGCAGTCTCTGGAATTGTCAACCGTATTGATTTCATTGATAATATGTACATTGCGTGCTCGTGGTCAACAGAACATGGACTCAAGATGCAGAGAAGACGAAAGGTAAATCAGACAGCAACATCACGGTATGTTCTCAGCTGAGCCCTGATTCTCGTTCCCTGGCCTTTCGTGAAGCCGCCAGTCATACAAGCGTCGTCGCTATAATCCATAAAGTTGGCTATAGAGACGTCAAGTTAGATAGCTAACTGCGGCGGAGCAAAATACAAAACTAACTCGTTGGATCATCAAGTTTGCTCTTGGGGCAAGTACGACGTGTCTTGATGCAGCCATAAGCAGCCTCCTTCTCCGGTGGTGTGTCGTCGACGTGGTCTCCCTTCCCAGTGCATCCACCCTACAATCATGGGAACAAGGTCAGGCAACCGTCGAGCGTCCCGCTGTCCAAACTGCTTACCTCGAAAGTGTGGTAAAGCCCAGACCAGTGACCCGACTCGTGGGTAAGTGTTCGTCCCATGTTGTATGGCGGGGTTTGGCTTCCGGGCATAGTCGAATAAAGAATAACAACACCATCGTTTGATGGCTTGCCACTGTAGTCTTTCGGGAAGGTAGCGTAGCCAAGGAGGCCTTGTCCAGGTCCCTCTTTGAGTCTGTTCAACCTGTAAGAACTAGGATGCACTCAAAATAGAGCAACACGCACCCGACGGTGTAAACGTTAAGAGCAGACGCATTCCCCTTCCTGTATTGACTCTTCAAGTCCGCTTCTTCAGGTCTGTGTTATACAAGACCGTCGGTTCATGCTTCTTAACAAAAAAAATGAAACTTACGTGTCGGGGGCAACTTTGGCAAACCAATCTGGACTCAAGATTCGTGAGATCGTGACAAGATTCCAGCTGACTCCAGTGATGTTATAGTCTCGATTCATAACATCAACTTGCGCTCTGATCCGCTCATCCCTAAGTTCGAACTTAGTAAGTCGAGGTGTTAAAGGCATAGAGGATATCAACGTACGGAACAAAGCCTCCGTCAAGAGTTTCGTTGGCGTATACAACGTGGAAGTGAATGTCAAGAGTCGCGGTTGCGGTCGAATTCTCGTCGGGCGGCGGGAGCCGGTTGGTTTGGAAAAGCCTTTCCGCAGAGGCAATGGCGGCGGAGGTGATGTGCGTTCCGCATCCTCTACAATGCAAGATATCAGACTCAACATAGGCCTTACAAGGACGGTCCTCACCTTCGACGAGCGATGTCACGTCTATGGGGAGCGCCGGTGACAAGGGAAGCCCCCAATAACAAGATAGCAAAGTAGATCGAAGAAAACATTCTGAGGTAGACAAGTGAATGTGTCGGCACAGCCGTTGGTGTTATTGGTGATTTTTTTGGGTTTTATCGCTTCGACCTTCGGGAGAGCCTGCTCCTCGGTAAGTCTGTGGGTGTAAAGCTAATCACAGTTGCAGAATGCCGCTTTATATATCGCAAGGTGGCGGACCTGCACCTGCACCGCATTTGCTGTCAGCTGATTGTGGCACAGCCTGATACCAACAGTTTCAGGCGCCCTCAGTTTCGAACGGCTTTACTCGAACAAGTACGCACGTACCCCAATCCCGGAGTCATGTCTTGTTGCAAAGACGAGTTATGGGTGGGAGTTGGTGAACGCTCAGAGAGGAGCTTGAAGGGAAAGTTCGAACTCCTTCCCAATCATATGAATCTATATCCCCGACAAAGTCCGACACTTGGTCCGACATCCCCCAACGCAAAGATTTGAAAATAAAATAAACCAAGTAGAAAAAATGGATGTCGCCGATGTTGTCTCAAGAACTTGACTGGACTCTAACCAATACGCACTGTGAAGCCAAGCACCTCCCCATCCACAATTGCGAACTTCCCCGCGTTGCCGATGCTCAAACACCAAATGGCGCCCCTTGACCTAAAATTAGGACTCGGAGACTTGATTTATGGGCAAGAATAAAACACTTGTCATCGCCTGCAGGCCATACCCCGTGCTTCAAGATAACGTTGTTGACCCTATTTTTGGGAGCCCTGTTATCGTATCTCGTTCAAGTAATCGCCGTCAGACATCCCTGTCCCGTGGGTATTTCACGAGAGACGAGGAAGAACTTAGAAGAAAGTCAAAATCCGCCTTATTGGCAACTTTTGGAGATCTTGAAGAATTCCACTCCGGAAATTCTTCTGGGGCGATCGAAAAATCCCTATCCTCGCTGATAGTACAATCAGAAACCCGTTTTACGTGCAATGGCGTGCCAACTCACCACGGTAGGTTGCGAGTTGACAGCAACAAATGTGTAACTACTAACCAGAGGAATCTGGAAATGGATGTGGTCGAAAGCCGTTCGTTGAGTTGGACTTCGGTACTCGAAAAGACAGGAAATGGCTGGCGGAGAGACAGCAAGTTAGCATAATCAGGGAAGAGTTTCTTGTTTTTCACTTGAAAAATCTCTGTCTGCGATTGAAGAGAAGGGCCGCAAGTAAGCCGATACGAGACAGGTCGGAGGAATTCTTGTCAAATGAGTCTAGTGAAGCGACGCGCCAGGCCGTGGCTTATTGGCCAATGCTAGAAAGAAGGACCATGCCCGTCGAGTCGTGCAGAATGACCACGGAACGCGATGCAAAAATCGCAGATCCACCACCCGGGTTTTTGGAGTCGAGAAAGCCTTTTGCTAGTAAGTACTAGTGAAGCATCTAAAACAAATCATAAGGAGCGACGTCCCCTTCTTAATGAAAAATGGCTTTTGCAGCAGTTGCCGTCGGTATGTAGGAAGCCCAGACGAAACTAGTGATCAACCAAGAAAAGTCGAAGGGATTAGTAATAACCTGGTAGCATTCGGGTCGTTTCTCTAGAGTTTTGACTCGGAAGGCGTTACACCGACGAGCAGCCACTGAAAAACCAGACGGTTTTGCAGCTTTGACGCGCAGAGAGGAAGGTGACTTGAGCCTAATACGGTAGCGAGCGGCCTCTACTGACGGATGGCGGACGCTGGCAAAAAAAACTCGAGACGCGACGACAATAAATTGCAAGGCATACATTTTCGAGTTCCCCGAGCTAGAGTCAGTTTGTAGTCAGTGTCCATGATGCGTATGGTGATGCCGACTGCCGACCAGCCACGCTTGAGCCACACGCGTTCAAGTTGTGGCGGCAGAGCGTGTGATCGAAATTTCGACAACCATGAAGTCCGTGTCACTTCAACTGCACAACTCCTACCAAATATCAGGGCCTCCTCTTTCTGGTTTTTTGGGTTTACAAGGCTAGGGTTTATACCATTGTCATCAACAAGTTCGAAGCAAAGGCAGCGGCATGTCTATAATCCCCCCAGCCAGCAAGTCAATAATCCCACAAGCTCTACGCAAACCACGCATCATATCCATCCCACTCGCGCGTCCACGCCCATCCGCGAAGCTTGACCTGAGGATGTTGACTTATTACCAATTCCAACTTGACGAGCGTCAAAAGCCACCTGGTTCACAACGGGGCATCGCGAACTGGTTAACTGGCAAGGCTGCGGGTATGTGGGTCGGTTTCGGGAAAGCCGAGGGTTGGAGGGTACGTGTTTGATTTACTATACACGACGTGTAGAGGGTAGACTGATGAGGGTGCGTGTAGCGCAGGACGTATGAGTATGGGGAACGACTGATGCACAGCGTAGACTTCGAGGAATTGGCGTTGAGGAGCATCGACCCGTCCCTTGGGCCCTCTATCAAGCATCCGGGCGGGGGAAGCGCGTTGTGGGAGAAAGATGAAGGGAAGGAGAAGGAGCCCGCTGAAACGGAGTCGTCATCGGTGGGTTTTATCATCCCTTCTTGAGGGCTGAGTATTCCGAACTGAAAGTGGACTTGTGTAGATCCCATTCCTCTACCCACCCTCATTAACGTCCTCGGCAGTCGCTCTTGGACATCTGCGGTGGCATGTCGAGCACCGAATATCTCGCCACAGGAAAGGATTCTACATGTGGGGACTCCTCACACCTATCACGTTTCCTTTAAAGTTGATTCGTAGGTCTATGTTTCGCTCGGAAGTTAGTGTATCCAACCAATGACTTGACAGCTATAATACCCAACCTCCCATTTTTCTTCTGCGTCTGGCGGAGCTGGTCGCATTATAATGGTCCGTATCTGTCCCATCGCTCATATATATCTGCTCAACTAAGAATAAACAGCCCTCAAATCCTCTGAATACCTTGAAACCCTACTAGACAACAACCAAATCGTACCACAAGCGAGCCAGGTGCTCGACGAAATATACAACGAATTTTCACCTCTCACCTCACCCTCTTTGTTATCACCTTCAATTACCTCACCCCCGTCGTCCGACGCAGAATCAAAGTCCTCACCCTCATTGGCCAGCGTTGACCCTCCAAGCCCGGGGCACCGACTCGCTCTCCTAGTAACACCCGACGCGGTCCCTGCTCTTCTCGCCAAGTTTGAACTGACGGAGAAGGCGGGCGCGGATCTTTATAGGGCTATTGAGCAGGCGAGGGTGAGGGTTGAGAGCGGAAAGCTGGATACGTAGGTTTAGATATATACCCAAACGTAGATTGTGTTATACATCCTGCAGCTGTGAGTGTGCGCCAATTCCCGTCTCCATTGAAAAATTAAGATATTTCAAATCTTAGTATAGTGTAGGGGTGATCGGTTATTGGGTGATCATGAGTTACATGTCGCACACAACTTTTTCATGAACAATTTATCTCACCTTGCGCTCCAGCTTGTATGAACCTTGACGCGAAGCTGGACTCTGGAATGTTGACGTCCTATCAAATCCGACCGAACGGAGACCGCAAACCCGTCCTAAGGTTTCTCTCACAACAGGTTGTCGAGAACTGGTTGAAAGAGAACACGACGAGCGCGTGGGCTCGATTGGGGGAAAGCCGAGGGATGGAGGTGTGTTTTATCTTGTGCGGCCGCACCACTCAGCTTGACGTTCCTCTCCTCCTCTATCGCGTCCTCGAAAGAGAACATGTATGAGCGCTCCCAGGCTCATCCAGTCGATACACGACTCAATCAACCTTCGCCCCTTCTCTTCTCCCTCGATGGCCCAAAATCGCTACAACCTCCAGATCATGTTGACGACCCAGCGCCAGTTCAATGACTATGTGTTTAACGTGGTCCTCTACCCTTGTAGTCGGGCGCACCGTGACTGTAAAATGTGCGAGACCTTTCGGTGCTCAGCCTTTGCAGCTCAACGGTCACTCTCCTTCTTCTCAATTGAGGAAGACTTGTCTGTACCTGGTCTTTTTCGAGAACCCCGCTCCGTCACTTTTACAACGCACTGAAACGAGGAGGCCATGCGTGGCGTCCGCAAGTCCTTCCCAACCATCAACATCAGTCAGAACGACAGTGGAAAAAGGCGCAGAACGTACCTAATTTTTGAAGATAGGTGGTAACAGGGAAGGCGGGTTGGGTTGCTTCTGCGGAGGACGGGGAGTTGCATAGAGAGAATATGCATCGTATGTATTCGTCGACTGAATCTGCCAGAACGGCTACCACTGGCTAAAAGCTTGTCAGCAGGGGCTCCTGTGTCCAGCGAGTACACTCCGAGTCCGCACCTTCATTCCCGGTGACATTTCACCGCCCATCATCGTAGGTGCCTTCAACGCCCATCATCGTAGGTGCCTTCAACGCCCATCATCGTAGGTGCCTTCAACGCCAACAGATTTCGCTCTCTTGTCGTGAACCATGTATATTCCAGATGGAGCCAGCATTTAAGAAAGTCGAGGACACCAATTAACCGCCGAGGATTGAGAAAGCCAAAGACGGGGAGAGTCAGGCATCGGCCCGTATCATGTAAAAATAGATCAACACGTGTTTACCTCATATAATTGATTGTTGGGGCATTCAGCGCGCTCCTTTCTTTGCCTCCCACCTCCCATCATCCTCAACCTCTTCACCTTTGAAATCTCAACATGAGCGGAGCGAGCGTTCTTGCCGGTGCTCACCACGTTGTTGCTAGTAACACCATGTTCAATACTGCTAACGCTGTGAGTAGAATCGTTATCGTCTCAATGTTCAGTGGCTGGTGAACTAGACTGATTGCGTGGCTCACGGGCAGATGTACATCCACAACAATTTTGGCAGGATGCCGTCTGATGGGGTCATTCCCCTTATGCCAACTCCGAGCAATCGGTTCACAGGCCGCACAGAGATTGTCACCAAACTTAAGCACCATTTTTCTACAAACGTGACTGACCCTGCTTGGAAAAGAAAATTCTTTCTGCTACATGGAATGGGAGGCATTGGAAAGACTCAGATTTGCTTGAAGTTCATTGAGGAAATGTCTGGCTGGTGAGTATTTGCAAAGAGGCAGCTCCAACCCTCACTTCTAACATTGCAATTGCCTTCAGTTTCTCTTCTGTTTTCTGGATTGATGCATCTTCAGCTGGCACTATCACACAGGGGCTAAAAGGTATCTGTAATCTTCCTGAAGCCCAGTCTAGTCGACTGGATGGCTCACCTGAATCTGCTCTTCACTGGATTGGCTCACTGGAAGACAACTTTATAATGGTCTTTGACAATGCTGATGTGCTATCACCTGCTCAGCTGGAGACTTATTTTCCACCACCTGGAAAGGGGGGCAACATCCTAATTACTAGTCGGAACTCTGCCATGCAATGTTTGACTTCCCCAGAGAGTTCATGTGAGGTGAATGAGATGGAAGAGAATGATGCCATCAACTTGCTTCTGAAAGCCAGTTGCTTGGCGTCATCTTCAATTGAGTTTCGTGCTGAAGCTTGTAAGATTGTGAAGGAGCTCTGTTGCCTTCCTCTTGCTACTGACCAAGCTGGTGCTTACATTGCTTCTGGGGCTACCACTATTAGAAACTACCTTTTAAAATACTCTGAGCATCGAGAAACTCTGTTATCTCATTCAGAATTCACAGGTGCATCTAGATATAACAGATCTGTCTATGGTACTTGGGAACTGTCATACAAGGAAATCCTGCAGAGAGCTGAAGGGAATGATATATATAAGGCCAAAGCAGCTCAAATAGCAATGCTTCTTCTAGGATTATTTCCATTCTTCCATCATGAGGGAATCACTGAAAAAATATTTTCCTATGCTGCTCTCCAAAAGGGTAAAGAGCACTCTAGCCCTGAATTGCCACTTGCGAGCTCTATACTGGACAGGAGCCTACTTCCACTCAACAGAGCAGGTACTTGGGATAACTTACTTTTTGGAGAAGGCATTCGGGTATTGCTGTCCTTCTCCTTGATTAAGAAAGGGCCATCTGATGGTGTATATGCAATGCATCCATTGGTGCATACATGGGGCAGAGACAGATTGACTCTGAATGAGAGGGAAAGATCTTGCCTAATGGCATATGTTACTTTGTCTTGTTCACTAAGGGAGGATGACAGCCAACCATATGGATTTCAGAGGGTCTTGGTAACACATGTGAGAGCAAATATGGAGCATTCCAGATCAGAAAGTAATCAGAAAGGTATCAGTTACTTTGATGATGCTTATGCCAAGTTTGGAGATCTCTTGCAAAGACAGGGATACATAAAGGAAGCAGAGATTTTGCAAACTATACTTCTGGATACAAGAAAGAGAATTCATGGGGTAGAACATTTAGATACAATTGGAGCCATGGCAAGACTTGCAACAACAAATCGTGACTTGGGAAGATACAAAGAGGCAGAGAAGCTGGAGATTCAAGTTCTGGATGCAAGAAACAGAATTCTTGGAATGGAGCACCCAGACACAATTCTTGCCATGAAACATCTAGCAGCAACATATTACAACCTAGAAAAATACACAGAGGCAGAGAAGCTGATGATTGAAGTTTTGGATGCAAGGAACAGAATTCTTGGAGTGGAACACCCAGATACAATTACAGCCAAGGCAAATTTAGCAGCAACATACCAATATTTGGGAAAGTACACAGAGGCAGAGGAACTGAAGATTGAAGTTCTGGATGCAAGGAAAAGAATTCTTGGAAAGGAACACCCTGCTACAATGACAGCCATGGCAAATCTAGGATCAACATACTATAGTCTGGGAAAATACACAGAAGCAGAGAGGGTGGAGATCCAAGTTTTGGATGCAAGAAACAGAATTTTAGGGTCAGAACACCCTGATACAATCAGTGTCATGTCAAATCTAGCAGCAACATACCATAGCCTGGGAAAATACAAAGAGGCAGAGAAACTGAATGTCCAAGCTTTGGATGCAAGAAAGAGAATTCTTGGTGTGGAACACCCAGACACAATTTTTGCCATGGACAATCTAGCAACATTATATTATAACCTGGAAAGATACACAGAGGCAGAGAAGCTGAAACATGAAGTTCTCGATGTGAGAAACAGAATTCTTGGAGTGAGACACCCAGATGCAATCCTTGCCATGAAAAGTCTAGCAGCAACATATTATAAGCTGGAAAAATATGGAGAGGCAGAAGAGCTGATAATTGAAGTTGTGGATGCAAGAAAAAGAATTCTTGGAGTGGAACATCCAGACACAGTTACAGCCATGGGAAATTTAGCAGCAACATATCAATGTCTTGGAAAATACACAGAGGCAGAGAAGTTGAAGATTGAGGTTCTAGATGCAAGGCACAGAATTTTTGGAGAGGAACACCCTGATACAATCACAGCCATGGCAAGTCTAGGATCGACATATCATAGCCTGGGAAATTTTACAGAGGCAGAGAAGCTGAAAACTCAAGTTCTGGATACAAGGAGTAAAATTCTTGGAGTGGAGCACCCAGACACAATCATAGCCATGGAAAGTCTGGCAGCAACATATTATAGCTTGAAAAGATACACAAAGGCAGAGAAGCTGGAAATTCAGGTTCTTCAGAGAAGAAAGAAAAATTGTGGAGTGGAACAATCACAAACAATTACAGCCATAGAAAATCTAGCAGTTACATACCATCAACTTGGAAGATACACAGAAGCAGAGAAGCTGAAGATTGAAGTTCTGGATGCAAGGGACAGAATTTTTGGAGTGGAACACCCATTTACAATCACAGCCATGGCAAGTCTGGCAGTAACCTATTTTAATCTAGGAAAGTACACAGTGGCAGAGAAGCTGGAGATCCAGGTTCTTGAATCAAGGAAAATAAGCTGTGGAGTGGAACACTCACAAACAATTGCAGCCATGGAAAACTTAGCAGCTACATACCATTACCTTGGAAAATACACAGATGCAGAGAAGCTGAACATTGAAGTTCTAGATGCAAGGAACAGAATACTTGGAGTGGAGCACCCAGATACAATCAAAGCTATGGTGAATCTAGGCGCAACATATCATCATCTGGGAAAGTACACAAAGGCAGAAAAGCTGAATATTGAGGTACTGGATGCAAGGAGCAGAATTCTTGGAGTGAGCCACTCAGAGACAATTACAGCCTTGTCAAATTTAGCAGTAACATATCATGACCTGGGAAAATATGCAGAGGCAGAGAAGCTGAAAATGGAAGTAATGGATGCAAGAAAGAGAATACTTGGAGTGGGACACCCAGATACAATCACAGCTATGGCAAATCTAGCAGTAACATATGATAGCCTTGGAAAATACACTGAGGCAGAGAAGCTGGAGACCCAGGTCCTGAGTGAAAGAAGTAGAATTCTTGGAGTGGAACACCTTGAGACAATTACAGCCATGTCAAATATAGCAGCTACATATCATAACCTGGGAAAATTCATGGAGGCAGAGAAGCTAAAGATTGAAGTTCTTGATGTAAGAAGCAAAATTCTTGGACTGCAACACCCAGACACAATTCTTGCTATGGGAAATCTAGCAGCCACATATCATAACCTGAAGAAATACACAGAGGCAGAGAAGCTGGAAATCCAGGTTTTGGATGTAAAGAACAGAATTCTTGGAGTGGATCACCGAGATACAATCCATGCCATGGAAAATCTGGCAGGAACATGTTATAAGCTGGAAAAGTATGCAGAGGCATTAAAACTGAACATTCAGGTTCTTGAGGCAAGGCAAAAACATCTTGGTGTGGAACACCCAGAGACAATCACAGCCATGTTAAATCTAGCAGCCACCTTCTATCACCTGGAAAAATATGTAGAGGCAGAGAAGCTGATCATTGAAGTTCTTGATGCAAGAAATAGAGTTCTTGGAGTGGAACACCCAGGTACAATCACAGCCATGGAATATTTAGCCACAATATATGGAACCCTGGAGAAACACACAGAAGCAGAGAAGCTGGAGGTCCTAGTTCTAGATGCAAGAAACAAAATTCTTGGAGTGGAACACCCAGAAACAATCACAGCCATGGCAAATCTGACAGCTACATGTAGGATCCTGGAGATCCAAGCTCAGCAAGCACAAAGCAGAGTTTCTGGAGGGGAGGACCCTGGCAAAATCAAGACTATATCCAATGTTGAAGAAGCTCAGAGTACTCAAGGTCCTGATGGAAGGAGCACAGTACTGGGAGAAGAAACTTCAGATTCCATACAGGTTTTTTTGGATCCTCCTGCAGCAGCAATTCTGCCAGATTTAACACTAAAGTCTGAGAAAAAAGGTATGTAGTGAGCTTGATTTATTTATTTTTCTTCTCACCAACTCCCACAATTATATGATCAGCACATTTCCTATCAACTCTCTCAAAGAGAATTTCAAAATTCAAGTCCAAGATAACACATTCATCTCATCAAAAGGAAACTCATCACAGTGGAAGTTTTGCAGGAACTAGTAGTTGAGTTACTTATTGTAATTGATTCCATGCTATTCAACAATATTCTGTTTCACTGGTATTTTGTACTCATCTCTTGATATATTTTTCAATGAAAATTATGTTTGACTGGTTTCATTGATGATTGATTTTATGTAGAGGTAGAGGTAGAGGTAGATGTATTCCGGAGCAGTCCCAATGAGGAACAACTAGCTTCCGACACACAACTGTAGCGTCTAAATACAATTGTGCTACGGAGTGCACCACACTGTCACTGTTGCGATCAGCCGACTGATGTACAGTCATCAACCAGTCAATGACACAAACATTTTTATTGACTGGATCACATCCCTCACACATCGGCTTCTCAAAAACTGAATTGTACAAAAGCTGATGAAGTATTTACACTATACAAATTAGTATTTTAAAACTTTTTATCTTGCCTACCTGTTGAGGACTGAATTTTTTGGTCAAAACAGCGCCAACACCATTCAATGACACAGTCACAAGTTACTTGATTGGGATGTGGCATCAAAAGTTGGTTTAACTTACATCTGAGAAATATTCTCCTCAAGGGACTTATGTTAGTTCACCTGGAGTTCTCAAGTATTGAACAGAGGTCATCCATGCATTTTAGGCTGTCAGCTAAGGCGAGGCGGAGGAAAGATTTTCATTTGACAAGTAAACCCAATTTGGATGTGTCACAAACTCTGTCACATTTGGTAACCCATCTCAGCATTGTTTCACATCTTTTCCTTGCTGACAGTCCCTACAAGCCACTACACTCCTAGATAAATTTTGATTATTGTACCCTATGTATTTTGTATTGGGGGACTGTCAAAATAAATCTCAGTCTTGAAGAGATCGTTGCCAGATCAGGGTAATGGAATTGTCAAAGCCTGATCAAAACCGATGAATAGAGCTTTTAAGGAGTTCAAGAGAGGCTCTTGCTTCAAAAAAAACACAGTCATATTGATATAGTATTCCCTTACAGTGATATAAAATTTCTAAGAGATGTGAGAAAAAATGGGGGAGCAAAACTGTTTTGTGTCATTGACCCAGCTGTGTCATTGACTGGTTGATGACTGTATGTAAGTATTTTACACTTTGCTCTCCTATCATGGTGGCTATTTTTCATTCATCTTTGATTGCTTTTGTAGACATGGATTGTAGAGATAAACTGAAAAATGGCTAGTGTGGGCCTGATACCTCTTAAAACTTTAAGGATAAGATGGAAGATGGAAAAAATGAAGTAGTATGTTTTTGGCATCCTGACAGCCTGACTCTTTCAGGGGATATTAGGAGCATGGAACCTTTTTTTTTTTCGGAACATCGCTGTAACTGTACCATTTGTTGCTGGCTTTGAAGCTATTTTGATGCCGTTGCCGCCAGAATGACGCGCCGCCGCACGATCGAACTTTTCATTTTACCCAACAAAAAAAGTCAGTATCGTCTCTCCTCTTCCATAGGCTCTTTCTCATATCTCGCACAGGTCCCTATACACTAGTCCCACATAATACACTGTGACAATGTCGACCGCCGCGCCCCAAGCTCTCCGCAAAATGCGCATTATATCCGTGCCCCTTACGCGTCCGACCCGCCACCCGCCCTCCACAGATAAGAATGCGAAGAGGATACTCACGTACTACCAATTCCAAATATCCGCGTCTAAGCCGGCGAGCACGGGTATGAGCACGTCGTCGTCAGGGTGGCTCCCCGAGGAGGGCATCGCGAATTGGATAACGAAAAAGGCGGGTAATACGTGGGCTGGGTTCGGGAAGGCGAAGGGTGGGTGGAAGGTGTGTTCTTTTTCGTTTTCTTTTTCGTGTTGTCTTGGGACGCTTATGCTTGGTGTTTCTTTAGCTCAAGACGTATCAGATGGGAGAACGTCTGGTGGATAGAATGGACTTTGAAGAGCTGGCATTGAAGAGTATAGATCCTTCGCTTGGTCCGTCTATTAAACACCCGGGCGGGGGACACGCGTTGGAGGGGAAAGGCAAGGAGAAGGGGAAAGAATCTGTAGCTTCAAGCGCGTCGGAGAAAGGAGAGGATTCGTTGGTGGTAAGCTGGCTATCATCCTTCTCTGCGAATTGCAAATCCTAAAACCGACGGATTTAGATCCCACTACTTTACCCGCCCTCACAAACCTCCTCGTCCGCCGCTCTGGCGCATCTCCGGCAGTACGTTGAGCATCGGATGCCTAAGCACCGGAGGGGCTTCTACACTTGGATGATCCTCACCCCATTCACCGCTCCATTCATGATCATTCGTGCGTTTCTTTGAGCTCCTTCCCAATTGAATTGGGGTCTAACGCTCGGTTCATTCTGATAGCGATAATACCCAATCTCCCATTCTTCTTCTGCGTCTGGCGGTCATGGTCACATTATAGAGGTTCGCTGCCTCCTTCCCTCCACACAATCTAGTCCTCATCCCATTGAACAGCCTATAAATCATCGCAATACCTACAAAATCTCCTAGAGAACAGCGTAATCGTTCCTGAAGGAAGCGAGGTGCTCGACGGGATATATAAAGAGTTTTCATCCGCCTCTTCTTCATCAAGTACAAGCACCACATCCAACACCGACCCTATCTCGAACGCCCAGCCAGCCTCCTTATCAGACACGAACCCGAACTCCCCATCACCTCCCCCCTCCAACTCCCCACCCAACCCCAACCCCAACCCTCCTCACCACCAACACAAACACACCCTCCTCCTAACGCGCGACGCCGTCCCACTCATCCTTGCAAAGTTTGGACTAAAAGAAAGCGCGGCGGGCGCGGACCTTTATAGGGCTGTTGAGCAGGCACGGGTGAGGGTTGAGAGTGGGCGGTTGGAGCTTTAGCTGGAGGATTTTCGCTAGCAAGTTGGGAGATGGTGAGCGTGCGTGCGTGACTGTATAGATGTTGTACCTGATAGAGCTCGGAGGTGAAGATGTAATATTACGGAAACGAGAACTCAAGTGGGTTGACGAGCGGTCGGATCTGATTGGACGTCTGAGTCGAGAAATTCGACAAACTCTCCTCAAGGCCGGCGGGTTCTCGAAAAACTCGTACCCGAGATATACGGCGGTGGAGTTCCAGAATACACGTTCTCTATCCAACTTCATCACTTTTCTGCATCGACTCCAGCGGCCTAAATCGAAATGGTATGAATATGCGACGTCTAAATTGAAGAGCCGGTGGATCTTCAGTTCCCTTTGAACATTCACATCTCTTATCACTTTCTGCACCAGGTAATCCGATATGCAGGCCGAGCAAAACCGAATATCTATCTACCTTCGCTCGCTGATCCGCTCGGAAGAGACTGCCAGTACCGGGCGCTCTCAAGGCCACTTCGAAGACGTTGTACAGATCCTCTGGAGTCTCTCCTTCCATATCAAAGGTCAAGAGTGCATCGATCCGGGAGAAGAGCGTGAAGTGTTCTTTACATGAATGTAAATACAAAGGCAGCTTATCACAAGCTGGAGCTTGCACTTGTGGTCAGGAATGGTTGGTCTTGATACTAAAGCATCTTCAAGTTATTCCTCTCACTAAGTTTATTGGCAGAACGTCATCGGGTCAAGAAGCGCAAAGGAAACTCTTGAGACGGATTCACTTCGATGATTGTGTGCATCCCAGAAATGTCACGTATCTGTCCGCCGAGGACATTGGTCCTCAGAATTCGTTGTAAAAGCATTTAAGAATAGTTCGGCCGCGAGCGTCGAAGACGACAAAAGACAACTGCACTGCGAGACTGGTATATTTTCTGCAACATCACGAATGCAACATCAAAAGGAACCTATCCACGCAACCAAATCCTCCCCCCACTCCTCACCACTCCCCGAACTAAGCGCTAAGACCGGACTGAGATGATCATGGCCATCCATGACCAACACATCGACGGTCCATCCCCTCTTCTTCCACTCTTTCGCAAAATTCCTCATCGAGGATGAGATAGCCCGAGGCTCACTCCCCGCTATATAGTTCCGCAACGGAGGGAGCGAAGCAACACGCGAAGGCTCTACCCTCCGAAGCATGCCCAGAGGCTGGTTTTGAGCTATTTTCTTTCGGTCCCCGTAGTACGTCTCGGCAACGGCATAAAACTTAGCTCGAGAGGGGTGTATTTCAAGTGGTACACCCATGAACGCAACGCCTCGTACGATGTGCGCTGCAGGGGACGATGCAAACAAGTCCGTGAGGAGGTATCCCGAGACGTGCATCCCGCCCGCTGAGTGAGCGAGGACGAACACATGGGTGGAATTGTCTTCCCCTAGAGAAGCGAGATGCTGAACAACCCAATCGAGCACGTCACGGACATCCTCGGATCCTTGAGGGTAAGTGACGCCTGGAACGAGACGGTAGTCGGGTATAACGGTAAGGATGCCTCGCGAAGCGAAGTAAGCCCCAAGGTTGTTGTATACGAGGTTGGAAGGCGGCGAGGAGCGAGAACCAGTAAAAAGCCCGCCACCGTAGAAGAAGACTAGGATTGGCGCAGCTTGAGCTGTGTTGTCCGTGTGGTTTGGCGGGTAGTACACGTCGAGCTGTTTGGTATTTAGATGAAGCGTCTCTGTCAATGCATTATACAACGCACCTTATGGGTTTCTATTGGGCCGTAATCAAAGGTTTTGCATACGATTGACTCGATCGCTGCACGATTTGCTTCAAGCAAGGGATAAGCTATGAAGTCGCAAGTTTGTTTTACCTTTGAACACAGAGCAATTGGCGAAATCCTTACTGCAATCAATGATCTCCTTCGTGCGTGGCGGGTAGGATCCTTGCAAGATATGTGCGTCCGACATAGTTGCGCAATTGTGTGGGCATGGCTGATTGCCAGCTGTATGTTGAATGTTGAATGTTGAACGTTGAACGTTGAAGTCAGGAGGAAGGAATCGCGTTGCTTGGAATGTCACAACAGACCTACTTTTCCGACAGACTGACACTCGCATTATAAAACAGTGGAATTATGTAGGTACTAAGTGGAAGTATTCTAGGGTATATATCTCCCGTATGAATGTACCAAAACTACAAGGGCGCATGCCCAGCACCAGAAACACAATACATTGGTCAACAGCCACCTTGTGTCCTACTAGAAGACAAATTCAGCAATATGTTCCCAAACATTTCTGGGTGGATCTTCTGGTATCTCGGTCTCATCTGGTGTGGGGATATCCTAAGAAGCAATGAGACGAATCCATGGTGAGCAGAAGGATAACTACCGTGACGAAGTCCCCATCCCTCGGGTGCACAATGTTGGTACCCATCGTGTATTTGAATCCAAAGTACAAAATGAAGAAAATTGGAATGTTGATGTCTGTATGGATTCAGTATGCCGACAAAATCCACAAAGGAAGCTTAAGCAACCCACAGGCAGCGAAAAAACCAGAAACATTGAATTTCCCAAAGAAAACAGTCAGGCCATTGATGAGCACGAAGATGGCCGACCATGCACAACCCCAATACGCCAGGTAAGGCTGCCACGGGTTAGGCTGCCACGGGTTGTGGTAGGCATTTTGCACGACATCGAATTCTTGTTCTTTCATTCCTCGATCTAACAAATGGTTGTCATGGCCGAGCAACATGAAACGTTTAACAGAAACGCACAAAAAAAGATATAGGTCAAATTCATCGAGAACCAACCAGAGAAGCCCGCTGTGGCCGAGAGGTACACAAACCAGCTAATAAAGTAGCTGAGTAAACGTATAGACGAAGAAGTTGGTTTGAACGAACTTGAAAACCCTCTCAGGTCCCGAATATATGTTCAAGAAGGAGAGGAGCGAGAAGCTGCTCTGTTGCAATGTTGAGGAACATGAACACGGAGCGTGATTACAAAAGCACTTACAGCAACAATAACGGCGTATATTGGAAGTCCATCCTTGGTACAACACGCAAAGATTCGAGGCGCTTGGCCACGGACGGCAAGACCGTGTAGGATGCGAGACGCAGAGTACACGAAGCTGTTTCCAGCTGAGAAGGCACTCGAGAAAATGGCGGCGTTGATGATGTGAGGAAGAACTAAACGATACAAGCAGTTGTTAGCCTGACACCAAGGCATAAGAACCTAGAACTGTACCTCTCACCCCAGCACGATTGATAGCGATGACGAATGGGGATTGAGCAGCAGTGCCACTATCTTGAGAGCAAAGTACGCTCAACAAAGGCGAGGTCTGAACGTACAAAAAACCATACTTTGAAGCAAGGCGGGATCATTGTACGCAACCAGCATTCCGACCATGATGATACCTAGGATCTATGAGAAGTTAGAAAACAGCGAGGGAAGCCATAAGAATACTCACATAGAAGGTGATAATGCGAAAGAGGACCCGGCGCATCGCCTTAGTGATGTTACGGCGGGGACTTTCAGTCTCAGCAGCAGCACTATAAAGATGATGGTATCAGCATAAACTCCTCGCCAAGATCGTACGGGATACTTACATTGCGACCAGCTCCATTCCCTGAAACGAGAAAGCAGCTTGCACAAGGACGGATAGAATCGCAATGAATCGGTCAGTGTGAAGATTCTCCACAAGCCCTGCGCGAGCAACTGCTCCGGGATCATTCCAGTACTGGAAGAAAGTTTCTTTATAAGATTTAGCATTAGAAGTGGTTGATTCCACCTACTCCAAACCCAATACGGTGTCCCTCCGGGCCTTTTCTGAGGTCAATGATAAGCCCAGAAATAAGTAGCCCGATGAGCAGTAGGACTTTATGTGTCGTCAGCATCAAGAAAGTCAAGTTACAGACAAAACTGCGCACTTTTGATCATGGAGAACGCGAACTCCGCTGAACCCGTCAGCGCTTATTCAGCGGGGGGTACATTCAAAGCCGGGAAGCGGACATACATTCTCCAAACCACCTTTGAAATAACATCAAGAAGTTGAAATAACGGGACTATGACTGGCTTACCGAACACCAACGATGTTCACCAGACACGCGAAAACACAGAGAACCTGTATACGATCAACACCTGCGACAGATGGAGTTTCATGATGATCTTACAACCGTGTAGATGACAGCATGGCGGGTCTACAACTTTTCCGTCAATGATAGTCATTCAACGTTGTTATTCATCACTCACATTTTTATCCCAAAACGTGAGGAGGATGACTGCCGCATTTATTTCAACGGGCGTCGAGATGCTATGTCAAGTTGAGCGATGTGTGCTTGTTATCAATAAGGGGAGCTTACGCAGTGCCGTAGAAGTAGTTCTAATCAAACAAATAGTGAGGCTGTAATTAGCTTGAGGAAAGTCGTGAACTTACCCACCCAACGGCGAAACCAAGAGCGGGGTCCACCCATCGCTCAGCTGAAGTTATCATCAACATTGTTCAACCGCAAAGTTGAGTTGGTTACAGACCAAAGTAAGGGAAAGTGCCCAAGACGGGCGCCCATGTTGTCATCTCGCAAAGGGAACAAAATGACCTAGGAGACTTGATTTCGACTTCCAAGACATCCGAGCATCGAAAATCCACTTACGCGTACGCGACAGTGCCAACATGAAAATATGCTATTAAGGCCCCCAAAGGGCCAGCGCCACCCAATGTACGACCAGAACCAAGGAACAAGCCTGTTCCAATAGTCCCAGCAATCTACACGAAATGCGAGTGTTAAGCAAAGATGGCTCCGCTGGAGAATGAATACTTGCAGCAATCCTAATCATCGTATTCAGTTTCGTAGAGTGGAAGGTAAGAGAAGCACTTAGCACCTACATCTGAACATGGCGTTGCTTGAGCCGCCGTTGGACGTGGTAATCGAGATGGGCCTCAAAAACATACCTACATCAAACTTATGGTCAGCGGGTTTGATCAGTGTATTCAAACAACGTACCATGGGCGGGGGTTAAGCTCAAACGCGTCGGCGTGGTCCATCTCGAACGCGATTGCTTGGTCTGTCTCTTGCGAACTCTGATCAGATTCGCCGCCTTGACTGAGACTTTGTTCTTCTACGTCGGACATGATGGGAAGGTTTGAAAGGAAAGGTCGGATTGACAAGCAAATTGAAGAGTGTCGCCATCTATAGCTATTTGAGCATTGACCAAGGGATGTTGTGTGCCTAGTTCCAACACCTGCAGAGTGATTGACGCTCGATGCTTTAAATAAACGATTGAACGCTTAAAACCGCATCTAGCGCATTAAGAAAGACGAACCGAGACCTACCGAGACTTACCAGAAATTCAGGAACCGTGCGAAGCCACAACCTATTAATGTCCTTCGATGGGAATGATGATCTACAAGCCAATTGTTGGATCTCCAAAAGTACAAAGGAGAGAAGATATCGTACCCCAAGTCCAATGGTTTACGTATACTCACAATCTAGGGGAAAGCCCTTTAAAGGTCAAGATCAGGAAATGATCCAGGTTCCTTCAGTCATGCTAGAAAGGACTCAGGAAACACATTTGGACGTGTGGGAGGTAGCCAATGTGAGAGCTCTTTTGGAGCTCTTTCGCAATTGCGAGACTCTGGTAAGAGGAAGTTGGCTAATACACCTATGATTTGTATTCCATAAGAAGTACTCATAAATAAAAATTGAACGTACAAGATCATCCCGCTCAGACTGATGTGCCGTCGCATTCCAAGTCTACACCGCCAAATGATAAAAATGTGTGAGAGACCTGGAAGCCAGGGCCTGATCCCGAGCCTGCGCCACCTGTCAGACTCAGTAAAAACGAAAGTCAAGTCAAGTCATGGACCTCTCGCAAGAAGGTCATGTGAAGTCATGTTAGGTCATGTTGGTAAATTCAAAGTCATGTGGCGCTCGGGGATTGCTCAGGGATGTATTTGCTACAGGTTCACGGCCTGACTGAAGTCAAGGAATAGTCAATTACATGCCGTGTTGTAGTCTAGTCGTTGTCAACCGAATCACTATCATCTTGCCTTCGTCTTCTTACAGCAACAGGACAATTTGTCTAAGTCCGTTGAAACTCCGACATCAGCTGATCACGTTGAATTTCGACAGCGCGAGAATCCTGTTCTTCCCAAGTTCTTCCTTCCCCCCATATCGACGTCGAGAGGTCCAATTCACAAGTCGACGGATGGCCTCCTAGCCTCCTCCCTTCTTCGACGGGTGGCCGCCTCTCCTAACGGACGGTCTCCTCCCATGTATTACCAAAGGCCTCCTTCCTCGACGCACGGCCTCCTCTCTCGACGACGAACGGTCTCCGAACGGTTTCCTCCATCAACGAACTGATTTCTCCCTCGATGAATGGTATCCGCTCGATCAACTGTGTTCCCTCGCTGTCCTCAACGAACTGTCTTCTGTCGTTGAATGGTATCCCCTCGACGAACTGTCGTCTTCCTTGATGAACTGCCCCCTCCCTTGATGAATGGGCTCTCGGCCCCCCCCTGCCTTGATGAACAGTCTCCTCGGCCTCCCCCGACTTCACGGTCTCCTCCCTCCTTCGACAAATGGCCTCCTCGCCGCTCGAGGTTTATGATTAGGAGATGAGAATTTGGACTTCAAGTGGTTGATTCCAGCTAGAAGGGCCTATATATAGCATAGTCAGGACTCAGTAGGCTTGGAGAATTAATGATTTTACATTGACATGACTCCGATGTGGTGCTGAGAATACTGTTACCTGAGGTTGAAGAGAAATACACGACTAATCAAATGACCTGAGCATGACGGAATGAGACTATTATATGACTGTAGCATGACTGTTTTCTGACTTTTATTTGACTATGGAAGGACTCTGAAAAGACAACTACATGACTACCAAATGACTGTAACCTGCAGATGGTGGGCATTAACAGACGAGACCACACGACTTAACACGACTTGGCGAAGTCAACTTGAAGTCAAAATTTTGTAAAAAAGACTGCTTTTAGTCATGTCGTGCATTTTCGTGTAGTAGCGTGACTACCATATGACCGAGACATGACGAATCGTTTTTACTGAGGGTCATTCGACGCGATTGGTAGATGGACGTTCGACGTGGTTGATGGATGGGCGTTCGACGTGGTTCGTGGATGGGCGTTCGACGTGGTCCGTGGAGGTGGGTATTTGACGTGGTTCGTGGTGGTGGTCGGCACTCGTCGCCGTTCGTTGACAGGTGCTGGGCCCTCATTGGAGGTGGTGGTAGTTGCAGCCCTGGTTGCCGTTCTTTGACGGTGATGCTGGGCCCTTGTTGCTGTAGGTGGTGGGCCGTTGGTTGATCGTTGTATTCATTCGTTGATGGTGGTAGACTGTGGTGGGCGCTCGACGTGCCTCGTTGATGGTCGTGGGCGCTCGTCACCCTTCATTGACGGGGGTCGTGGGCGCTCGTTGATGGTGATGTATGGCAACAGGGATCAGCCAGCTTCAAAATCACGGCTAAGACCGATATTTGTACACTGCCGATCATCAATGCCGAAGTTAACTATAATTATTAAATTATGTAACTACTAATATAATATCGCCCATCAAATATTTTCCTCTGGTTATCGATTACAGTGTCTTTCACTGCCGTTTGCACACATGAATCGTAAATTTTATGTTTGCTTCTGTTGTCCTCAGGGTTTTTTTGTCACACATTGGCCCAGAACGGATGAGTTGATCTTGGGGATCTTGAGTGAACCAGTGTCCGACCTCACTCTAGCCTAGTGTTTGGAAGTCCGGTCTCGTGACTGGAAAAAGACCGTAACCAGACCGGACCAAGACCGCAAAAGACCGGACCTGCGGTTACGGTCTTTTATTTTTGAAATGTAAAGACCGCAAAAAAACCGGTTAACGTGAACCGGTCTTGACCGGTTTGGACCGGTCTTTTGCAGCCCCTTAAATACCCTTTAAAACGCACCCAAGAACGTACGATTTGGTAAAAAAACGAGAGAGATATGAATTAAAATGTAAATTACTTTTGGGAATAATAGATGTACCAGACTTATTTTATAGAAGCACCAATTCCTAACGGAATTTAACGTTCTTGGGCTCGTTTTGAAGCTATTAGAGATGTTAATAAATTTACCGATTCATAATTTTAAAATATTGGCCTAAAGACCGGTCATAAACCGGTTAAAACCGATGCAGACCGAAACCGGTCTATAGACCGCAAAAAACCGCGGTCTGCAGTCTTTTTGCGGTCTGGTCTGGTCTTTTGACTTCTGGGGAAAAGGCAGACCGGTTACGGTTACGGTTAACGCCCCTGGGCATCAAAAAACCGGACCGAACCGGACTTTCAAACACTACTCTAGCCCTTGCCCATGGAAACTCAGGTCTCTGGATACATAATCATCTGGCATGAAGCAGAATCCCTTTCTCCTTGTGAAATTGCTGACCTTGCAGATGTTCAATTTGCCGTGACAAAAAACCCTGAGGGTAACAGGTACAACAGAAGCAAATACGAAATTACGATTCACGCTGTGCAAACGGCAGTGAAAGACACTGTAATACGACGATTATCGCCAAAGTGTGCAATCCAACATGCCTACTATTTGTTTTGTCACTGTACAATGACCATGTTCACCTTCTAGTCTTCATTGAAACTGGAAACTTTTAATTTCTAGCGTCGCGTCTGAATCAAGACTGCCTTCTTAATTACTTCTCTTCCTCCCATGGTCTCAAGCTGTGTGCTCGACTTACATACCATCAAAAGTATCAAAGAAAGCTCTTCATCAAACTCACCAGATTGCCCCAAGATTGCCTGAGTCACCCGACATCTAGTACGTCGATGATGAGGCGCGTCCCTACTTAGATTTGGCAGATGTATAAGAAACGCGAGGCATCTTTTTGAATGGCTGAGGAGGATCTCACGAACGACTGGAATAACCTCATGCATGACATTGAACATCATTTTCTTTGCTGCATCTGACAATACTGTACAATTACGACCAACTCTTCATCAATTTGGGATTTTTTTCTCACCAAGATGGCCGAAAAATTTTCTTTTGATTTAAGGCGAATAAAAAAAAATACTTTCTTCCCCGATGTGATGCGTGACGTGAAGACTTGGTCGTATTTGTACAGTACTGTTGACAAAAACCTGCCCCAGCACCTTTTTAATGAAGTTCAAGCAGCCGACGTCTCCATGCCAATGCTGTTAACCACATCATTGTTGAGGCATTTCCGCATGTCTGGCCGTGGAAAAGGTGGATAGGTAGGCTTCTGAGAGCTTCAGTGGCAATTGCTGATTTAGTCTGATAGATATTCCCGGGATTCGGAAAGGCAGAGCTCAAGTGCTTCTTTGCAATTATATTTCCCCCACTCATTCACCCACCGGTTTCATAGGTACCACTGGCACGAAACCTGCTATACGTCATCTTGCTTGTTGTGGACATATTGCAGGTCTTATCAAGAGGAGACTTGCGGTGTCCTGATGTGCTGTTACTTTGTTTGTTACCACTCCAGCGTTTCTGGCCCTCTTTGACTCACTTATGTACACAGAACATGCTAAGCGAATGACAATGACAGGACTCGATGTCATATGCACACTGAAACGTTCAAAGTGCACACAATATGGTTTTGGTGCATAAGCCCACCTAGTACCTACATCAGATTTTTGTTGTGAATTTGTTTGCTCTATTGAAGTTTTGAGATGCACAATTAGGCCCAACAGCAGGAGGGGTGAAAATTACAGGTATGTGGTTTTGTCTTGTTCGTCTTTTGTTGGCTGCTAATATGAATGATGCTCCATTCTCTTACATGAACGGTGGTCTCGACTATTTGCCCTGTTTTGGTCATTGGCCGTAAGCCTGACACACACCTCACATTATGCATTGTTTCTGAGCTCTCTTTTTGTTGGTTCCTCCACCAGCTTTCCTGAAGTTGCCACTTTCAATGCCTCAATGCCTTATCTCCAACTTATCTCCTATAGTGTACTCGCCATATGACATGCTCTCCAACAGCCCTCCCCTGTAATACGCGGTCGTTTTTAGCTCTATCATAAAATTATGTACATAGGAAAGTTTTATTCTTACGAAAATTCAATCATCTGTTGCGGGACAGCAGGAAATATTTTGATGGACAATATTATATTAGTAGTTAATTATAATTAACTTCGGCATTGATGATCGGCAGTGTACAAATATCGGTCTTAGCTGTGATTTTGAAGCTGGCTGATCCCTGTTGCCATAGTGATGCTGGGCCCTCGTTGTGGGAAGCGGTGGTGGTTATTGGCCCTCATCACTGTTTGTTGATGTGGTGATGGGCCCTCGTCGGTGTTCGTCTGGGGTTTGATGATGGTGAAAGGGACAATGGGCTTAACAAAAGCCCAGAGCAGTGACAGATGGTAATGACCGCGCACAGGCGCATGGGTGTGGAACAAGGACAACCAAAAAAACAACATGAGGGAGTTCACAGGAGGGCATAGACCACTGGGTAGCAGAAACGCAGGGTTTAGGAATGAGGATGGGAGCAACTTGGCAACCAGGCAAGGGGGCAGTGACGGTTGTGGTGAAGAAGAAAGCGAGTTTGGGTTGAAGTTGGGTTGAAGTTCGGAAATAACCAAACATAGTGTGGAGTTTAAAAGACTTACAGAAATTTTTGAGAGCTTGTCGCACGGGCCTTTTCATGTTGAGCTCAAAATTCCCCCATTCTTTCCACCTGTAAAAACTTGGGAGTGTCCATTGTATCATTCTATTACTTTCTTACGATTAATTTGTATCTTAAATACACTATTTTGTTGCCCGAAGAAAATCGGCAGTACATGTCTCCCCAAGAAGAGTCGTAAACCTGTGGGTCAGCTGTCGAGCCGCTGGGGCTAACATTTACGCCCCAAGCTCCGACACACCTGCCATCCATGCCGAGGAAACCTCCATCAAAAACCTGTCAAAGCGGAGATTCGTGCCAGATGCCATCAGCATTTCGAACATTTGGCGGTGTAGCAGGGTGTAGCGGAACAAAGAGCCTTCAGATTGGCGCAACCGTCCAGCTAAGGCATGGCATGGGACTTTGAAACCCTATGTTAGGGTCCGTTTTGCAGGGCACCCGTAAATCAGAAAGTATGGGGGTCTGTATAGAATGTTCAGCAGTTGGCCAGCACGGAAAGGATGCCAGAAGGGAGAAGGCAAAGGAGAGGGTTGCAAGAGATATAGGATGTTCAACCACAAATCACGGCCAATCAATGTAGAGTAGCGGCGACGACGTTCAAGTTCAGCATCGCTGTAAATCGGTTAGTAAATGGTGTGGAGCAGTACTGAGGACACATACCGCGACATAAATAGCCCCAATACCTCATCCTTTCACTCGCCTAGCCGGAATCGATGATGGGTCCTTTGCTTCCCTCCTAATGGGCCAAGATTGAAGGCCGTTATGACGGCGTGGAGGAGGATGCGCTAGTGAAGGAGGGAGGGGAGAGAGGGTAAGCGATGGGATAAACTATAATAGTGGTATCATGGGCGACAGCGGCGAGAGGCAATTGCAAAGTGGCGATCCCCTTCTGTGCCAGGATTATCTTCACGCTCAGAGGCGTCCCCCATTCAGCTGGAGCCCCGCTTTCCTGGAAGATGGAAGCCGCCAGTGAAAGGTTATTATCTTGCATTGGAGAGATTTGGCGCGTCGTACTGATGCGGTCGAAGCCCGTGAGGAAGCAGTGGCTGGAGGACGTGAAGCAGTCACTGGTCAAGCTTCGAGAACTGGAAAAACGTGAGCTGAGAAAGGCACCATGAAGAACAAACGCACCTCGTCGTAATATCAAAGACTGAAGATTGCCTCGAGTCAGGAAAAGAAACCCAACTATCTGCTCGTCGTGAGGGCTGTGACTCGACGTTGCTATGGGACTTTGCAAGAGATTCTGTCGTTTAAGTCGATATTGATCAACGTCAATGGCAAGGTCGATGGTCAGAACCTGCCGTGCTTCAAGCTTGGCCTGGAAATATTGCCATGGCCGTGAATCAGATCACCTGATTCGCAGGTCTTCTCTCACCCCCCCAAGTTCAAACGCGTCCATCGAGATTCGACGCGCCATTTTGATTCCAAGCAGGATGCGGGTCAACTTGCCGGGGAGTTCCGCTGCGCTGGCGGCGACAATTCATTGACAATTCACCGATTCGGGTCACTCCCCAATACCAGATGCAATGCCGAAGGGTTGGATGCCTCAAGAGTGCGTTGGAGGAAATGTGAGACGCTGAAGGCCGGCGTTAGGACACAAAGATGAAAGGGGGAACAAACAATCTCACACAAGGATGTTGCAAGGATGCAGAATCCAGCAGAACACATGACGGAAAAAAGCTGGTTAAATTAGTACAGTGTTAACTATAGTGTTTGGTGTTCTAAAAAATATATCTAGCAATGGATATCCAAATATTAGCAGGCGGAACTTCTGGAACCTCAGTTTCCTCCCGGTCGGGTATGTCCTGTCAAGAATCATTATGCTGGAGTTAGTAACCTGAAGAATAGAGAGAGAAAAGGGCCTACGCTAACAAAATCCCTTTCCAATGGCGTCCAGACCTTGGTTCTTTTTACACACTTGTACCCTAAGTACAAGCCAAGGAAAATCAGAATGTTGACATCTACTTAGCATGATCAATCCAACACAAGGAGACCCTGTATAAGGAAAGACTCACAAGCGGCGATGAATACAGAAATATTGAATTTGCCAAAGAAAACAGTAAATCCATTGATAAGAATAAAAAACAGAGTCCATGCACAACCCCAGTATGCCAGAAAAGGTTGTAATCTATTCCTGTATGCATTTTCGTTGAGATCCCTTCCTTGCACTTGAATCCCTTGATCTGTAGGTATGGCAAAAGTTAGCACCAATCATACAAGTTGAAATTAAACATACAGAAGAGGATGTAGGTCAAGTTTGTAGTAAATGAACTACAGAATCCTGCTGTGGTCAAAAGGTGGACAAGCCAGCTGTGAATCGAGTTAGCTATCATAATCAAGTATCAAGTTGAAGGTTAGGCATACTTGAAGACGGTCTCAGCTCCTGATTTTACATTGATGAAGGAAAGCAATCCAAGTGTGCTCTGATTGAAAATTAATGTATATGAAACTCAAAGATAAACCAAAAAAATACTCACAGCAACAAGAACAGCATTCCGAGGGAGTCCATGGTCAGTACAGGATGCCAAAAATTGAGGTGCCTGCCCGCGAACGGCAAGACCATAGAGGATACGAGATGCACAAAATAAGAAACTGTTTCCAGCTGAGAAGGCACTTATTAAAATGGCACCATTGATAATGTGGGGAAGGCCTGAAAATTACAGCCATAGTTACTACTCCGGTGAAATGATCAGGTAACTGGACTGAGGATCACACCTTTAATTCCTGCATGATTCATGGCAATTACAAATGGGGATTGAGCTGCAGTCCCAGTATCTTTATGTTCCAGAAATTTGCTGAGCACAGTAGACCCCAAGATGGTGTAAAAAATGTACTTTGAACCAAGGCAGGATTATCATATGCAACCAGCATTCCTACCATAATGATACCGAATATCTGTGAATAATGAGAACAAAATAAACAAAAGGATGGATCATTACTCACATAGAAGAACAGAATGCGATAAAAAACTCGGCGCATTGCCTTAGGGATGTTACGGCGGGGACTCTGGGTCTCTGAGGCTGCACTACAAATACAGGCTAGATGTTAGCCCCATGCAGAAACCTTTGGAGAACACACATTGCAAATAGCTCCATTCCCTGGAAGGAAAAAGCAGCCTGAACAAGGACAGATAGAACTCCAAGGAATCTATCAATATGAATATTATGAACAAGCCCTGCACCAGCAAGTGCTCCAGGGTGCGTCCAGAACTGGATACGGTACCTCGTCAACTTCAAAAGAAGAAAAAAAGATATTCTGCTTGGACATACCCTGAATCCGATGCGATCCCCTTGGGGTCCTCCTCCAAGATCAATAACAAGCCCAGCAACCAGGAATCCAATAATCAGAAAAACTTCAGAAAGACAAGGTGTTTCAAAACGGAATTCGAGATCAAGAACAGCAGAAGGCCATACTTTTAATTGTGGAAAAAACAAATTCCGCTAGATTGGGCAATTAGATTAAACACAACAAACTTTCAAAACCAAACCCACTTTCTCCAAACCATCTTGAAAACGTCAGCAAATATCTAAAGGAGGAGCAACGTGATTCATCTTACCTTACGCCAAAGAGGTTTATGACACAGATCAGGACGAAAAACACCTGTGTTCTGCCATCAGCACATTGAATGGATTGGATAACATCAAAGTCTCACAGCCGTGTAGATGGCCGCGTGATTGGTCTAGAAGTGAACCGTCAGCAGGTTCTTCCATTCCTGTAATTGAATACTGAACACTACATTTTTATCCCAAAAGGTCACCAGGATAACGGCTGCAGTGATTTCAACAGCCGTAGAAATACTGGGTTAAAATCAGACACCAGCATCAGCGGTCAATAGCGGCAACCTACGCGCTGGTGTAGAAAAAGTTCTAGGTAAACGCAGGAACTAAACGTTGTTTTCTTCGGCTAACGAGTAGTCGACTTACCCAACCAACAGCGAATCCAAGCGCAGGATCTACCCATCGTTCAGCTAGAATCCACGTCAGCGACACAACCTACCTCCATTATCGATGTGATGGACGCACCGAAATGGGGGAAAGTTCCTGAGATTGGAGCCCATGTTGTCATCTCACAGAGGGAGCAGAGCGACCTGCGTAAAATTTAGTTTGCGTCTATGCCAAGGAAATGGGGTTCAACTTACGCATACGCGACGCTGCCAACGAGGATGTACGCTATCAATGCTCCCAAAGGACCGGCCGTGCCCAACGCTTGTCCCGAGCCAAGGAACAGGCCTGTTCCAATGGTCCCAGCAATCTACAGGGTGCGAGCGCAGGTGCTGAGCAAAGAGCCGATCAAGGTAGAACACGACTTACAGCGATCCTAATGAGATAGGTCTGTAAGCCAAGCTCAAAGAAAAGTAGAGATGTGCCCACATCTGAATATGACGCTGTTGAAGGCGTCGTTGAACACGGTGGACGGGTTGAGCGACATGATGCCCTCTATATCCTCGTCAGTGGCAGGCTTGACGTCAGCGAATTGAAAATCGTACTGAGGACGACGTTGAAGCTCATGACCATCAGATTGTCCTGTTTGCACTGAGCTCTGATCGGACTCGTTGTCTTCGTTTTCTCTCTGGGGGTCGAACATGGCAAGAAGAGAGGTAGAAGACGGGAAAAAGATCGACGGCGAGCGTGCGAATGTCCTACAAAAGAAACGCCCATATGAACACCTGCTGCCAACCAAGTCACCAACGTAAAGTCTTGTAAGGGGTGAGAGTTAATTGACGGCTTTACAGCAAGATGCAAAAACGTAGACACCTCTCCAAATTTCCCAGACTCCGCCTCGCTTTGTACAAACAACCGCTTTAGGAAATGAGCGGGTGCGAGTGACGCTTCTCGCTCCACCAACCTCCACTTCGTGCATTCGCTAGCGTCTCATTTTCCTATCAACCCTCGTAACAATGAGATGCCGTTTTTGTTCGGCAGATATAAAGCGGTAGTTCCCTGACATATTTGAAGATGGGAAAAGAGAAATTATATAGAAGTACCATATTTGTAGGAGTACAGTCATTTACAGGTCCTCGATACACACAAATAAAGACAGGCCTCGGACAAATGTATTAAGACAGTAAAGTACAATCTAACTATGCAGGATCATTACTTAGTACATACATACATGTAATTGAGACCGAAATTGACTATCTACAGAGAGCAGAGGGAGGATGAAGTTAATCTGTTCAAAAGTTGCTTATCGCGGAGAATTATGTCCTCGATACGGCCGTCACATCAGGCGTGACACCCAAAACGGCTATGTCTGATTAGATCACGATGAGATCATTCCTCGTCCTCCTCACCGCTCTGAGTGTCGTCGTCGCTCTCCCTGCCAGGTTCAATGGGTTTGACATCTTCAGCATCATCTGCAGCAGCAGCTTGTTGAAATGCACCCTTCTTTGTCCAAGTCTTGGGCTTTTGTGGCTCAGCTTTCGGCTTGCTCGGTTTCTTCCACCTGGGTCTCTCGCGCACTTCTTTTGCCCTGTCCCGCTCGAATGATCTCGTCTGCATGTTCCTTGAGGCACCTATTGCTGAAGGGAAAGTTCCGTGCAGCCATCTCGAGAGCGTAGTCGATGAGAACAGTTGCTTCAGTTTCTGTAAGCCAGCTCTTCTCGGCATTGAAGTCAGACAACTTTGTTCCCCCATGAGTATGCTTCCAGAGAGTACTGTGTGATAAGGTAACATGTTGCCCAGTCTTTTGCAGATGCGCGGCACTGATTCGGTCGCAAATTGTACGAAGACCAAGAGGCTTGCCATTTTTGCCTGTAGGAGTTTGTTGTTCCTGTTTCTCCATTTCGGTTGCCTCGTCCTGGAGCAGAGATTTAACTTTGGCTGCAGCCGCAGCTTTGTAGAGTTTGGAACGTGCATGTTTCATCGTGCAGGGATCAAGCTACAGCTGCTGAAGAAATCCAGTTGCGTCGAGGATGACACTTTGCTGGCAATTCCCCCATTTGGAAGGTGTGACGTGACCGATGGAATTCTGCTTACACCTCCTCAAATCCTCACATCTCCACTCCGAAGCCTCCATCTGTGCTTTTGATGTCAGTGGCAGGTAGGCTTGAGTGTATAAAGAAGGGTTCCTGCTTGAAAAAATAGATGGTAGTCCGGATTGTTTTGAATGACATGTTCAATATTTCACAAATGTCCAAATCTCGACAGATTATACTTCCAACATTGCTTCACACAAGCACCCACCTCGAAAAGCGAGGGCTACATAGACATAAAGTACATATACTAGTAGGAAAAAAAATTAGGACAATTGGAACACTGGATGTGAAAATATCTGGGTTTGTATCGAGGACCTATCCTGTATCGAGGACCTGTAAATGACTGTATATATAATAAAATGGCGTGCCATGCAAGCGCCATGAAGTCACTATGACGCGTCGTGCGGCGGAGTTGCACCAAATGCGGTTGTTTGTACAAAGCAAGGCGGAGTCTGGGAAATTTGGAGAGGTGTCTACGTTTTTGCATCTTGCTGTAATGCAGCATTCATTCCCGAGGACCTGAAAGATAACCACGGGGCTGCATTCCTGAGGCACACAGGAATGGGCTTTCTATGGAGTGCGATCGTTCCACGAACCCTCGCGGCTTAACCTCCATGACATTGATGATGATCTTGCATTGTCGAAACCAGCTCGGGCGCAAATCACGATAAATTCGGGATGGCCGCATGATTCCTGCTCTTATTCAACACGCAAGACCCAGAGGATATTCAGAGCCAAAGTTAAGTACGCACTTTGGAAATAGATGCCACTGATCGCAAGATCCTCCTCATATCGATTTTCGATGCAACCCACTGCAGCCTATTCTGTTCTTCTTTCAGCATGTGCAGCATGAAGGGGATGTCATAAATATCCACACTTACTAGCAGTGCAAGTGCCGACGCATGGTAGCAACCAAGCTGGGCTGCATATCCAGCCTCCACCGTTGTGCGAGTCGCACCATCTCGGGTGAAGACCCCCTTTGAACTCGATCAGCTCAACATTCAAAGTTCTCCAGAGCCCAGCGGCGTCGAGATGAGACAAATGTAAGCATTTATGGACAGTTGTTACATCGCGTTCAAGTTCATCAGTAGAATCACAAAACCGCTTTCAGCCGCTTTCGCCGCTTTTGAAAGCGTGAAAGCGTGAAAGCGTTTCCGCTTTTGGAAGCCAAGTCCCTTTTCTTTCAAAAGCGGTTTCGGCTTTCAAAAGGGACAAAAGGGGCTGCAAGTGGTCCAAAAAGGGACCACGAAAGAGGTACAGCTTTTCAAAAGGTGACTTAAAGAGGGTTTGAAAGAGGGTTCAAAGCAAATAGATTTCTAATATTTGTAAAACAATGGTGCTGATTACTACTAGAACGACGTGACCCTCCAGTCCATCCTCATCATGATCCGCTAACGCAATATCAAACTGTGGCCTGGAGAACCATCGCCGAAGTAGTCTATTGACGCCGAACACCTTCAATCAGCCCTAGGATATCGGCGTGCTTGCCTATGATAGCTTGAGCGGCATATTGTGCTGCAGCTTGTGAGGGGTCCTGGAAGAAGTGGATGTGCCGGACGAGTTTGACGTTGGTCATTTTGTGAGATGCAAGCATGTCAAGGAGGAGAGGCTGTCGGTTTCGATGGTCGGTATTTCTTCGTCAGCTTTCAAACCAAATCACAAATGAGGAGGACGAACCTACGTGCGATGGTTGGGTATATGCAGGCCGTGAAGCACCTTCACGTGAACTGTGTTGGATGTGAGCACGGATGACGGCCTGGGATGGGTATTAGTTCTGGACTAGAGTAGAGCTCGGAAAAAGGTAGAAGAGGGGTGCGTGACAAAACGAGGGATGGAAATCGCCAGGGGAGAATGGCAGGGATGTGTAGGAGGGAGAAACGTCACAGGCTCCACGTGGGATGATGGGCAAAGAGAAGAAAGAGAAATGAAGCATAGCATACCGTTTCCACATTCCCTCACCACCTAAATTCTGCGACTCGCCATGGCATTGAACGCTCGTCAACTTCCAGCACGCCTATGCCCGTTCCTGTACTATCGAGCTCCAATCCAGATGTTGACGACTGGGAAATCTCAGACTCCGATACGAGTGGTATAAGGACGTTGTTCAGCAGAGGTAACAAAGAAAGCCTTACCAAGCCCTCAATAGGCTCGCCGACGAAGCCTGTGTGAGCCCTCTGGCAATGGGGATAACCCTTGAGGACAGCATGTTGTCGGGGGGAGTGGTTATGGCGGTTGTGGTGGGTGGTGAGCTTTGTGGATTGGCATTATGGTGCCCCCTGTAGCGTTGCTATGAAGGATGGCTGGTTGGCATGCAAGAGACAGCTGCGATTCAAACTGATCGTAAGTGGGAGTGTTTGTCGAGATGAGGAAGAGAACTTACAAAAAGACAGACGTTATACCCCAAGAGTGGACGACGTCGACCACTAATGAAAAAGAATGGGAAGGGAGAGTGGTGCGATGTTCAAGGAAATAGAATTCGACATTATCACATGATGTCGGAGTTCCAACGGACTTTACGAATATTTTGTCCTCACTCTCAAATCCCTCCAATACCTTAGATTCCTCCAACTCTTTTTACGTTAATAAGTATGTAGATCATCATGCACACGAAGTAGCCTTCTAACATATATGTTGATCCACTGTCTAAATTCCTAAAGAGGTGAAAGCTGTTGAAAGCCAGAAAGCTATCACAAAGAGGTCTCAAAGTGGAAATGAAAGCGTCGTGAAAGTGAAAGAGGCCAAAAGTGAAAGTAAAAGCACTTCTGAAAGTGAAAGAGGCCAAAAGTGAAAGTGAAAGAGCTTGTGATTCTACTGATGTTGAGGAGATCTCGGCACCAACTTGAGACGTCATGTCATCATAAAAGCTCAGGAGGAACTCGATAACCAAAATGAGAGGGTGCTGGAATGTGGGATGAGAAGAAGAACACCGAAGTGCTGGCAGGAATTGGGCAGGAATAGAGAGCAAACCCACCCTATCATGATAGAGTCGGCGTTGAAATTTGAGAATCGGCTTGGCTTGAGTTTGAAAAGGAAAACTCGACAATTGACTCGTCTTCCGCGCCGAGAGACGTCACTGGGAGAGCAAACTGAGAGAGAGCCAGAAGAATGTGAGCTGGCCGTGATTGGGCGCGAGTTGGTCAAGTTACTGTTGGTTGGAAACCGTGATCAAACTTTGCTTCAAACTTCATCGGTTTTGCTGGTCAGTCGGCTGATCGCAACAGTAACAGTGTGGTGTGCTCCGTAGCATCGTTGCACTCAGACCAGACTCAGACGCTACAACCGTTTCAAGTTCCTCATCGAGAGGGCTCCGGAATTTATACCTCCACCTCGATCATCACGCGAAGGTATGCTGTTCGCGAATTGCGACCCTCTTTCATTCCCAACCACCATGCTTATCATTGTCAACTTGATAGGTTCCTATTGCTTGGTTTTCATTTGGTGAGGTCTCATCCACATTGGTTGACGGGAAGCACAGAGAATCGTTGACGCGACAATATGAAGATTGCCATATTGTCCATTCGAAGTTCAAGGTCGTGTAGACCGTTTCTCGTGAGTCCATCACGTCGATTCGCCGACTCTGTGGCCTGACAAAGGAAAAATCAATGGTAGGTACTATACTATGAACTACGAATCATGTCCGGCGTCAAGCAAACTCGTTCAACAGAACTCCATGTCTCCCAGTGAGCTTCAATCTCCTTTGTGTTACCACACAATTTTGGATGATGGGTCCTTAATCTTATTGAGGCAAACATCAGCCTGCGAAGTCTTTCTTTTTCTCGCCAGGTCTGCCTCTAATCCTCTGCTAAGAGGTGCTGCGTCACGAAGATCTGTTAGTCAGTCAGGTGTACCCTAAACCGTTCGCAAGTATGATGTTTGGCCCGTCTCAATCTCGAGCTCTGCTAGCGACCTTTTTTCGGGCCTCGGCAAGATGGGTTTGAATACTTGCTATGGGCAAGGGGGTGGTGGAACGTGGATCCCGGATATCGGGTTGGGGGGGGGGGCTCCGCTAGGGGGTCGAAATATTTTTTGTGACCTATTTTAGAAAAGTCCTGCCAATAAGCCAAATAGCGCTGAGAGCCCAAAAAAACTCAACGAACTTTTTTCTAACGCCGCTCAGGTTCACAAAAAGTATGGCAAAGAAGTAAGTCCCTCTTTTATATATATATTCTAATCCAATACTGTATTGCAGAAAAGCGTCGGGGTTTACGAGCGACAGCAAGCTTTGTTGCCCAAAATATGAGAAATATATTCCTGTTGGAACAGGCGGCAAAGCAAATCTGCAGCGCGCAGCGAGACGGAGGTGCAGCAAGATGTCGCTATGCGTGACGTGATCAATCTTGTCGATAGCGAGGATGTCGGCGCACACGTACCCGCGGTAAAAAACGACCGCAATTGGACCGAGGATGTCACGGCTGTGGGGAGGAAGTCAGTTTGGGGGCAGTGCTATTGAATGCAAAGGAGAGGGTTGCGAGACTCTCTGGGTACGTGAATCTTCAAGTTTTGGAGGTTATCAGTTTGTTTTGCTGATCAACTTCATCTGGCACTTTAGTTTCACACGAAATGTGTGAAGGTTGGCCATTCATCGAAGTTTTGGATGTGTCCGACTTGTATGGATATGGGGGTGAAGCGTCGTCGCACGTAGTAACTCCAAAAAAAATATGTTTTTGACATAGGAACTTGGAAGTTTCCTTTTTTGGGGGGGTAGAGGTGGGGGGGGGTAGGCCGAGGGCCCCCTAATTTGTAATGTGACTGTATATCTAAAATCCACGTTCCGCCACCCCCTTGGCTATGGGCGGTTAGGGGTGCAGTGGGGCCGCGTTTAGAGAGTTGATGGCATTGCGTCAGTTGGAGTCGACAAGCACGGAGGCAATTTGACCGTAAGCAGAGAAATGGTAAGAAGTTGGCGATTCTTGTAAACTCTTCGGCGTCGACACTTGCTTCGTTTTGTTCCAGGTTGAGATTGATACAGAAAGGACGGAAGGAATACAAGGGGGGATGCTACAAGGGTATCTCGCCACTAGTTGGGTGTTCGTAAAGTAATAATGGACGGATGCTTTAAAAAATAACTCTGAAAATGCGTTCCCAAATATTTTTCGGTGGGACTTCTGGGAGTTCAGTTTCATCTATGTCAGGGATGTCCTACAAAGGGAGTGTCAACACACACAAACTAATCTTGACGAAAAAGAAAAAGGGACTTGCACTAACAAGATCCCTCTCCGTCCGTTTCCAGACCTTTGTGTGCTTGAAGTACTTGTATCCAACGTACATGAAAAAGAAGATTGGAATGTTGATATCTGAGTACTCCGTAAGAGCGACAGAAGATGACACATTGTAGAACACAAAACTCACAAGCAGCAATGAACACAGAAGTTTTAAATTTAAAGAAAACAGTATACCCATTGATGAGAATAAAGATCCCCGTCCATGCACAACCCCAATACGCCAGATAAGGTTGAAATGTATTGTTGTAGGTGTTCTCTCTAAGATCCCTGTCTTGTGCTTGTATCGCTTGATCTACAAGTGTGCTGTAAGTTAATGCGGACGACACAGGCGACTTGACGTACAGAAGTAAATATAGGTAAAATTCATCGTCAACCAACTTAAGAAACCCGCAGTAGTCGAAATGTTGACAAGCCAGCTGCGTTAAAGCGGTTTAGCCATCTTATTGAATGTTAGACTGGGCTGGGCATACTTGAAGACAGTCTCAGCTCCTGACGATGATTTCATGAAGGACAGCAATGAGAAGATGCTCTAACAGGAAATAAAACGCATAAAACAAAAAGAGCACAACAGGTTGCTCACGGAGATAAGAACAGCATTCCGAGGAAGTCCACTCTCGGTACAGCGGGTCAAGAAATGAGGTGCTTGTCCGCGGATGGCAAGACCATAAAGGATGCGAGACGAACAGAATAGTAAACTATTCCCAGCCGAGAATGCGCTCGTTAAAATAGCCCCGTTGACGACATGAGGAAGAACTGAAGGACTCGACAGAATTATCACCCTGGAGAAACAGTCGGGTGTATGGGCTGAGGATCGTACCTTTAACTCCAGTATGACTCATGGCAATGACAAATGGAGATTGAGCTGCAGTCCCACTATCTATGCATTCAGAAAGTATACTGAGTGAAGGAAATTTCAAAAGTGCGAATAACATACCTTGTAACAAGGCGGGATCGTCATGTGCCTGTACTTTACCCTCCCCGGCTTAATCCATATGGAATGCATGGAAGGGGGGCGGATTCCAGGAATTCCAGATGGATTCCATGGAATGGCAGATGGACTCCATACTTTCTGGGGATGGATTCCATGGAATGGCTGATGGACTCCATACTTTCTGGAGATGGATTCCATGGAATGGCTGATGGACTCCATACTTTCTGGAGATGGATTCCATGGAATAGCTGATGGACTCCATACTTCTTTCAGATGGAATCCATGGAATAGCTGATGGACTCCATACTTTTTCCATATGGAATTCAGATGGAATAAGTCCCAATTCCACAATTATTATCATAGAATCACAAGTCCAGACTTAATCTGCAAAGTTCCAACTTAAACACTAATAAATGAAGAAAACTAAGGTGTATTGAAACAGACTACATAATTTTATTTTACTACATATAATATTAAAGGGAGGGGGAGGGAGAGGTATAGATATAGAGTGATCAAGGGAGGGGGAAGTGATGGAGGGGAGGGGAGGTGGGAGTTGTGGAGAATGAGGAGGGAGGGGTGGGGTGGAGAGTGATGGAGGTGGGGAGTTATGGAGGGGGAAGGAAAGGTGGAGAGGGGGGCAGCAATCAGAGGGGGAGCAATGGGGGAGGGTGTGATGTGGAATAATGATGGAGGGAGGGGGGGCTCACCTGGGCTCGTCACTGTGTTCGTGGATGGGCGGCGGACATTTTCGGTGGGCGGGGGACGTTGTTTCGTGGGCGGTGGACGTTT